>NC_061107.1:61657527-61755027 GCF_015104395.2 Macrobrachium nipponense
GCCTCCCACCTCATATACCTGCCACGCACAGGTATTTTTTGTTTTGGAGACCGCATACAGCCCATCTCGTTCTCAGTTGCATGGTAGTACTTTTGCTCGCACGTAGTCATTATATAAGTCTATCACATTACCGTGATTCATATACATATATCGAACTACAAATGTCCTTTAATATCTAATTCTCTCTACCTCGGAATTAATATATTTTTATATATGTTTAACCAAGGGGGGATTTATTAAACGATAATAGAATTGGCGATCGACAGGCGCGAACCATCAACCTCTCAATACCAGGACTGGCAGTGAAGCCCCAGACCACCCCGCCACCGCAAGAGATATAAGTATATGCCGCCTCCCACCTCATATACCTGCCGCGCACAGGTATTTTTTGTTTTGGAGACCGCATACAGCCCATCTCGTTCTCAGTTGTGTGGTAGTGCTTTTGCCCGCACGTAGTCATCATATAAGTCTATCACATTACCGTGATTCATATACATATATACCTGTGCACGGCAGGTATATGAGGTGGGAGGCGGCATATACTTATATCTCTTGCGGTGGCGGGGTGGTTTGGGGCTTCACTGTCAGTCCTGGGATTGAGAGGTCGTTGTTTCCCCCCTGTCGGTCGCCAATTCTATTATCGCTTAATAAATTCCCCCTCGGTTAAACATATATGAAAACATATTAATTCCGAGGTAGAGCGAATTAGATATTAAAGGACATTTGCAGTTTGATATATGTATATGAATCACAGTAATGTGATAGACTTATATAATGACTACGTGCAGGCAAAAGCACTACCACGCAACCTAGAACGAGATGGGGTGTATGCGGCCTCCAAAACAAAAAATACCTGTGCGCGGCAGGTATATGAGGTGGGAGGCGGCATATACTTATATCTCTTGCGGTGGCAGTGGGGTCTGGGGCTTCACTGCCAGTCCTGGTATTGAGAGGTCAATGGTTTGCACCTGTCGGTCGCCAATTCTATTATCGCTTAATAAATTCCCCCTCGGTTAAACATATATGAAAATATATTAAATCCGAGGTAGAGTGAATTAGATATTAAAGGACATGTGTAGTTCGATATTATATATATATATAATATATATATATATATATTATATATATATATATATATATATATATATATAATAAACAGAACAACATGTCCACAACCATCCCGCAGTCAAATTTGTCCCTATTTTTGTATTTAATGTTAGTCCGGGATTTCCCGGATGTGCAAAAATATCCCGGGATTATTAAACCTTGAAAATGGTCTGGGATCCCGGAATCCGGAGTGAAACAACCCTAGTGGAGATTTCTGAAGAGAGAGTGCAGGGGAAGCAGCAGATATATTGAATACGATTTTTCTGGCACTTTGTAGATGAGATTCTTATGGATAATATTGCAGTCCTAAAGATGATGTTGGATGAATGGAATATTCAGAGATTTTCGCGCCACCTATCGAGGAATTGGCAATGTTATTTTGGAGAGGCACCACAGAACTATCAAAACTATATCTGAGAGGGGAGACATAGTTCCAGAAGCTGTGTTCTTGTATAATATGATACCCAGGAAAGGGCTAGATGAGAGTAATGTTACTCAAAGGGTCATCTACAAATTTGAGTGGCGATACCTGGCGAAGTGCCAGTTACTGTTACTGAGAACGTTGCTCCTGTTCAGGTGGGAGAAGTGTGGGTCAAATCTCCCCATGTGTGTTGCGCTACTCAATGGAAGAAGGGTGATCATAACTGAAATTAATTATAAAAATAATGTCTAGAAATGGTATGCCACGTCATCTTTAGACTAGTGTGGGATTGAGCTGCTGAGTTCCTCAGGGGAGCCTAGTGTGGAGAAGGTGAATGAAGAGAGGGATGATGATAACCGGAGATATCCCAGGAGAAAAAGGTGTGCTCTTGCCTGGATAAAGGACTATGAGTTGGAGTGCCTGATGGAGAACCTCTGAATTCGAGTAGACTACTGCTAATAGTACTGTAACGTTGATTGTTATTGTTGTCTGTTTTTGTGTCGTTTGATGATGTAGTTGTTTCACTGTCATGAGTTAGAACAATTTTTGTTTTGAGGTTTTGCTCGTAAGATTATGGGGAAATGTGGTTTCCTGTGGAAATGGCGTTTCGTTTAAAAAGACCGCAGTAACTATGGCGACTGTGTCATTGCGTAACCGATAGAAAACTTTCTTCATCTGACAGAGGATTAAGGAAGTGTAACAGTTTGTGGTTTATTTGCTCAGTGGTTCCAGATGAAGGAAACATTTTTATATATTTTTTACATAAATTTGATGAGTATTGTTATGAAGATCCTACAGTTAAACATTTTGCATCCATGACGCAGAAAATGGATAACATGGTTTTTTTTCTCTCTCTCTCTCTTTAGGAAAGTTTGCATGGATGCTGGAGTACGTCCCAACCAGAATTCATGCATCGTGTACTCTTTGGGGATTGGTCACAACTTATTCTATGACCTGTGCATGGCAAAATACGGATGTAATGTTTTTTCCTTTGACCCAGACTTCCAACGAAGTCTTTATCGAACCAACAATCCGTATAAAAGGTTAGCATCCATTATCGATTTGAAAGATTTTGTATGCATATTTTTATCGACATGGTGAGGTATTTCATTAATGATTACGTTAGCCAAAGTATAAGGCTTTTAGTTGATTTTACCGGTTATAGACCAGTATTCAGTGAATATGAATTATGCTACTTACGTCCTTCTTTATCTCAGTCTATGCAGGGTGGAAAATGCTCTCTCTCTCTCTGTCTCTGTCTCTGTCTCTCTCTCTCTCTCTCTCTCTCTCTCTCTCTCTCGATAACACTTGTAAAGGGATCAATTAAATATATAACAAAAACTAACAAATTATTAACCCCTAAAAGTAGAGATTTTAACATGAATCTTTGTAAAAACGTATATCCTCATTCTACTAGACCGACCTTTGAACACTGAACACGTGCATTTAACAGTGGTGCATGACCTGGTCCATCAGCTTTAAAATAATAGTGATATTTCTTCGCCTCCAAGCTGACAGTGATACAGTTTTTATACCATATGCCCTACTGTTATTGTTAGTGCTTAACCAGCAAAGGGGACTGAAATGGTTGGCATTTGTATATACTGACCCTCACGATTTCTATAGAGGGAGGTCGAGGCACTCCAAGAATCTTTTTATTTTAGAGTAAATCGTAACAAACATTCTGTAACTGGGGAGGTGATATAGGGGAAAGGAATATATATTAGAATATTACTATAGAAATATATATTAAATATATATATAGTTATATATATGTGTGTGTGTATATATATAACATCTATATATATTATTATAATATATAATATTAATTTAAAAAAAAATTAAATTTATTACATAACATATATATATATTATATATTATATTAATATATATATTATAATTAATATATAATATATGATATTAGATGGCATAATATTAATATATAATATATACAATATAATATATATATATTATATATTACATATATAATAATAATAGTATATTATATTATATATACATAATAATATATATATAATATACATACTATATATTATATATATATATATATATATATATACATATATATATAATATATATATTGCTATATATATATATATAGATATATATAGATAAATATAATATAGATATATATAATATATAGATATATATATAGTATTACCAATATATATATATATAGATATATATATATGTATATATCATATATTATATATATATGATATATATTATATATAATATATAGATATATATATATATATATACATATACATATATATATATAGATACTTATATATATATATATTTATATACATCTATAATAATATATATATATCTATATGTATATATATACATAATATATATATATATATATAATATATATAATATATATTATATATATATATATACAGTCATACCCCTACATATGAAAGTCCCTACGTACGAAAGTCCCTATGTACGAAAGCTTCCGGTGATGTGGAGGGCTAATGCAAAACACTGGGGAACGAGACTTTTGTTCACCAAGTGGGTAAATCTTTGTTTCGGTCCAACAGTGAAGAAATTATTGGAAGAGAAGTGCCTCCCTCTGAAATGTCTGCTGGTGTTGGACAATGCCCCTGCTCACCCTCCTGGCCTCGAGGAAGATATCCTAGCAGATTATTCTTTCATCGAGGTTCTTTATCTTCCGCCTAACACCACCCCTCTCCTCTAGCCCATGGACCAGCAAGTGATGTCGAACTTCAAGAAGCTTTATACAAAACATCTTTTCAAGAGATGTTTCATTATCACCGATACCACAAACCTCACCCTGCGTGAATTTTGGAAGGAGCATTTTGATATCGTGATATGCATCTGACTCATCGATCAAGCTTGATAAGAGGTTTCGAGGCGAACCTTGAATTCTTCATGGAGGAAACTCTGGCCTGATGCTGTATCCACCCGAGACTTAAAGGGATTCAACGTGGGCGAAGCTGATGCAGATTCAGAAACATTTGACGATCCCGAAATTATTTCCCAACCAGATCTTGACGAGATCGTTGCATTCGGCAAGTCCATGGGGCTGGTCGTCGACGAGGATGACATCAATGACTTCCAGGAGCACCAAGAGGAGCTTACGACGGATAACCTGAAGAAGTTGGAGGTCATGCAACATAACATTGTTCAAGAAGAGTTCTCTAGCAGCAGCAAGGAGGAGGAGGAGGACCCTATGACAACGGCAGAAATTAAGGATGTTCTAGCTACTTTTCATAAAGTGCAAACATTTGTAGAAAAGAGACACCCGAAAAGGCTTACGCAGGTCGTATGCTTGTACAGTTCGATGATGTTTGACAGTCATTTCAGGAACATTTTGAAAAGCAGGCAGAAGTAATCTTCCTTGGATAGTTATTTTTAAAAGAGGCCTTTAGTAGTAAGCAAACAGGAAGGTCCAAGTGATACGAAAAAATTGAAAATTGGAAGTGGTGAAGAAATTTAAAAAATTTTTAAAAAACGTAAAGTAAAAAAGTAAAAAAAATAAAAAAATCAGAAAAGGGCAAAAAAAAAAGAAATTTAATTTTAAGTTTTTTGTGAAGTTAAGTGTTAATGTTTTCCGCCATTTGTTAATGTGTTTCATAAAGTTTAGTGTTCATGTTTTCTGCCATTTTTTAATGTGTTTCACAAAGTTAAGTGTTCATGTTTTCTGCCCTTTGTCCTCCTCTGTCGCAACTTTCGGACATCGCCTCACTCGAAAGGTAAGGTTCCACATTTTACTATAGCTGGTTCACTTAAGGTAGATTCTTGGATGAGCCGTATGCCTAATAGACGTTTGTTTGGAGGCCGCTGATTGGCTGGTACTGGGAGGCAGGCAGCTCCCAGCCAATCAGCGCCCTCCAAACAAACGTCTCGTAGCCATAGGGCTCACCCAAGAGTCTACCTTAAGTGAACCAGCTATACATATGTAGTACATGTACGTACAGTATTTCTTGTACACTAATACACTTTATTTACAGGTACAGTAACAGTTAGGTTAGGTATTGAATGGTCCAAATTGTTGTATTTCATTGTTTATTGGTCAATTTATAATAGAATTTAGTGTGGTGTTTTTGTAGGGCTTGGAACGAATTAGGCAATTTACATGTAAAACGTAGTTCTGAATACGAAAAATCGGGTTATGAAGGCCGCTTTGGAACGGATTAATTTCGTAACCTGAGGCACTACTGATATATAAATATATATGTATATATATATATATATATATATATATATATATATATATATATATATATATATATATATATATATATATATATATATATATATATATATATATATATATATATATATATATATTTGTTATACGAGCACAAGTAACACGTGAAGATTGTATATCGAGAGCAGCAGAAAAATAAAAAGCAGCAGTACCTAGCGCTTTCGTGTATTCTTGATACACCTCATCAGGGTACAATATAATAAAGAATGGAAAATAGCTTCGAAATATCATCAGAGCCCACAAGCTAAAGTTACAACTTAATTTTTAATTGACTGCTCAGTATTCCATTCCATTTGTTGTTGTCCTTTAATTAAGTGTAATTCTGGGCTGTGGACCATTTGCTTCTTGACTAGACTGTTTGATTGTTCTGTATTTTACTTTTTTTGTTTTTATGTTTACCTTTGATATTTCGAAGCTATTTTCCATTCTTTTATATATAGTACCCTGATGAGGTGTATCAAGAATACACGAAGGCGCTAGGTACTGCTGCTTTTTATTTTTCCTGCTGGCTCTCGTATATTATATATATATATATATATATATATATATATATAGATAATATTATTATATTATTAAATTATTATAATATATATATTATGATATATAATGTGTGTGTGTGTACAATAAAGCTGTGTAACTCTAGTAATTCAACTGAGCTGCGCAGTTCGACTGTTGATAAATAATTGTTTTCAAACTGGAAATTCTCTTTTGAGCCTTTAATAACAAGGGAGATAATAATGGTTTCTATTAGCAATAGGGATGTCTTTTCTGCCTCACCATTAAAAAGCTAAATGAAAAACAAAAATAATATCAGAATTGAACTTCTTTCAGAGTGTACTTGGCATCAGTACGTTTGGGAACACAAGTCGAATATCGCACAGTCCAAGATAACAATGAAAACGCGACCATCAGATATTTTCATCGACCACTGGACAATATTATGTATATCCTACAACACGAGATGTCAAATATCGACGTTCTCAAAATCGATATAGAAGGAGATGAATTTCTTGTGCTCGAAGAGAGCATTTTCAGAGTAAGAACTTGACTTTTTTGCGAAGCTACATTTAAGTTGAGAATATTTACTCTTCTCATATTCCAGACTTTAAAAAGTAGAGAATGACTGCGTCAAAGAGCATATGGCTGCCCTCCAACCATGAATAGGTGTGAGTTCATCCAGGTAACAAAATTTGTCATTGTTCTTCAGCTTCATTGAGAAGGAGAGTTCCAAAGAAACTCCAGGAGAGCTACAATACGGGGAAATGACGAAAAGGCAAAAGTTTTATGACATTAAAATCACTTTTGAAAACTGCGATCCAACTCATCCAGCCGGGCAGAGTTCAGAGTGATTCCGTGATTGGTTTAATATGTGATTTAAAAGCAGATTTTTCACCTTGACGTCTGTAAATGCTTGATGATTGAAGTCAAACCCCACTTTTATGCAGAAACAGTTATTCATAATTATTTTGTAAATAAAATCTGATGACTATTCAACACGATCGCTTTCGCAAGAACCTTGAATCCTATAATATATTTTCTTTAATAGTTACTTTTCTGGCACAGAATTCGAACTCGAAATCTGTGCTGAGAGGGCAGCAGGGGAAGAGCGTGGGACTAAGCTCACTTATGGTGCCTCTGGAGATGTGCAATAAGAAATCATCCATGATGGAAGCGATACTGAAAGTTACGAAGCAATACACTAATTCTGATGAATGAGAATCAGGTGTGAGTAATATATTCCACACTAAATCACTGTTATGCACCATACGTAGATTGGTATTCTAACCACCAATAAGCTGATGACCATCGAGCGTCGTCCAACCAAGAGTAACATTACTAAGGCATGAACCCTCTAAATACCATTGAAAGCAACCGTTCGGCAACCATTAAAAATATTTATAATCTCACTTAAGCCCCTTTGTGATGGATAGGTACTCTCTCCCACACATCTGAATTTCAGGACTAAATAACATGTCCACACGGTAGGGATCCTTACTGGTAATTAAATAAGGGAAGTGTTACTCGCAATCATTGGCTAATATTGCTTTTGCATCATTATATTATATTTATATAAAATAAGCATGGTAAATTTATCTGTAGTATTCAACTTCTTTCATATTACATAATTGTCATTTCAGACGGACATTTTAGAGCGTACAAGACAACTTTCTCTTGAAATACACCTTCTCGAATTCATAGAGGAAAACCCGCCTGAAAAGATTGAGGAAATAGCCAAGAATTACACAAGGTAAGAAATCAGTCGACGTTATAACAAGTCTCCTGATGTTTTGAGTAATACAGCTCTCGTAAATAATTTCATTACAGCGTTTGAAGTACTTTAGGTCAAGCTTATAAGATCATCCACTTTTGTGCTTATGAAATGTATGAAATTTTCGAGAGGTCATTAGATATTGGTTAGAACCTATCTGCTGAATTTCTAAATTCACTCTTCAGCCGGAGGCGTCGATTTCCATTACCTTTGTGAATAGTCGTGCTGGACGTGGCAAAACATCGCGTTCCACTAGCTATCGAACTCATTTATCAGGAAAAATACACAGCCCCTCTTACTTAACAGTAAAGTATGAAGTTTTTGTTTTTACTGTACTCTCATCAAGTCTGCATTTTTTAGCCCCTTTTAGACTTTAATAATAATAATAATAAATTGTTCTTTGGAAATTATTTTTGTTTGGGTGTGAGTTATAAAGCAAGTGACAAAGGGCAGATTTAATCTCTCTTTGACTTCATTTTGTAAATGACCAGATTGGGCCTGGGATCAAAGGCACAATTGATGGTGTGATATGAAGGCAGGTCGGGCTTGACGAGGCTGACGGTTCTTGGGATCAATTTTTGTTGTACCAGTTTTCCTCGCTCTATATTCAGTCTGTTTTCTTTTTGTTTTTACAATTTCATACTTTTTGTTCTGACCTCTCTTGTTTCATTTCTTATATCAAAAATGCTTTTCTGACAATAACCTTTTTCCTTAATTTTGCGATGCTCCTTTCTGTTTATTCATTTGTTCTCACTGGTTATTTCAGCTTTGTTTCCTTGTTCTGCTTTGGCTCGCTCATCCTTCAACTCTACAATCACTATTCTTAGCTTTTAGTTTCATATTGTTGTTCATATTTGCTTTCTCATCTCATCTCATATTCTATACTTCGTACCTTTCCATGGAATGGAATATGGAGTTTAGGCCAAAGGCCAAGCACTGGAACCTATGAAGTCATTCAGTGCTGGAAAGGAAATTGAAAGTAGGTAAGTTTGAAAGATGTAACAAGAGGAAAACCTCGCTGTTGCACTTTGAAATCATTGTTAGGAGAGGGTGGATAGCAAGATGGAAGAAAGATAATATGAATGGAAGCACAGTAAAAGTAATGAAACGGGTTGCAGCTGGGGGCCGAAGGGAAGCAGCTAAGAACCTTTAGTAATGCCTTCAGCGCATCCCGTGAGCTGCAGTGATCCTACGGAGCGTCCCTTTCCATGCCCTAATTACTGCATATATATTCTCTAGGTTTATTTATAGTTTTTCTTCATCCATGCATTTTACAATATCTTTAATCAACCTTTCATTTCCTCTCTTTGTTCCTTACAATTTCATCCCTATTTCGTTTCCTTCTTTATACTACTTTTTCATATCATCATGAACAGCCATTTCTTCTGCTTCCGGCTTTGATATATCAGTGTCACGAACTTTTATCCTCCTCCTCCTCTTCCTATCATTTTGCAACGGTTTTGCCGCTGCAGCAAAGCTTCGGAACTTCTTCCCTCCGCTCAAGTCCCCTTGTCTTCGTAAGTAAAATACATTGCAAGATACTGGTCTATCTCAGTATCTTTTCCTTACCCTCTCCTATTACTGTTTCGCTCGGGCGTTAAGATCGTAGGTCCTACCAGCCTTTACGCACTTAAATTAACAAGACTTCATTTCTTTTTACTGAGTATATTTCGTTTTCTTCCTTATTCATCATCCTTTCTGCTTGGTTGTTATTTTGTTTGTTCTCTGTTCTATCTTATTCCATACAGCTAATTGTTTCGTCCCATTTTTCTCATCTTTTGACACCCGCCTCGCCTCCCCCCCACCCCCTCCCTCTCTCTCTCCTTCGTTGGTTATTTAATTCCCTTTTAATATTTTTCGTCCTTTTTTTTATTCCCCACCCGTTTTTGTTAGGTAGTACAAACCCATGATTTTTCTTTATTGAGTTTCACTTTAGGCCTTTCAATGTCTTTCCCTTGTCATTCGTTGGTTTCATGATTCAATGCCTTTGTTGCTAATTTCACTTCTTAACATTCTCTTTTAACCGACCTTTCTGACATTCTTTAAATTTCATTTCTATGTAAACTAAGTCATTGTGATCAGCACAGTCTGCATCTAATCATAAACAGATAAAAATTTAAAAAAAAAATTAAAAAGTGTTGAAAATACACTTATTAAAGTGCACTAAAAAAGTGAGAGATAAAAATAAATCTTTTGAGACCCCAGGATTTTCTTACAATGAATCATGTCTACAAAAATACAAGCGTTATCGCCACTCATGGAAGGAAAGACTACAAGAAAAGAAACGCACTAATTTTTTTTATCTCTCTTAGCATTTCCTCCCATGTTTGGCGCCCACGCTTTTATTTTTGTGGACGTGATTCATTGTAAGAAAATCCTGGTTTCTACATTTATTTTTCACTTTTTAGTGCATTTTTAATAAAAGCGTGCTTTAAAAATTTGTTTAAAGATTTTTAAATGTTATACTTTATAGTTTTAACAGATACTGTAACCGATCTATGATTGTAGCTAACGAAATTGATATCCCGTTGAGCCAAAGAAGGTTTGAAAAATCTGTAGAGTCAAAGAAGCTGAGAAAAATCCGAAAAGTTCCATACAATTTTTGAGATACTGGGACTAGAGGTCGCTGTATGTATTGTTCCCGGCATTGAGTAACCAGTCCACCGGACGAAGGGAACAGGTCGAAAATTGAATTTAAAAATTTGACCAAGACAAACATACAAAAAAGCAAGCTAAATAAAAACGTATAATAATTGTTGTCAGTCATTCTATGCTTTGCCCCTTGCTACAGTTTTTATTTGTTTTCTTCAAGTATTTATCCCAATGAATACTTATTTTCAATCTCAATTTGTCGCTAATTGTCTTTTGTCAGGTGCATCATATACTACATATAGCCACATAAATTATGTTGTGCCATTGACCTTGAAAATTTATTTGCGTCCGCTTATGTTTGCGAAGTTCGAATCGAATTGGAAGAACAGGTTTTACTGTGGTCCATGTCCGGCTATGTAATCTTCAATTGGAAAATAATAGCAGTAACTCCTACTTTCCATTTTGACGTGGATTCTAAAGGTCACAAAGGCAGAAGTGGAATCGTATCCAATTACTCATTGCTAAGCGTTCTTGACGAGGATATGTTTTTGTTGAAGCTGAAGCTATTTTGTACAGACAACGAAACCTGATTCCTTTCTTCTTTCTTATAATTTTTCCTGAAATGAAAACAGAGAAACCTTTTACCGCAATTACTACTTACTTGTTTTGTCTTGCAGGATTTTCCTTAGACTAAAAAGCAGCGGTTTTGAACTCACTTACTACGGGCCTAAGGTCATGACCCCAAAACCGTTGATAAAAGTCTTGGGCATCAATTTTCCTCTTTCCTCCCAGCAGTTGTGGATCAACAGGAAAGTCAAGCAGGGAGAAAAACCAGCTTACGAGAAACCTATACTTTACTATGTGAAGGAACTCGACCCTGAAGAAAACATTTGATACTGTCACATTAATTCTGGAATGAAAATATTTGTTTCCTAACACACAAACAAACAGACACTCGGATGAAAACATTTCAACTTCCCAAATTCACCGATGGAGGTAATTGTAACGGTTTTTGTTCCACCTATAGTTTGTAAGTTGCTTTATAGATTTATACGGCAAATAAAGAATAGGAGTGTTTATGATTTATAACTAAAGACACTATGCTAAAACAAAATCAATGGCTATCAAATGTAACCTGGTTCACCATTTTAATTTACCTCAGATTTATCAGAGGATAAAAAGTGACATGAAATACATAGTTAAGAGAGTATTGCATGGTCTTTTACACAAGAACATATAAATGTATTTTAAAAATTTGGGTCTTCGTTGGCTTAGGCCCACCCAGATGCTTAAGCTATTCTTTACACAAATGCATTTTGGCAAATCGTGAATTGTTACTGTGACTCCAATGCCAGGAGTTTCTTCAGTATTCTGGAAAATAATTGAGTGAGCTTATTGGCCATTTCAGACAACCTTTCATTGTTCTTTTCGATCTGAAGCACATTTCCTAAGTTGTAAAAGATTTGTACTGTTCTCTAGAATGTGGAAGTTTAGAGAACGAGAAATCTTGATCAGTTATCTCCTCTAAATATGTGACTGCATTGGTAAATGTTGGATCAGCTCTAGAGCTTTTATTTCCCTTGCTTTATTTTAGTACATATGAGTATACGTAGTTACAGTGGATCCTTGCTTTGTTGGTTGGGGGGAATGGCATCCCTTGCAATATTCATTGCCATTGAGTGTCCGTTGCCTTGAAATGGAATATTATCTTGCACAGTACACAGCCTCCCACCCATAAGGGACCTACAGGGAATAAACGTTGTATTGTCATAACTGGTGGCCTCCTGAAAATTCTACTCTCGCTCTATGTATTATTATTATTATTTACATTGGTAGTAACTCTTCGTTTGAGCATATTTTATTGAATTTACTTGCTGCTACAATGCCATTCAGCTTTAAGTAATCTTTTTCTAGTCTTCTGATGTTGTCTTTTTCTTCTTTTGAAAGGCTGAAGATGAGATGTCATCATTCCTCTGCTGCTTCCTACGTTTATGGTTTTTCTCCTGACGTTCCGTTCCTTCTTGGAACATATGAGGTCTGATTCCCTTGAAAGCCTGTGTTGGAATGACTCCTATTGTGTGTGACGCTGGCTTTTATGCGGGGCTCCAGGCTTGTTGGCTGCATTTGGGAGCCAATGAAAAACAGGGTCGGCTAGGTAAGGGCCAGTTACTATTATTATTAGGTCGTTTAACCAGACCAAAGGTTTAAAATACATTTTATGCCAGTGGTCTGGTTTAACGATCTAATAATAATAATAATAATAATAATAATAATAATAATAATAATAATAATAATAATAATAATAATAATACAATTGCTGTTTCAACAGCATTTGCCTTGTAGTCTACTCTAATCTTATATTCTTGTCTGTAGGTTGGTGGTATAATAAATTTCCAAAGGACATGGAAAGATATTCTGCTCTCCTTGTTTATTTTGCTCTTGTGCCTCAGTGCACACGTAGATGGTCTTCTAATGAGAGAAAGCATGACATTATGCAGTAGCAGTAGTATTAGATTAACCCAGCAACTTGCCGGCACGAGCTCTTGCTCCCAGAGCAGGCCGCAACAGATGTTATCTCTAAAGAGATAATCAAAGGTGGTTATAAATGAAAGGAAGAAAAGGACCTCTTCAAACCTTGTTGTACCCACCAGTAGGAGGGCAAGGTCGACAGCAGAAAGTCCTAGTTCAAGTTGTAGAGGATCAAGAAGAAAACGAAAAAAATTGATGACTGAGAGATATGATGACAATCTAAGGGGGATATTCCTAAGATTTCGCTTGCCCGGGAAAAACGAAAATTTTTGGTGAGAGATTTAAAAGCAGCTGTTATTCAAAATGAACATCAGCTACTTTAGAACGGGAGCTTTGGATGAGTGGGGTCACTGGGGTTGTACGCATTCCAGCAGTGTATCTCTGTCGACAAGCTGCTGTCAGTTTTTCGATGAGAATGATGATGCCTTCAATTGTGACATTATGCAACTTGTCACTGCCTGTTGTGGCACTCTTGACTGGCACTGGCTAGAACATCTGAGGGAGGAGGAGAAGGAGAAGCGTGTGAGGAATGAGTGAGGGAAGGGAGAAGAACAAGTTTGGAAGGTGGAAGGGAGTTTTCACATGGCTTTGGAAATGGAGGGTAGTCGACCTTTCTTTTTGGAGTCTGACACTGCTTCCGTGGTCTCAGTAGAGGTAGTGGGTGCTGCTGCTGTGGTGTTGCTGGAGATGATTGCCGATGCCGTGGTTCCATTCTGGTTGTCTCCTCTGCTCACTGGTTCAGTTCTGGAATAGATCTTGACGATCTCGGAGGTGGAGGACTGCCCTTTTTTCCTGAAAATCTGAGCTCCATTTTTTTCCCGACCAAATTCCGCTTGTGATCTCGATTTAGCCGGAGAAGAAGAGGTCGGACAGCGAAAATGTTGGTTCTTCCTTAAGTGAACTTCGTTGTGTGTCAAGTGTATGCTAAAATCTGGTGAGTCATGTGAACTGAGTAAGCATAAATTACCGTATCTTAGTTTGAACTGGAATTAGCGAAAAGGTGATAAATGTCTAAAAATTTATAATTCTTGGATTACCAAAAAAAAAAAAATACAGTGAAGTGGGTTAGTAACCGAGGGCCCAGACTGAATGCTCCTCTATATATATATATATATATATATATATATATATATATATATATATATAATATATATATATATATATATATATATATATATGTGTGTGTGTGTGTGTGTGTGTGTGTGTGTGTGTGTGTGTCTCTGCCAGCCATAGAATATAGAGGGGAGAGATTAGATAGACAAGCAATGATCGCGTGCACGTAAGGAGTCATTGTTGTCAGATAGCACCAGTATCAACTGCGGAGACCAGCGGCAAAAAAAAAAGTCACTTCTGGCACCCAATGCTGGGACATCAACTGTGTTAATTACAGGACAAGTTTACAAAAGAACAGATCACATTTCACAAGTAAGAGACATATTTTCATTCATGAGAATCTCTATGACTGCTGAAATAGGTAACTCCAGTCAACTACACTCCTGCTTTTATCATGTGTAGCCATTTCTTATTTTCAAAAAGCGCTAGAGGGTCCTCCAAAACGCGCCAGAAACGCGCTAAATAATTCTGATATAGAGCTAGCACTAGGGCTATTTTCAAATACCAGAGTGACTTTACCTTAATTCCTATGTGTTCCATGTCGATTCAGTAGAAAAAAATCAAACAAAATTAAGCAATGAAAGCAGATATTAAGTACTAATAAATAATGTAAGGTATATACTAGTTTACCTACTTGTATCTCAAAAATCCAGTAATAAAAGTCCTGGGATGTCCAGATCATCCTCCACTTCAAAGTTTATTATAGATGCCTCTGAGCCTTGAGAAGTTCCAGGTTCGTCTTGAGTCTTGTATTTAGCTGAATTCCATATAGTATCAACTACTTCTTTCGGCAATTTATAATCATAACAACATTTTCCTTTTCGCTTCAGGCCCTAACGAGTAGATAATACTGAATTTAAGGTCTTCAGATTCATCCTATTACGGATCTTTGAATTGATAATGTTCATTTGACTAAATATCCTTTCCACCTCGGCATTAGAATGAGGTAAGGACAGCAATGACACATCTAAATTGGTGAACAGTCCGTGAGGCAATACTATCTTCTCTATATTTAGTACAGGAATCGGAATTCGAATTAAGTATGAGAGAGAGAGAGAGAGAGAGAGAGAGAGAGAGAGAGAGAGAGAGAGAGAGAGAGTATTCATGCAGCAGATGACAAGTTTCAAATACCAAATCATTCAAAGTATTTTCTCTTATTTTTTTCAATTTTGGTTATTATTATTATTATCAAATAACCAGAAGCGCGCCAAATTTCCCGTTAGATATATCCAAAAGGCTTTTAAAAGCGCGACCGCGTCAGATGCGAAAAACAAGCCCCAGAATTTTCCAAAACGAGCTAAAATGGCAACACTACTGACGTAATGAATGTTGTAATAAACTCGTTATTAAAGCAGGATGACCGTTTATCGGTGGTACTCGCATAAAGCTCATAAAATATTATTCTAAATGACAAATTGTGTATATAATAAAAATTGTCCAGTGTGCCGAAATTGACCCGAATAGTCACTGGCATGTAGGGTTACCATCAGTCCATACAGCCATGGTTATGCCTGACAGTTTCTCCTACTACTTGTACAACAATGTAGGCTACATACGCTAGTATCATGAGGCCTAGATCCAGGTCTGTTTCAGTTTTAAGTGTTAATGAAATGTTGTGGTAGTGTTATTTGCAGGTTATCAAAAAGTTTTCAAACCTGGTATGGAGGAGGGGACTCTGCTGAATTTCAACTGCCAGAACACTGAAAGGTAGTCTTCTTCATTATACTATTATCATTTTTACCTAAAAGGAAACTTCAAATTCATACTACGTTATAGCTTGAAAATGAAACTTTTCAAACTAGCTAGTCTACCAGGGTTGATCATCAAATAACCAAGTGTAGACTAACCTTAGCTGGCAAGGGTACCTTAACATGGCATAAACTTCAGGAATGCTGATTTTTCAATCTGTCCCTCTCCACAGACTATGGAATACAGCTCAAGTCTTGGCTAGCTATGAAAGTCTCAGGTTTTTCTTACAGGCTAGCCCTATTTAAGCATTTTCTGCCAAAGTATATTTTCAAACCTGCTGGTATGCAGTGTGAAAATTTAGTTTATAAGAAACTTTTGTAACCAGAGGAACAAAGTGCCATGTATGGCACAAGCTCAAAACATATATTCTTTGAGCACTTTTTAATGAGTTTTAGTAATGTAAGACTTATTTGTCACAAATCAAGGCAGGAAAACTACTAGGCAAAAAAATGTTTTTTACCCTGCACAAGTTTTGCTCCATAGAGGTTAGTGGAGTTCTCTATTCATAATAGAAACCTTTTCAGAATTATTTAACTTTTAATTTTTCTTTACTAGAACAAATACTTTTAGGCACAGTATTGTTAGTTTTTGCTCAAGAAAAATATACTTCTAATTTATAAAAACTCTGGATTTTCAATACTTCACATTTTTCCTAATCAATCGTAATTCTTAAGAGATAATTGAAACTTATGTTTCTATATTTCTGTATTGAATGTATATATATAATATATATATATATATATATAATATATATATATATATATATATATATATATATATATATACATACATACATACATACATACTTACATACATATGTATATATATATATATATATATATATATATATATATATATATATATATATATATATATATATCTACAAAAAGTCCTTGGGTATTTAAGTTTCACTGCAATATCGTATATATATATATATATATATATATATATATATATATATATATATATATATATATATATATATATATATATATATATATATACGATATGCAGTGAAACTTAAATACCCAAGACTTTTGTAGATGTGGCATGGAAAAGAGCTAGAAAAACATTTTATTCAACTAATGACAAACTTGAATTTAGTAAGCATAAACATTCTAAAATTACCCTATGATGAAAGGTTTTTAGATATTTCTAGAATTTTAAAGCTTCCTTTAACATTAAACTGTGGTTTTCAGTAATTATTAATGGTTCAAGAGTTTAGTAATGCAAAAATTCTCCTAAAGATCTTCCAGGCTGGGCCAGTATTATTGAAATTTCCTTGCAAAAAGTGTGAATAAAGGTCTATTACGGACTGGACCGTAAATCTTCTTTCACAACGTCTCAACAGCACCAATAATTCTGTTTGAGAACTGGGCAAATATCGAATGCATTATTCGTACATATGATTGAAGATTTAAGTTTCATCCTATTAACTTTGGAGTCCAAGGCAAGAAGGCCTTAATCCCATGCTAATGAACAAATAAAAAGGAATATCATTGAATCTTTTGTTTTCATCAAGTCAAATAATAGAAATTTTCCTTAAATTTAAGTCTTTGGTTTATTTAAACTTGATGCTTTCACAAATGAAAAAAGTTGTAGATAAATATAAGCAACAAAATTAAATTAATAATTTCCAGTTTTTACATGTTTTTGGACGTGTTTAAAGATACTTTGTAATTTCGGTTAGGGTCAAATCTGTTTAGGTTTCGTGACTCCGTGTGAATATCCGATAATTCCTGGATTATTTCTCTTTTTAATTTTTATCCTTTTTGAACCAATTAAACCATCTGCCATCTTTGATCCTTGTTGTCGTACCTGAGACCCTTTCTCCCCAATTGTATTTCATTCACTCCCTTGACAATGTCTTAGTAAAGATGAAAGGCGGGCTTGGATTTCTTTTGACCTATTCATTTTTCCCGCTTAGAGTATTCGCTTAATATAATTTATATAATATATATTATTATATTAATATTATATATTATATATATATATATATAAAATATTATATTTAGTTTATATATATATATAATAATATAAACATAAAACATAATGGCATATGTATAATATCTATATATAATATAATTACACACACACATATATTATACATATATATTTTACACATAACAACTATATGTTATATTACGAATGTGTGGGTTGTGTTTTATAGAGGATTCAAGGAAAATTATGATCAGAACGCATTTGGGTTATGATATATATATAATATATTATATATATATATTAAAAATTTAATATATAATATTAATTATATTTATATATTATAATATATAATTATATAATGCTTATATGTATATATAATATAATATACATACCATTACATAACATAACATACATACATTAATGTATACAAACACACACACACATATAATATATATGGTATATATAATATATATATATTTATGTATATATAATTATATAATATACATAACATACATACATCTAACCATACATACATAAAAAGTATACACCACAACACACACATATATTTAATATATGTATTATATATAATATATTATAAAAAAGAATTAAGTAAGAAAAAAAAAGTATTTACAAAATTTAAAATTAATGCAAATTAAAAGGTATTATAGTAAAAAAGGAACCAAAGTTCTCACCAAACCATCCAAAGGAGAAGGAGAAGATTAACGAATGACCAAAACTTGACACCAACCTACGACTTCAGTTATTGCAAGAATAAAAGGAAAGGAGGAAAGCGCGGAAACGTTAGGAATTCAAAGAAAGGAACAAGCCGTTTGATGTATACAAGGACTCAAGGGTAGTTAAAGGTAATTGCTAATGGCTTTTGTTTCCACCAATAATAAGAGAAGTTGCCTTTTATTTATTTCAATTTTTGCATATGGAGGCATGATTCTTTACTTTTATTTAGAAAATTTCTGGTTTTGGTTAATTTTTTGACCTCCCGTTCTTAAAGCTGCTATCCCACATGGCTACAGTATTCTCATCTGCAGTAAACCTTACGGGCTTGATCCAACATAAATTACCAGGGAACATCCCGGGCACTTGAATTATAAACAAATGTTGGATCTTCATTGAAGGCCCTGCAGTTTGTCTTTTTATAAGCCGCAAGAATACGCCAATCTTGAGTGGGATTGGATTGGAATTTTAAATGCAATTTTTAAGGCAGCCAAATTCATTTTCGGATTATTTGTTTAAGTTTGGCAGAAAACTTGTCGTCAGAGATAAAATGGGATTAGTGGCATCATACATTTTTTCTTTAAGACCATTATAGCGGAGGGCATCGGATTGGAGAAATCTTGTGAACAGCAGTCCTGGTTTAATGAACTTTCATTTATACCAGTTTTTCAGGAAATAGGAAGTTTCTGTAAAGAAAAATTGTTTTAATCCCCAGCTTTCTTACAAGAAGAGGGAGCTCCACAGGGTAGTGTCCTTAGTGTCACCCTCTTTGCTATTGCCATTAATGATATATTAGAAAATGTTTCATCACCAGTAAAAGGCTCTTTATTTGTAGATGATCTGGCTCAATACTGCACAGTAAGCAAGTGGGTTAACAAGCAAGGATTTCTATTTTCTGAATCAAAAGCTGTTGCTGTTCGGTTCTGCAGGTGCCAAACTAAGGAAACCATTCCAACTCGTACCTTAAACTATTTTAGGAAAGGTCTTTGATGAAAAACTCACTTGGAATAATCACATTGACCAATTAAAAGTGAAAGTGAAGAGATCACTAAATATTTTAAAAGTACCTAATTTTGATTGGGGTGCTGATAAGAAATCATTGTTAGGGCTTTACAGTGTAGTATGTTTATCTAAGTTAGACTACAGCTGCCAAGAATACTCATCTGCTTCTAAGACTAAACTTAAGAAATTGGACACTGCATAATACGGGGCTAAGGGTCTGCACTGGAGCTTTTAGAACTTCACCCATTGAAAGTATCTATGCAGACTCCCATCAGCTACCACTGGACCTAAGGAGGGATGAGCTAGGTCTAAGATACACCATGCAGTTGAAAAGCACTAGGGAGAATCCTTCTTTTGAGATCTTGAAACAGTGTGATTCAAATCTATTTAGATTTGGTAGATCTTCAACACCATTTCAAATCAGATAACTGGGTGAACTGGAGGATGAAATAATAAAAACACAGAAAATCCTATAAGTTAAACATCCTGCTATCCTTCCTTTGTTTATTCCAGCAATAGATGTATGCACTAAAGAGATAGAGAAGAAAGGTTGCCCGGAAGAAGAAGTCAGAAACAAGTTTTTGGAGCATGAGAGGCATATAAATGACAGGAAAATCTATACTGATGGATCAAAATCGGAAGATGGAGTGGGCTGTGAAATGGTGTGTGAGGGGAATCATGTATAAAAAAAGTTACCAAACTCCTCATCCATATTCACTGCTGAAGCAACAGCCATAGTTGATACTTTAAATCTTGCATCTGATAAGAAATTTAAATCCACAGTCATATACAGTGACTCAAGGATTGTTTTATAAGCCCTAAAGAAGTTTAACCCTACCCATCCCTTAATTCAAAAGGCTCAGAAATGGATTTTTTTTATCTTTCTGTTTGCCGCAAATCAGTTTATTTTTGTTGGGTTCCTGGGCACACTGGTATAGGAGGGAACAAACTGGCTGATACTGGAGCAAAGGATGCTGCAAAATGTGATTTCTTAACTAATGAGGTGCCACATTTGGATATGCATCCAGTCATTAGAAGGTACATCCGTAAGAAATGGCAGCAGAGATAGACTTCCCCCATTTTATCCGCAAGTAGGAAGTATGGAAATATTAGAAAAAGTATTGATTTTTGGAGTTCAGAGTAAGGGAAAAAAACCCATAGTCCTTCAACACCAAGGTGCTAATCCATTGACTATCTGGGGATTAGCACCTCGGTGTGAAATTTCACACTTTTTAATGAGGTGTTATTACTTTCCACACCTTTAGGTGTGAAAATTGATCATAAAGGTGTGAATATAACAAATAGGTGTGAAATTTCACAGGTTTCCCACAGTCATGTTGGTGCCATGCAAGACTCTATGGAGGTAAGAGGTAAGACCCCTGATTTCAACCCTGACCCATCCCCCTAAGTTCCTCATACTCTACGGAGAGAAAAACTTTGATTTCAGCCCTGACCCCAAAGTTTCGCATACTCTATGTAGGTAAAAAAAAACCTGATTTCAACCCTGACCCCGATGTTCCTCATACTCTATGGAAGTAAAAACCCGGATTTCAACCCTGACCCTGAAGTTCCTCATACTCTACGTAGGTAAAAACCTGGATTTCAACCCTAACCCCAAAGTTCCTCATAGTTTATTTTGTACGTAAAGATTTTAGTCATTTATTTTGTAAAGTATATATTTTTAAATATAAAAGTTTAATAATTTATTATTTATTGGTTTTATCTATCATCATTCTTCAATTTTTTATGTTCATATTTGAACATTTATCATTCACTTATTCGTAATTAATCATATTAATTTATACATTCATCTTCATTAGGGCACTGAATAATCCTGATGGGTTCTGGCCTTGGTCCTCGAGACCTAAATTTCATAATCAATCAATCAGATGGATGTAAATCAGAACACGGAGCGGGATATGCTGCAATATCGAAAGACAAATCTTATCAATTCTCTCTACCTAATACAGTTTTAGTATTCACAGCAGAGCTGTGCGCAATTGCCTCAGCCATAAAAATAATTAAAGAAACATTACTCAAAAATTTTGTGATTTTTAGTGAATCGAGAAGTGCCATGGAAGCCATTCAGTTACAAACCAAAAAATAATATTGTACAACAAATTAAATTATTACTTCATAAATAAGATAATAATGGAAAAAATGTAGAAGTATGTTGGATCCCTGCCCACGTAGGGATCAAAGGAAATGAAGAGGCTGAAAAAGCAGCCAAAGAGGCAAATCAAATGACAAGATCAAGTGTAAATCTCCCTATGAGTGATTATGTAACGTACATAAAGAAGGGTATTATATGGAAATGGCAACATATATGAAATGAAGAATCAGAAAATTATAAATCAAGACAAATAAAACCTGATGTTTGAAAGTGGAGTTCATCATATCAGAGAGAGAGGCATTCACAAGTACTAATTCTGACATGCCCTCCATAGAGGCCATTCCTGTCTGACACATGGACACTTGATGAGCACCCCACGTGGCTCAGCTCCTGAGTCCTCATAGTTCAAGGTGGTTATAACTGTCAGACATGTGTTACCTGAGTGCCCAAAGTATGACCAGCAACGACTGTCGACTTTTGGAAACAGATTTATGAAAGAAATCTTGTCAGAATCCTCTGCGTTTTCAGTCAAGCTTATTTTTATGTTCATGAAGAAGTATAATTTAGCTAATAAAATATAAATCTAAGTAAATTATGGCAATACAAAAATAATTAGACGAGTTAATGAATTATAAAAAAACGTAAATGTTGTTCAATTTATTCCAATTTTGTTTTTTATGTATGCATGTATGGATACATGAGTAAATGTATTTATTGTGTGCATATGTTCCAGCATGAGTCTGTGCCTTTGTGCAGTTTTCAGAACACACCTTAAAGCACACCTTAAAGAAAAAGGGCAGGAGGACCTAGTAAAATCCTTTATGTCAATAATTACTTGCAGACTTATGAGACGAAAGATGTCAGAAGATTACATGAATGTTAAGTCATTGCTAGATGAGGCTCACATGCCATTAATGGGGTGGGGCAGTAACGACATTGCTTTCGATGAACAAATTGGGGGAAGGAACTTGTACAAACCACTGTCCTTGGAATGGTCTGGGATAGAGCAACTGATTGCCCAAGTTTGAAGCAAATCAAATACAGGAATTTGTTTACATTCATAACTTGGAATTTAGAAGGGGAATAATCTTACGGGAGACATAATTACATGTGTTTACTGACACATCCAGGGATGGTAGTTTACATCACAGAAGGAGGGACAAACACTTATTCACCTCCAAAATGAGAGTAACGCCAAGAAAGCAGCCAAAATCAACAATACCAAAATTGGAGCTGTTAGCCTTACCGTTAGGATTTAGGCTGGCAAAATACATGAAAAATCTTTTGGTATTAAGTAGCATTTTCATATGGGTAGACAGCAAAGTAGCCATAGCTTGGGTAAAAACTAGAGAGAAGAGTAAAAACACCTCCATATCTAACTTTGAGGGAGATTATCTGTATTCAACAGGAATGTGGCGTTGAGCTGCAGTTCGTACCTGCCAACTGCAATCCTGCTGACATACAAACCAGAGGTTCCACATTGAAGGAATTAATTAAGCAACAACCAGTTGTGGCACAGATGACCGACTTTTTTTAAACCAGACAGGTCCTGCCAAACCACCATCAAACAAAGATGAAACATCGTCGCTGCCCTCAGTGAGCTGAGGGAGGAAGTGACTGATTCAGTGTCACAAAGCATGTGTTGAAATTCATCCGCTGTAACGCAGATCCCTTTCTGAAACTTGTATACTATATGAAACAAAGGCATCACTTGCCTTCAGATTGTAGTCATTTAGAGAATGGGGTCAAGGTACCCAGCCATATCAGTAATTTCATTAGTCAGTTAGGGCTAATCATGATCAACCAAGTGGTTTACACTATAGTCAAACCAAAATGTCGTGGCGGGTGACAGAAGGTTTATCCTGGACTATATCGTTCTCAGTTAAGAAAGTTTTGGTCATTTTACCCATAAGGAAACTGACCTACTTAAACCTAAAACCTCAATGGTAAATGTGGATTAAGCACACAGATGGAGTGTTTGCTCTGTATTTGTCCTGGATTTTTTTTTTTTTTTTTCATTTCTTCTAAACCCGACCTCGAGTAACCTTTGCATGTGTGCTAAAATGGAATATGGGCAATAATCAGATGGTCTGAAATTGTGCCATTATTACAAGATCTATGATTATTATTTCCAAAAACACAAAGAAAGGAAAATCATTAAGAAAAACCAAAATTGACTCTTTCTTTCTTTAGAAAACGAAGTACAGTAAATGACAGATCTCAGGTAAAGTCATAAACGAGGGATTAATCTCGAAGCTGAGCTGCATTCTTTTCCTGTCCCCACCCTAGTGATCTTAGAATCTTGAAAAGACTTTTTCTAACCTTTAACATCTAAAACGATAGTCTATCAAAGAAACACAAAGGAAAGGTAAGGTTGACCCTTCGCAGCATACAGATGTAGAGATTTGAAAAGAGTTAACCTATTAATTGCACCACCTATCCCAGAATAAGACTGCCTCCAAACTCCCATAAGCCAAGTTGGCCTTACTGAAAGATCTTATCAGGTACTGGGTGTTAAAAATGATTGCATCCTTAATAAAAAGTTTCAGTGTGTTATGTGTAACGCAGTCTGCTATGAAGACCGTTTTCTTTGCATAGTCAGATTGCCCACTGTGTAACTGTGTAAGAGGTCTTTTTCAGAAGTAAACACACGAAGGAGGTTAACCCACTGCAGTTTACCATGGCACATTCCACTAAATGAACATAACAAAAATTTCAGACCTAATAGGTTATGGGCCCAGTTGATGGTGAGTGTCCTGAAATGGTAATGAAAACTGCATGTAGTATTTAGGGCTGATAACTTAGAGCTTTTGTTTGGAGATTCGGCGTCAGTTTAAGTCTGCTGCTACTACCATAGAGATTTGATGGCAATTATATTTGCTGTGGCTGCTATTGCCTGAAGTCAACGAGCTTGGCTATACTTGTTGTGTAGGGGACTATGGTACTCTTGCCACTAATGTGAGTGCCTCTATTATTTTATTTTCATCAGAATGTCTGAGCTGAGAAGTGTCATTGTGCCACTAAATGGCACTAATTATGCTACTTGGAAAGTCCGGTGTCGGATGGCACTCATTAAGGAGAATGCTTGGAGTCTGATTGATGACGCAGAGCCCATCCCTGAACGCACTGATCTGGATAAATATAACAAGAATATATGGAAAAGGAATACCTAAGGCATTGGCTATCATAGTTTAAGTTGTTGATCCAAAATTGCTGTATTTGTTAGGAGATCCAGAAGATCCACAGATGGTTTGGAAGAAATTGACTTTCCAACGAGTTTCAGCAAAAAAACCTGGTCAAATAAATTGGCATTAAAGCGCAAGTTATTCTCCTTGAAATTAAGAGAAGGTGAGTCTGTACAAGAGCATATTGAGACAATAACTGAGGTTTTTGATGAACTCAGCATTGTAGGGGATCCGGTAAGTGAAGAAGATCGGGTGGTGTATCTGTTGGCAAGTTTGCCTGTGTCTTTTAGTATGTTGGTAACTGCTTTAGAGACAAATGCAGATGTCCCCAAAATGGAATTTGTCACTGAAAAGCTTTTGCATGAGGAAAGGAAATCCTTGTTATAGGAAGGTGATGGTATTTCAAGTGTGAAGCAAGAAAAAACCTATAATGCTTCTAATAGGAAACCAAAGAAACCCTTTAAATGTCACCATTGTGGTAATCTAGGGCACATTGAAAGGAAATGCAGATTTCTGAAAAATGATGATCCTAAGGCTAGGCCTAGTACTTCTAAAGAAAAATCGTACAGTGCTGAAACAAAATATGAATGATGAGAGTGTAGCACCTGCTGGGTGCCCATGTTATGTCTGTATGTAGTAATGGTATGTTGCCTGACACATGGAATGTAGATTCTGGTGCAACCTGTCACGTGTAATGATAGGAACCTTTTTGTTGAATATGTTGATAAAAATATTGTTTCCGTTGCTTTGGGAGATGGTCATTCAATAGAGGCTTGTGGTTCTGGCGAAGTATCTATAAAAATGTTGTTGCCTGATGGTAAAGTGAAGAACTGTACATTCAGTGATGTATTGTATGTACCTAAGTTGACTTTTAATTTACTTAGTTTGTGTAAAGCTACAAAACTTGGAAATGTCACTCAGTTTTGTGGGGGTGAATGTAATATTTTTGATACCAATAATAGGTTGATTACTTTTGCAGCGAAAACAGGTAATTTGTATTATTTAAAATGTGCAAAAAAAATGATCATAAGAGTAATGTTGTCTGTAATAAGGTTAGGCCTAATGAAAATATGTGACATAGAAGGTATGGCCATTTAGGTATTAATAACTTAAGGCTGCTAATGAAAGAAGGTTTGGTAGCTGGTTTGAAATTTGATGTTAATAAAGATTTGGAGCTTTGTGAAACATGTACTAAAGGAAAAATTAAGAAAACTCCCTTTCCATGTACTAAAAACAAAGTTGTTAGATATAGAGAACCACTTGATTTAATTCATATTGATGTGTGTGGAAAACTTAATGAGAAATCCTTGGGTAAGTGTGAGTATTTTGTAACTTTCATTGATAATGCAACTCGATATGTCTGGGTTTATGCACTCAAAGGTAAACATGAAGTATGAAAAATTCAAAGAATGGAAGAGTTGCATAATTGGGGTGAATACACATCAAATGAGTCTGAGAAATTTTTGAAAGATGCTGGTATTCGGCATGATACAACACCCAAAACACTTGAGCAGAACGCTGTCAGTGAAAAAATGAACAGAAAGAATATTGGTAGAGCATGTCAGAGCAATGTTGATTGATTCAGGGTTTCCTCATAAATTTTGGGCAGAGGCTTTGTCAACTGCTTGTTATCTGGAAAACAGAAGTCCTGCTAGAGCACTTCATGGTATGACACCTAATCAGGCATTTACTGGAATTAAGCCACATTTTAAACATTTTACAGTTTTTGTGTGTGTTTGTTATGCTCATATTCCTAGAGATGAAAGGAAAAAGTTGGACTCAAAAGCCATAAAGTATCTTTCTTGGTTATGGTTCTGCTGTAAAAGGATACAGATTGTATGACTTTAGCCAAGGAGAGAATATTATACAGTCGTAATGTTATTTTCAGTAAGGATCAGCATGACGTTCAGAAGGAGAATTTTGAATTAAGAGTTTGAAACTCCTAGTATTGAAGTATCTCATCCAGCAGATAGTGCTTCAGAGGATGATGAAAATGAACAGCCTGAAGCTACAGTAAGGCGGTCAGTAAGAGTGAAGTGACCACCAGATATGTATGGTGAGTGGGTTTCAGTTGCTCATGAAACAAAAGAACCAGCATCATTCACTGAAGCATTGATGGGCTATGAGAAAGAGTATTGGATTAATGCAATGAATGAGGAAATTAATTCTATTCATGACACAGTGATGTTTATGATTTAGTTGAACTTGCTGAGGGTAGAAAAGTCCTTAACAGTAGATGGGTTTTCAAAAGGAAAATGTCAAGTGATGGTTCTATTGAACAATATAAAGCTCGTCTTGTTGCTCAAGGTTTTTCACAAAACTTTGGCGTGGATTTTGATGAAAACTTTTGTCCTGTTGTAAGATTTGAATCTATTCGTACTGTGATTGCCTTTGCTGTTCAAAAAGGTTTGAAACTGCATCATATGGTTGAGACTTCAGCATCTTTAAATGGTATACTTACTGAGGAAGTATATATGAAGCAACCAGAAGGGTTTGTAGAGCAGATTGAAACAGACTTCAAGATGTTGGAACCATTCTCTCGATGACAGTTTGAAAAGGCTAGGTTTTGCGCAATCTTCAGTAGGTCCTTGCATTTATGTCAAGTCAGAAGGAGATCCCTGTATCATAGCTGTTTATGTTGATGATTTAATATTAGCATGTAAATCAGATAAACTGATGAAAGAAATTAAAGAGTCCCTGGCTTTACAATATAAACTGAGCTTAATTATTTTTTAGGTGTAAAAGTTGTACAAGATACTTCCAAAGGTCAAGTGTGGATTGGTCAACCATCTCATACTGAAAATGTCTTTAAAAAATTTGGTATGGAGAATTCAAAACCTACAGAAACACCAATTGATCTAAGTCTGAAGTTATGTAAAGCATCTGATCAATGCACAGAATTTGACCAGAACATGTATCAGTCAGCTGTTGGGAGTTTATTGTATTTGTCTGTTAAAACAAGGCCTGATATCACATTTGCAGTGAGTAGTGTTGCTAGGTATTGTACTAAACCTACCATTCAGCACTGGAAAGCTGTGAAGCAATGAGATACCTGAAGGGTACCCATAATTTTGGAATTTTATATAGTAATAATGGTATTTCAGAGATCACTGGCTATTCAGATGCTGATTAGGTAGGTGACACCAATGATCGTTAGTCAACTTCTGGTTTTAGTTTTCATCTTAGTGGTGGTGTTGTGAGTTGTAGTAGTAAAAAACAGAGTTGTGTGGCTTTATCAACTGCTAAAGCAGAAAACATAGCGTTAGCTAGCGCAGCACAAAAAGCTGTTTGGTTGCAGAAGCTAACAGATTTGAAATTTGAATGTAAAGGCCCAATGTTGATTTTAGAAGACAATCAGTCTACCATTGCTATGTCAAGGAATCCTTAGTTTTATGGTAAATCAAAACATATTGACATTAAATTTCATTATGTACGAGATCAATGTGACCAAAATGTAATTCAGTTGCAATATTGCCCAACAATGATATGATTGCCGATATATTCACTAAGAGTTAAAAATTTAAAAAGTTAAGACAAATGTTGGGAATGTGTAAAAATTGGTTGATTTGTTGCTTTTGCTCTTGCACACTGTATTGATTAACTTTATTAAGTTTGAGAAAGAGTGTTAAAAATTATTGCATCCTTAATAAAAAAAGATTCAGTGTACTATGTATAATGCAGTCTGCTATGGCGAACGTTTTCTTTGTATAAGCAGATTGCCCCGTAACTGTGCAGTTGAAGGAATTCTGTGGATTTGTGGAGGATGAGGTTGTCAATTGCAATCTATTGCGGCATGTTGTGACTAGATGGTTTTCTCTCTTGCCAGCTATTGATAGAATACTTAAGTGTTGGGAAGTCCTAAAATGTTATTTCCAGAGCATTGGTGAAGAGGAGTGCCCTAATGTACTATGGAAGTGCTTTGGAGATGAACGAAATACCTGTGAATCCTCTGAGATCTATTTCTTCCTCCTTAGTCACACTCTTAAATTGTTCTCAGACACAATTGAAAGACTAGAAGCCAAGAAATTCAGCATAACTTCAGTATTAAAGTTACTGTCTGAACTGAAAACCAAACTTGATAGAAGAGCAAATGATCGTTTTTTGGCTTTGCAGTAAACAACAAGCTTAGGCAACTTACGCCAGATTTGTCGACAAAATGTAAAACAGACTTCATTGCTTTCTATGAAAGAGCTATAAAGTACTCAAGTGAAAGGTATGACTTCTCTGAAGATAACTTTCATAACAGTGTCAAAATTAAGTCTAACAAGAATTCTGTGACGCAGTCAAGGCTTGTAACATTCAAGAAATAGACATGGATGAATTATATGAAGAGTATGGGATTATAGAGGCAATTATCAATACTCCTGAGATGAAAGATAGCCACAGTGAGGAACGTTATCTCAAGCTGTTCAGTAAATGTGAGGTCCTTTTTCCATGCAGCAATGCTCAATGATGACTTCAGCTTGGACAAATGATCGAGAAATCGTCTACAAGTGGATTCGGTCAAAGCAGAGCTCCAAATTTGTAACAACTTTGCAGAAGAATGCCCTGCTATGTACAAAAACTTTTTGGCAAATAGAAACCTCTTAAATATGGCAAGGAAAGGGGCAAAGTACAAACGTTAGATTGATAATTCATTAACTCCTTTATTTAGTTTCTAAAATAATGTTAATTTTCTCACCCAAGTTATTTTTATTTTTATTATTATGTACTAAATTGTCTAATCATTAATAAAATTGAGCATTAATTAATTTCAGTTCTTTATTCTTATACTATTTGACAAATAAACGCTCATATATATATATATATATATATATATAATATATATATATATATATATATATATATATATGTATACACCATTTTATATTTCAACCCCTCAATAATCATGTTCAATTTAGGTAAAAAATTGGTTGGCAAAAAAAAAAAAAAAATTGTCCTTTTTGGGAATTTTGAAGTGGCCACCCTAAACCCACTGCAGTTTACCATGGCAAATTCCACTAAATGAGCGTAAGGTTTTCAAACCTAATACTGGGGTCACGTCATTAAAGGATTGAAATTCCAGTTGGCATGATTAGGATTTAACTCATTATAAAGCCATAAAATTTGTTTGGTCATTCATCTTCGTGTATATATAACAGCGTTTTGTATATGTACCGTACGCATATTCCTGAAGAGCATTCAACGTTCGGCCAGACTCCGCCCTTATGGCCACTGTGGGCGGAGATATTTCACTCCTAGCAGACAACACATTTCGCATTTCACTCCGCCATACTGCCCTCTTCATTCTTCGCCCAGTCATTAGCTTATTTCATTAAATTTTTATTATTTTTATGTTATGTAAACATGAAATTGTGATATATATCCATATTTTACGACAGCAATATGCATATTTTCCTAAATAAATAGATCTATTCATAAATTTATTGTAATATGATGCTAGCCAAAGTTTGTTTAGCGAAAGTGAAGGTTTGTTTACATTAGGATGTGAACGGTTGCCATGACAATTACACAAATATATCGTATTTCATCGTAAATGAAGCTCAAAATGTGGCAGTTGATGGTGTTTCCAGATATTATTATATATATTTACTTAATCAATATGAATAATAGTCAAATGACTTGCACATTTAAGGGATTTTGATGAAGGAAAAATCTATTTCTAGGCGAGGGGCCTGTGTCGCCAAGTGAAATGGTTCCTTTGATACTATTTCTAGGCATAAATATTGCTATTCATACCAGAGAAAAAGAGAAACGTTAGTGCCAAGGTAAATGGCTCGCTCACCTTTTAATAAAAGGTGTCAGTATATATAAAGAGAGAGTGGAAACATCTACCAGAGGTACCCTGCCATTTAGCATCTTCCTCCGCCTAAACCCCAACTACAGAGGAGCTGAACTAAAGCCCCGCTACCCTCTACTACTACAGTGAGCGCCTCTGACGTCATTCCTGAAGATAGCACCCAAGCTTGGGTTAAGCAGGGTGAGGAATATTAAATACAGGGTGGGATTTCACTGGGCGACACAGGCCCCTCACCCAGAAATATATTTTTCTTTCGTCAAAATCCCTTTTCTGGGCTCAGCCTGTGTCGCTCCGTGAAATAGTGCCAGAGAATTAGCTCCACCAAGCTTGGAAGAATGTACAAAACACTGAAATTAGCAGGTAAAATAAACACCAGTAAAGTTAATTAGTATAATGTACAACTTAAAAGTACAAAATTGGTTACAAAGTGAAAGGTAAAGTATAATTTACCATCTTAAAACTACTTAGCTTAAAAAACTTAAAGGTACTAAGCCTAATAAACTTAAAGGTACTTAACAGTAAAACATGTAAAATACAGAAACAATCAAGTTGACAATCATACAAATAAGTGAGGGAACTGAGCTCTAACGCAAGCAAAAATGTAAGAACAACTATATCCAAGGCAATATGCACACTAGAGGCGAACTAGCTAAGCAAGGGTGCAAGTGAGGCAGGCAGAAGGGAAGGCTAGGGAAGGCTACAGTGAAAGATTAATAAGTATATTAAGCAGTGTCAAGGGAAACTGTGTTTCCAGCTGCCACTGTTGAAAATTTAAGGGCCTCCAAAGACTTTAAGTAGTGGCGTTTAAAGACTGTCGGAGATTTCTAGCCTGTGTATTTCTTAAGATCGTCAAAATTCATATGATGAAAATAATTGATAGATGTGGCAACTGCCCTAACATCATGAGCCCGTGGGAAAGATTTCGGGTTGGCTTGTTTAATAACGTACAAAATTTGTTGCCTGATGCCTTTTAAGGAAATCATACCACCCTTCTCCCTGATGAATAAGGGACCTGAAGATTTTAAGGTTGTTCTACTCAAGTAAGCACTTAAGGAGTTGACAGGACATAGGGACTTGTCCTGGGGGAGTGGTAAGATTTTCCATGGGGCCCACCTTTCTTGTGGGTCCTCATTTTTGGCCAAAAATTGACGATCTGAAGAGAGATGTACTTCTCCTGAGGGGAGGAATTCAATGTGACCTGATTCTCTCGAAAGAGCCGACAGTTCTGAAATTCTTGCTCCCGATGCTAAACTTAATAAAAATAAAGTTTTTCTCAGGAGGGTTATATAATCACATGATTCATTATTTATTTCTGAGGCCAACTTAAGAACGTCATTCAAGAACCAAGAAACTGACTTAGGTCTCTCGGTGGGTCTAAGTCTAGCACAAGCTTTTGGTATAGAGGAAAAGTAAGAATCTGTTAGATCTATACCAAAACCAAACTGGAAGATCTTTTTAAGAGCTGATTTGGTAGTGGTAATTGTGCTTGCTGCAAGACCTTTCTCGAACAAAGTTCTGAAGAAGGAAATGGCCAAATTTGTGGTCATTATTTGTGTATTTGAGCCTTTAAGAAACATAGCCAGTTTCTTAACAGCCGAGTCATATTGACGTAATGTAGATTCCCTTTTATCTGATTCCAGAAATGCAATATTTTGGGGATCGATGTTAGCGTTCCTGTGAGCTGCAAACTTCAAGAAATCCATAAAGTTAGGGCTTTCTGAATCCTTGAGGAAGCGGACACAGTCTGTGTTTGCACTAGCTGGGTTAGTTTGGGATTGGGAATCCGTAGGGGCCGGAGTCCTAATTCTAGGAGCAGTGGGAACCAATTGCTTTTGGGCCAATTGGGAGCTACTAGAGCCATCCGGCCCTTGAACGATCTTAGTTTGTTCAGGGCTTTCAGAAGAAGATTCACCGGAGGAAACAGGTAGATCTTCTTCTACGCATTCCAATCTATGCCCAAAGCGTCCATGGCATAAGCCAGAGGGTCCAGGTTGGGTGCCACATAGCAAGGAGTCTGTTATTTGACTTCGTGGCAACGAGATCTACCTGAAGCCCCAGGATTTTCTGACAGATCCATTTGAATGACTCCTTGTCTAGGGTTCACTCCGATTCTAGTGGGGCAGAGCGTGACAGAGCATCTGCTACCACGTTCCTTACCCCTGCTAAGTGGGTGGCTGACAAGTGCCAATTGTTCTTGTCTGCCAGAGAAAATATGGCTACCAGGACATGATTCAGGTGACTTGATTTGGATCCGCCCCTGTTTATGCAGTGAACTACCACTGCACTGTCTAGGACCAGTTTGACATGCGATTTCTTGTGTGGCCAGAGCCTTTTCAGAGTAAGAAACACTGCCATGGCTTCCAGTACATTGATATGTAGCTGGCGGAATGGTAGGGACCAGGTTCCCTGGACCTTTTTGTACTGCGAGTACCCTCCCCATCCGCTTAGGGACGCGTCCGTGTGGATCACTAGAGACGATGGGGGGAACTGAAGGGGTACTGTCTTGATAGGTTCTTTACTTCCATCCATGGACGGAGTTGTTTCCGCAAGATCGCCGGGATATAAGCTAGCTTGTCCCGGGACCTCCGGTTTGCTTTTGAATGCCAGACCCTGTTTATGTCCTTCAGTCTAGCTTTCAGAAGAATGTCCGTGACCGAGGCAAATTGGAGTGAGCCTAAGATTCTTTCTTGGTTATCCGCTTTCTTGGTTCCTCCGGGAAGTTTGGCGTTGTTTGAGAAATTGCCTTGTAGACTTGGCTATTTCTTTCCTTTTCAACAGCGGGATTGACAGAGTATGTGAATCCAAGTCCCATTGCAGGCCTAACCACTGGAATCGAGATTCCGGTGTTAGTCTGGACTTGGTTTTGTTTATTTGGAACCCTAGATGTTCCAGAAATTTGATTTCTTTGACCGTTGCCTTTTGGCATTCTTTGGGGGACTTTGCCCATATGAGCCAATCATCCAGATACGCTACTAGCATTATTCCTTGAGACCTCAACTATTGGATGACTGCTTTCGCCAGTTTCGTAAATATTCTGGGGGCGATGTTGAGCCCGAAAGGCATTACCTTGAAAGAATAAGCTTTGTTTCCTAGATTGAAGCCTAGGAACGGGCGGAAGTGTCTGGCTATTAGAACATGATAATAGGCATCTGTAAGATCTATAGAGGTTGTGACGGCCCCACGGGGAAGTAAAGTCCGCACCTGCGAAACGGTCAGCATTCTGAACTTGTCGCGAGGAATGAATAAGTTTAGGTGTGACAAGTCCAGGATGATTCTTCGCTTTCCTGAGTCTTTCTTTGGCACGCTGAACAAGCGTCCTTGAAATTTTAAGTTCTTGACCCTTGATACTACTCCTTTGAGAAGATCTTGGGTATACTCTATCAATTCCGCTGTCGGTTTTGGTAGAAATTGTTGGGTGGAGGAGGACCTTCTGTCCAACTCCAACCCAAACCTTTGGTCACTATACTTTGAGCCCAAGGGCTGAACCCCCACCGTTGGCGGAAGAGGTACAGCCTCCCTCCTACCTTGGGACTCTCACTGTTGGTTTGCAGAGGGGCGACCTCCCCGTGCTCCCCGGAAACCTCTGCCCATGCTGGTGGCCCTGCCGGATCCTCGTTGTCGAGAGGCACCCCTGGCACGGCTGCCTCTGGCAAACCTATTAAGTGGCTGAAAGGCCTGGGCCTCGAAAGCCGAGTTATAGGCTGGTGAGACAGCAAAGGAGGTTGATGGCTGGGGCTGTTGGGATGGCTGAGTTAAAAGCACATACTGCTCTTGAGGGTGTGCTTTCGACGAGGAGTGCTGTGGTACTTGGGGTACCTGCACCGCCTGGACCAGAGCCTGTTGTGAAGCCTGGAAGGACTGGAACTTCCTAGGCTTCTTCTTCAACCTAGGGTTGGTTCCGGAGGATTCCGGCTTACGCTTGGTCACCAGACCCCACCTGATTTTCAGGCTCTGGTTGACCTTAGAGGCCTCGTGCAGCACCTCTGCCACTACCGGAGCAGGGAAGAGGTCTGTCCCCCAAATGGAGGAAGCGATCAGCCTGTTAGGCTCCTGGCGGATGGTGGCCTCCGCCAGAACATGCTTCCTGCAGTTCCTCCTCGCGACAACAAAGTCATAGAAGTTGCACTGCATTGTATGCAGTAACGGCTTTGCCATGACCTTAAATAACAGCTCTTGTTCGTAAACAAGAGCCGTCATTTCCGCCATCGTCAAGGAGGTGAGTGACCTACTGAGCCTAGTCCGGGCGTCGTACTCCGTCTGGACTAGGGATTCAGATAGCCTGGTGAGCCTCTCGCTGAACAGTGTTGTGGCGCAGTTGGGTTCCAGCTTTCCTACTGTGAAGGTGGGCGCTGCACCCTCAAAATAGTTTTCTGATCCGGGGATCAGAAGGGAGGTCGGCTCCGTTTCCCGGAGCTGAGGCATAGGCTCATCTTTCAGAGCTGCCTGGTATGTAGCTTCCACTACCTTATAGGTAAGTGGGAGCGGAGTGCCTTCCACCGTGGTAAAAATGGTGAAAGGGCTTTTAAAGGCGGTGAGGCGAGTGTTTTCACACTCCCACTCATCTAGACTTCTCCGCCAAGCCTGCTGCGCCTGTTCGCGAGGGAGGATGACAGTCTCCTTCGGGACTTTATCCTCTCGCATCATGGCTGCGTCAGTTAACCGGACGTAGCCCATGAATGGAGGTTGAAGGTTCTTAGGATGAAACTCGAAGTCTTCCAACCTCCGAGTTCCAATACCTTCAATAGACAGCATACCGTTCACGAACGGAGCGTATGCCGCAATCCTCCACGGGTTGTTCGGCTTGAAGTCCGGGAGTCTTGACGAGTCCGGCATGACGGCAGGCAATGCTACCTGACCGGACTGAGAGTGGCCTGCCGCGATTGAGTCCCTAATGCCCGTCATAGCATTTTCCTGGGCAGCGATCCTCTCCGTCAGGGGTTGGATCGACTGACCCGAGGCCTCGACAGAGCTTGAAAGCTGGGAGAACATCGCCTGAAACCTAGCGTTGACTAGGTTCCCTACGTCTCCCATCCTCTCCAGGATATTGGAGGAGAAAGCTTCGGGGTCGAAGGAGGAAGACTGGGCCTTCTCCTTCCAAGACCTATGCTTAGGGGACCGCGACGCAGAAGAAGACGCACCTTTAGCTTTATCCGCCCCGGGATGGTGAGCCAGGGACTTATGGATAGAGGGAGGACCTGACTTCTTTGGCAGCAACTTTGGTTTGGGCTTAAAGTCCGTAGAGGACTTGACTTTGGGGATCACAGAAGAAGTTTTGGGTCGCACCGACCTCTGCTTCTCCGTGAAGCCCCGGAAAGAAGTAGATGTGGAAGGGATAGGAGAAGGAGAAGGACTCAAGGAAAGCCCTTGAGCCCCTACAGGACCTGCCTCAAGTACACCCTTACCTTCGCCCATGACATCTACAGTCATGGGCTCCAAGTCAAGATTAAGAGCCGCCACGTCCTCTGCGACGTCCTCCGTCAGGTCCCCTTCCGCCGGGAGCAAAACCATAGCTTGGATTCTGGCGATGAGAGGAGCGGCAACTTGGGGATCCACGACCGAACCTCTCTTCGCGCCGGGTAAGACTAGGTCCGCCATGTCCTGAGCCAAGATGTACAGGCAGCCTTTGGGAGAATTCCTCCCGAAACCCCCGACCCAGGCCTTCAAGTTGGCTAGAGCTGCTGCCCTCTTTGCTTCCAAGCCCTGTAAGAAGGGTTAGAGTTAGCAATAGAGACAAGACAACTGGAGTATATGAATCAAAACAATTCAATTTGTAAATATGCACGTAAGTGAATATAATGAGCAAACGAATGGACTCAATACCATTGACGGCGGAGACTTACTTCGGTGGAGGCTTCTCCACCAACCAATGCGTAGCAGGTGAGGCAGTTCTCATGGTGCCACACCAAGTAGTCGTCCACCCGTACGGCGCACCCGGCGTGGGAGCGGCTGAAACTGCCGGAGCGGAGAGGATGGTGAGTACTTAGGATGGAGTGGGGAGATGCGGGGGGCGGGAGGGAGATGGTCCCGCCTCCCCTGCCTGGTGGCTCACCGTAGTACGGTGAAGGGAGGGAGGGGGAGGGTCCCCAAGGCCCGAGAAAAGCGACTGAGTACGGCAGGCCCGAGCACTGAGTGTATCCACCCCCACCTACCTCCGAGAGTACTCCCCCTCTCATGCGGACTCGGATAACTAGCTGCGTAGCGAGCGAGTCATCACTCCACCGAGGTGGGTGGGCATGGTATGGAGGGGGAGAGGGAGGAGGGGGGAGGAGGTCAGCAACAGGGTGGCTCGTACGCGATCAACTGGGAACCTTCCCAGCCGGGTGAACAGACACGCGGTGTGGAGGGCCAACTGATCACAAGAGGCCAATCGGCCATGTAAGTCGCAAATAGCACACAACAATAAATAACCATAGAAACATACATATAAATATAAAAATAATAAATATAAGCTAGACTAACACGGGGGGGAGAAAATAATAATAACAGCGTAAGATAAGGATGTCCAGGAGGGGTAGGCTAATCGCAAGTCTGACGACTCGGGTGTGTTAGCCTAACCCTTAGGCGGCTAGTCGGTATGCTGTACCAAATTACGGGGGCAGGAGACTAGAAGCCTGGACATAAAACCAAGGGACCAGGTCCTAACGTAAGGGAGAGACTCCTAACGAATCGGGATCTGACTAGGCTAGGCTACGATCCGAAACATGCGGTCGGAGTGAGGGGGTCCCCGTGAAAGACTAGACTGAATAAAATTCAAGCTAACTGCATGAATATCACAATAAAACAGTTATGTTATAATAAAAATGTACTGCTAAAGGTAACTCTGATGGTATGGGAGACCAAAAGAGTACGGGAGCCGCCATGCGGTCCCGGAGAGAGAAGTCGGCGCGGGAACCATGCTCACGCTACCTTATCTCCTCCTAAACACAATAAAATGGGGGAGATCTGCATAATTGAGATCATAAAACCATAACAGCAGTACTTAACTTGGATGCAGTAGCTTGATCCATCGTAATGAGATAATCCAAAATACGTCAGTGCAAAAACACAGCACAAAACAAAGACGCGTGTGATGGCGGTGACGCTATCAAAAGGAATGACGTCAGAGGCGCTCACTGTAGTAGTAGAGGGTAGTGGGGCTATAGTTTGGCTCCTCTGTAGTTGGAGTTTTGGCGGAGGAAGAAGCTAAATGGCAGGGTACCTCTGGTAGTGGTTTCCACTCGCTCTTTATATATACCGACACCTTTTATTAAAAGGTGAGCGAGCCATTTACCTTGGCACTAACGTTTTCTCTTTTCTCTGGTATGAATAGCAATATTTACGCCTAGAAATAGTATCAAAGGAACCATTTCACGGAGTGACACAGGCTGAGCCCAGAAAAGAGGAAAGGAGCTTCCTTTCTAAACCCGAAGTTTTGTTTACATTCATCAGCTGACGTGTGGGCTAACTTTTTTTTTTTACTATATATGAGAGGAATTTGTAAAGAAACTTTAGTTTTTCAATAAACATCACATTTAGTAATAAACCACAATATTTAATTTACTATTGTCATAAATACTTTATATTTTGTTTTTATCAGTCAGCTGACTGCCCTTTTACTTTTTCCCTTTACTCTGGGTGTAGCCTAACCTTAGGAATTATTTTTTTCTTTTCTTTTGTGAGGGCATATAAAGTGAAAATTCAGTCAAAAAAGGGAGACAGGAGTTGGCCAGCCCTGTGTTCATGTAGAATATAGTATGTATATGGGGGGAGGGGGCATGAGAGTTGAAAGTTTCTTCAACTTTGCTCAACAAATCCTTACAAAAAAAGAGCAAAAGATGGTACCAATCCATTTGACACATAATAGTTAATGCTGCATTTGTAGACTGAAAATCCCACTTATCCACTAAAATGCTGGATCGCAAAAAATCATGGAAAAATTATTGACCTGGGTTAGGCTATAAAGGGAGCAAAACTCAATGTAGGTTAACTGAAAGGCATTTTCCAGCACAGTATGTTGACAAAAGTCACAAGCCCCAATGTATTGTATGCTCTTTCTTGCCAAAAAAAATTGCTTAAAGAAAGATAATGGTGAATGTAAGAGAAAGCAATCCTATTTTTGTTATTAATGTTTTGAAAAGCCACCTCTTTGTATGGCTTGAGACATCATACTATCAAGTGCACTGAAGGGCAGGCGGTGCCAATGTGGAAAATAAATGTGTGAGGCATTGATGAATTGGGTAAAGGAATGTTGGTGAAATTATTAGTCATATATGAAAAGGAATTTTTTTTATTTTTCTCAATTTTTACCCTTGCATACACTTCTGTAGTATTATTTTAGTTACATATGTCAAAAATGTGCAGGCTCAACCTTCATTTTTTTTTTTTTAGATAGTACGCTTCAGAAAAATTCTTTTCACTTCATGATAGAATGACCTTCAGTTCAACACTTAGTTTGTGTTTCTTCAATTTTGCTTTCAGATACATATATTCACTTCTAAAGGGTGGCAACCTTGCATAACTTGGAGTTCTTCCTTGTTGTCAGTCTGTTATAACTTTCTAGTCCATACATGCTTTACCTGTTGTTACAACCTGCTCATCACTTTCTGTTATCTGCACTGCAGTACAATGTTGCATAAATGAACGAACTTTTTATGTACATCAAACATGGACACGAAGGAGTTTAAAAAAATTAATGTCTATACTGTGAAAATATCATACAAGATCAACAGTCTTACTTGCTGCTGACTTATAGTAAAAGGACAAGTGGGAGGGCTCTTAAGTGCCAGAATACATACTAGACAAAAAAATATAATGTAAGAAAAATAAACCCATTTTCAACATTATTACAAAAAATGTCTGTAGATAATAATCAAATAAGCAGCTTGCTACGCACATGGATGCTAGTAGGTGACACATACACGAGTCAGTAAATAGAAAATATAATCTGAAGATCACAGAAATGATAAGTGAGAAGTGCAACGCAGTTCTAGCAAATATAAAGGTACTTTTCACAGGGGGTGAAGAAATAGTGAAAGGAATGATACTATCTTTCAGAAGACCAACTCTGGAACAGGTAGCAGTGGTATGGAGATCTCATTAAAAAAGAAGCATTAATGTAAATCTAAAGAAAGTACAAAAAGCAGTTACATGATGGGTACCACAGCTCAGAAATTTGAGCTATGAAGATACACTACCAAAGATAGGACACAAGGTTTAACACTTCACTAATGTTGATGGCTTTTGACATTTTGCTGGTTCAGCACAACATTGAGTGCCAAGTTTCTCTTACGTTTAGCTGCTTTTACAAGCAAATCAGACTTTCCTTTTCTGCCCTTTCCAATTGAGGCATCTCCTCTTGGCATGTCAACTGGGCGTTCTAGCAGCTGATGTTGGTTGACAAGGTATTTTACCCTTGCCAGCTCCAGACAAGTTAAATGATGCTCCATAAGAATGTAGGGAGCTAATTTTAGATTGTTTGTCGACTTTAATACCTTTCATTTCTTCATGAAAAAGCTTACACTATTGCAAAAAGTTTTGCCTCCCAGTAGTTCCTCGTTGGACGTGCGGTTTTCGTGTTCGGCTACCAATCCGGTGGTCCGAAGTTCGATTCTCGGCAATTGGGAATCATAGGAATTTATTTCTGGTGATAGAAATCCATTTCTCGATATAATGTGGTTCGGATCCCTCAATAAACTGTAGGTCCCGTTGCTAGGTGACCAATTGGTTCCTAGCCACGTAAAAATATCTAATCCTTCGGGCCAGCCCTAGGAAAGCTGTTATTCTGCTCAGTGGTCTGGTAAAACTAAGATATACTCAACTTTTTTGTCTCCCAGTGTATGGAGTGTGTCAGAAAAAACTTCTGCTGCAGCTGCTACAAAATGGTTATTAGGCGGTGGTTCATTTTTAACAGAGCTGTCCTTAACCACTCCTGCTAACCTGTGTCGAGTTTCTGATGTATTATCCAGCACCTGAGGTAGATTCATAACAGCAGTCTCACCACAAGCAATTTGGTGCTTGCAGACACTGCTAGTATTGCCAATCATACAATCACACATGCCAATGGCGAGATCCACATTATACCTAATATATATCCTTTTCAGTGTCACTCACTATAATAAATCGAAATTCATCAATTCTGGTAACATGTTCTTGGGGATGGTGATCTTCATTTTTTTTTCTTCGGCATAAGGCCACATCATAAATTATGCACACTTCATCTCATGTTCAGTAGTATTTTTTATCTGATTTTCCAGTACTTCCAATATATATTCAGTGTAGACATTACTCAAAAGCTAAATATTTGCGAGGAAAAAAAAAGGTATAAATGCGTAGTACCCAGTGAAAGTTTTTTCACTCCCTTATGTAGCTTGCCTGCATGTATGCATCGCACTCTCTTATGGTAAGCGAATCTCTTTGGTGCGTATTTACTCTTATAGACGAAGCTCACGTAATTTCTCTTAAAATAAGTGTCCTTCAATTTCATCGAATCCTCTTAGGTTTTAGTATTTGTTCTTATTGCCAGCGTGTCTGCCGTATCTTCCAGGATAATGTTATCGAATCCTTCATCCACAATATCGAGGGATTTCATTGTTGTCTTACTAGTTGGAGGCAGAACCAACACAGTCAACACGTGCAAAATGTTTGTGGTAGGGTTGAAAGAAACTAGAGTTGATGATTATGTTAGTAGGACGCGGAGGAGTGTGCCTTTGCATCGACACCTCCTTTCTGGTTATTTTAGACAATTTTAGATAATTTCCACAAGAAAAATTATAAATAAGCAATAAAAGTTATATAAATACAAATATTATTCGTATATGAAACAACACACCACATTATTATGATCAATTCGTGTAACTGCCATGAGCATGACTACCATTCAGGTTCTAATGTAAAAACATGCATTTTCTCTAAACGAACTTTGGTTAGCATGATATTATGATGAATCTGTGAATAATATTGATTTATATAGCAAAATATGTATACTGCTATCGTAAATATGGATATACATCAAATTTCATGTTGATATAACATAAAAATAAAAAGTTAACAAAATTAGCGAACGTCTGGGAGAAGAATGAACAGCATACCGAGTGAGCAGTACGTAAAAACGGCAACAGATGGCAACATGTAGAAGCCTAATGCGTCGTCTGCAAAAGAAACCTATAAAGCAAGAAGTTTCTTACGTAATAGTGAGTAAAGTGGTTCTCAACAGCGAAAGTTTATTGAATCTAAGTGGAAGCAAAACACCCAAGAAAATATTATATTCCTTATTTAAATATATCAGCTTAAATTGTGAAGAACACTGCGTTCGTTCGTGCAGATGCTGAGCTTCGACTGCACAGGACAGCCAACCACCACCAGATTCATATGATTTCATGTTTAAATAACCAAGAAATAATGAACACATAAAAAATAAGCTAATGTCTGGGAGAAGAATGAAGTGGGCAGTATTGCGGAGCGAAATGCGAAACGCGTTGTCTGTAAGGAAAGTGAGATATCTCCACCCACAGTGGCCATAGGGGCGGAGTCTGGCCGAACATTGAGTGCACTTCGGGAATAGGGTAAAAAACCGCATGGTACAGGGGTGGACCATGTACGATCAATGTGTACAACCCCAAGAAAAGTACATTATAACGCGTCCTGACACCGGAGTAGAGGTCTTTAGCTCTCCGATGTCAGGACGCGTTATAATGTACTTTTCTTGGGGTTGTACACATTGATCGTACATGGTCCACCCCTGTACCATGCGGTTTTTTACCCTATGCGTACCGCACATTGTCACTCACTCTACTCTCCCTGTAAAGAAAGTACGGTAGATCTAGTGTACCTATCCGTGGCGGCCCAGAGTATGGCAGTTGCGGTTTTTCTATGCAGTTTTACCTCCTGAACAAGAATTTGAAGTAATATTTATTCAGACGACTCTAATTTACCTTTGAACTCTATCCTACGGTAAAGGGGATCCCATTGGGAACCGGGGTTTTTGGGGGTGGGGGGGACAAAAAAACCCCCAAACACCCCAACCTCTATTCCTACCGGTAACGGGGGACCCCCAGTGGGAACCTGGGTTTTGGGTGGGGAGAAACCACTTGGGGGGAGTTTTTGCCGTGTTATTGTGGTATTTCCCACATTTATCACTTTTGAAAACACGAAATACAGGCGGAAATAAGAGATAACAAAACTAGCGATAGTGGAGCCGTTCCACATCCATATTCATCTACTACTACTACTACCACAACACTGAATCCTAATACGCATGCGCTAATGCTACTGCGCATGCGCTAACTGTAAGGGAGCTTTTGGCCTAAACTCAGACTTCTTAGTGAGGAAACAAATGGGGGTTTACGGGAGGGATACATGTATTTAGCCAAACACGTTACAGTATGACCCCTACATTGCTACCGGACTGAGTGAAGGATTGGGTGGTAACAGGGTTCCCAGATTTGGCAGTTTCTCACCAAATTTGGCTTTTTTTTCTAATTTGGTGGGTAAAAATTCACTTTGGCTGGTTAGTGGTATTTTGGCTGGTTTTCAAAAACTTTCTATTTGAGCTAAACAGTTATCCCACGTTTGAGGAATCTCTCCCCAGATTGGGAATTTTTGAAGGTTTTCAGGAAAATCTGGGGAATTTGAATAGGTTTTCAGTGAACACTTGGTAACATTTAAGCAAAATATGTAGATGGAATAAAAATAAAAATCACACACACACCAGACGACCACAAAACAGGCCACCAGATTCTCAGAGAACGAGCCTCATTTCAAAATTTTAATTCATTCTCGTTTTTTTTTCCTGTATTCTTATATTAGTGTATATTATCTAACTAAAACTATGATGCCGCTATACAAGCATACATATGATAAAAATTATGCATTTATAAAGATAAATATAACGCACATATATTTGCCGGTTATTTGGGTTGGTTTGGATTTCCATTTGGCGGGATTTTGGCTGGTTTCATGGTAGACTTTGGCTGGTTGGTAGTGGTGTCATCTGGGAACCCTGGCTGGTAACCATACGTTGAGTTACATAAAAAGCATTTACCTAATTTGTTTATTAAACATGTAATGTGAATTCTAGTGTTTATTCCTTTTCCTTTTTCCATAGTATTTGTATAATAACTGTTTTGAAATATCCCCACCTAATAATTTCACCATATGTAATTTGAAATATTATGTTATAATTGAGGACAGACACCTAAAAATGCCTACTTGTTGATATAGAACTCAGTTTTAGGACGTTTTGATACTTACCTACCTACCTGTTACGTGAAATTGCACATTGCGTTGCATATTACATACACACTCCCTATATCATTTATACACAACTCAATCCCTCCCCTTTCCAGTATTCACGACTGGCTCTTTACGTTACACCATTTACAATGCATTTCGCACCGATACCAATACCTAGATTAAAGTTTGCCATTATTATAAAATTTACATTTAAATATATGGTTTGCCATTATTATTATAAAACCTATATTTAAATATATAGTTTTACAGACATTACAATTTACACCTCCCTTCCAGTTTCCTTACTATTATGCAGTTATGTATGGTTACTTTTAACATTTTACAACACTTCCACACCCATCAAAGTTAGGTTTATATGTCATTTTACCTACTGGGGGGCCAATCCCCTCCCCCCCAGTTAGGCAACATACCCTACTAGGTTTAGTTTGTTATATGTTGGTTTACCTACTAGTTTTACTTCCTTGAAGGGGGGTACCCGGTTAGGCTAGGTTGGTTAGTTCTTCAAGGGTGGCTCGGGGGGGTTGGTTAGGTTATTCCCATTGGTTACCTACTAAGTTAGGTTTGGTTAGGTTACATTCCTTACTGGTTGGTTAGGCCTTTAAAAGGGGGGGTAACGAAGCCCCCCTTCAGGCAATATTCCCTACTAGGTTAGGTTAGGTTGGTTAGGTTACATTCCTTACTAGGTTAGGTTAGGCCTTTAAGGGGGGGTACGGGGGGCGCGAAGCCCCCCTGGTCAGGCAATATTCCCTACTAGGTTAGGTTAGGTTGGTTAGGTTACATTCCTTACTAGGTTCGGTTAGGCCTAAGGGGGGTACGGGGGGCGCTTGAAGCCCCCTGGTTTCAAGGGGGGGCAATATTCCCTACTAGGGGGCAAAGGTTACCCCCCCTAGGTTACAGGCCTTAACTAGGTTCCCTTAGGTAGGCCTTTAGGTATTAGGGGCAAAGCCCCCCCTGGTCAGGCAATATTCCCTACTAGGTTAGGTTGGTTAGGTTTTATTCCTTACTAGGTTAGGTTAGGCCTTTAAGGGGGGTACGGGGGGCAAAGCCCCCCTGGTCAGGCAATATTCCCTACTAGGTTAGGTTAGGTTACATTCCTTACTAGGTTAGGTTAGGCCTTTAAGGAGGGGGTACGGAGGGCGAAGCCCCCCTGGTCAGGCAATATTCCCTACTAGGTTAGGTTAGGTTAGGTTGGTTAGGTTACATTCTTTACTAGGTTAGGTTAGGCCTTTAACCCTCTTACGCCGAAGCGGTAAAAAAAAAATTGTCTCCCGTGTGCCGGAGGTGTTTCAGAGTGAGCGCGGAAGCGGAAAAAATATTTTTTTTTTTTAAATCACAGTGCGCTTAGTTTTCAAGATTAAGAGTTCATTTTTGGCTCCTTTTTTTGTCATTGGCTGAATTTTAGTATGCAACCATCAGAAATGAAAAAAATTATCATTATCATATATAAATAATGCGATACATGATAGCGCAAAAACAAAATTTCATATATAATTGTATTCAAATCGCGCTGTGCATAAAACGGTTAAAGATAACAAGTTACTTTTTTTTTTGTTGTAATGTACACTAAATTGCAATCATTTCGGAGATTTGTGGCGGAGAATCCGCGCGCTGAGGGAAGGAAAGATTTTTTTTTTAATTCACCATAAATCTAAATATTTTGCTAGAGACTTCGAATTTGTTTCAAGATGAAGATAAATGACTGAATATTACTAGACTGTAAGAGTTTTAGCTTACAATTACGTTTTTCGACCATTTCGGTAGAGTCAAAGTTGACCGAACGTGGTTTTTTTTCTATTTATCGTGATTTATATGCAAATATTTCAAAAATGAGAAAAGCTACAACCTTCAATTATTTATTGTTGTATTCTACATGAAATTGCGCACATTTTCATATATAAAACTCTGTAACGGCTAATTTAAAATGGTGCAAACATTACCACAATCGCACGTATGATTTTTTGGGAAGAGTTCCCGCGCGGACGTAAAGAAAATGTTATTTTTTTCATAAATTCACCATAAATCGAAATATTGTGCTAGAGACTTCCAATATGTTACAAAATGAAGGTAAATGCTTGAATATTACTAGAATATACGCGTTTTAGCTTACAATTGCGTTTTTCGACCATTTCGGTAGAGTCAAAGTTGACCAAAGGTTGAAATTTTGGCAATTATCGTTATTTATATGAAAATATCTCAAAACTGATAAAAGCTACAACAATGGGTTGTTTTTAGTTGTATTGTGCATGAAATTGTGCACATTTCCATATATAAAACTTTATATAACGGCTAATTTTAAAATGGTGCAAACATAACCACAATCGCATGTATGATTTTTTTCGGAAGAGTTACCGCGCGGACGTAAGGAAAAAGTTTTTTCATAAATTCACCATAAATCGAAATATTGTGCTAGAGACTTCCAATTAGTTGCAAAATTAAGGTAAATGATTGAATATTACTAAAATATAATAGTTTTAGCTTACAATTGCGTTTTTCGACCATTTCAGTAGAGTCAAAGTTGACCGAAGGTTGAAATTTTGGCAATTATCGCTATTTATATGAAAATATTTCAAAACTGATAAAAGCTACAATCATGAGTATTTTATTGTTGTATTCTACATAAAAATGCACACTTTTCATATATAATACTCCATGTAACGGCTAATTTACAATGGTACAAAAATTATGTCAAAGTGACGAAATAGTTTCCGAGATGTGTCACAGATACTTTTTAGTGCGGCAAGAAAGAAATTCGCGCTTGCGCGCGCTGCGTAACGATTGTAAACAAAACAACACCTTGATCCGTGAACTCCCAGCATCCCCCAAGGCGCGTGATTCAAAAGTTTTAGGCTGGTAGGCCTATAAGTATTTTTCCGCGAATTTAAAAAAAAACTTTTGTAAGTCGACGTAAAATACGTCCAGTCGGCACACGGGAGACAAAAAATGTTGACGTAAAATACGTCCAGTCGGCGTAAGAGGGTTAAGGGGGGGTATGGGGGGGCTTCGCAATATTTCCCTACTAGGTTAGGTTAGGTTAGGGTGGTTAGGTTACGTTCCTTACTAGGTTAGGTTAGGCCTTTAAGGGGGGTACGGGGGGTGAAGCCCCCCTGGTCAGGCAATATTCCCTACTAGGTTAGGTTAGGTTAGGTTGGTTAGGTTACATTCCTTACTAGGTTAGGTTAGGCCTTTAACCTCTTCATTACCGAAAGTTTGTTTGGAGGTAGGTGGGTACCACCATTCAAGTCTACTACACCGCACCGGGTGCATAAAGGTGGTATATATATATATGCGTAGTACCACCAAAACTCCTCTTTTCAGATAGGGACTTCCAATCATTCTGTAATTTCGGTTTGAAGAGTTTGGAGCAAAATAAACAGTATGACACGATGCCAGACGTATGATGAACCCAAAAAAATATTATTATTGCTTATAGTAGTGTGTAGGTGACAGATGAACTGCGTCTCAACAAAAAATCACAAAACCAGACAAGCGTAAACATGTAATAACTTCTACCCAAGTAAAAAACCAGTTGTATCATCATTTACTGTATTTATTTATTTATTCACATTACATTTTACAAATAAAAGATATGAACACCAGATAAATGAAGGTAGAAATAAAGCCTTATAGTAACTTTATATATATAAAAAAACCAAACCAGAGAAAAGCGATTTTTTCTGAGGACAAGAAACTTGAAAAATTAGTTTAGATACCCCTGATGCCCCTAAAGTTGTTTTCTGTGATGAAAACTAATCTTAGAAAACGTAGAAAAATGACATTGACCAATTTTTGAAAGATATACTATAAAATTTGCGATTTCCATATTTATTGGCGGGGCTTTCGCTTTAGTTTTTGCTCTTTTTTTTGTTATTACGTGCTTATTTACGGTTCTATTTTGATAATACTTTATGTGCATGTTCCAGGTGCGATATACCAACATTCTGTAAGACCGAATTTCTATTCAAGACCGTAGTTTTCTCACCGACCACCAGTGTCCCTTGTACAAGGGACACTGAGTTTCACATTTTTTTCATAAAATCATTTATTTTTCCTGTAGGATGATAAAACTAACAGAGAATATGCGTTATTATAGTGCTAATATACCTGATAATTTCATTAGCCTGTCTTGATTAGTGTATTTTTGGCAAATATTTTTACGATCGGCACCCCTCCAAACTTGAGTCACTACCGAGAGATTCAGTTCGGCAGCAAACGCAATGTTTACATTCTGCTCACCCACCCGGTAAAGAAGGGGTTAAGGGGGGGCGAAGCCCCCTGGTCAGGCAATATTCTCTACTAGGTTAGGTTAAGTTTAGGTTACATTCCTTACTAGGTTAGGTTAGGCCTATATGGGGGGGTACGGGGGGATGAAGCCCCCCTGGTCAGGCAATATTCCCTACTAGGTTAGGTTAGGTTACATTCCTTACTAGGTTAGGTTAGGCCTTTAAGGGGGGTATGGGGGGCGAAGCCCCCCCGGTCAGGCAACATTTCCTACTAGATTAAGTTCCCTACTAGGTTAGGTTACATCCCCTTCTAGGTTAGGTTATGTTAGGTTGGTTTGGTTCTTTAAGGGGGGTTACAGCAGGTCCAACCCCACCCCTGGTCAGGCAACATCCCCTACAAGTTAAATTAATTTTGTTATATGCTAACCTATGTTTAATTTGGTATTTTGTATTTATTAAAACAACTTTAGGCCCTATTACACATTTACCACCCATGACTTAAATCCCACCCCCTCCTGGGCCCGTTATATATGTATTTGTATTAATTCATATTTTGAACCCATCCCACATTTACATTTAGTTCCTTAACTACCCATTTACTTTTATTACCCTTAACATTGCCAACTTATTTTGTTAAGTGCTTGTTTATTTACCTCAGCCCCACCCTGCCTCAACCAATAGCATCAAAGCATTTTTACTACTCCACCCCACCTCTCCTACCCTGTTTTGTACGGTCTGGCCTCCTGCCACCTCCTAACTGTAGAACTCCAACACTGTTGAATCTGCCGCCATGACTTCCACTGCTGCATCAACTTCACGCTAGCCCCAGCCCCATGAATAAACATTGCCTTCGTTTTGCGTAACTATGTTCAACAGAGATATCTCTTTCTTCTTTCGGTGCTCGTTACCACACTGTAATAGGACTACGAGTCTATCGCAACATTGCACTATTATATGCTCTCCTGCTTAGGTAAAGCGCAGCCTTATTAGGGAAGTAAGCATGCTCGGTAAGAGAATGGATGAGCCTGCTGGGGACCATTTCCTTCCTGAAGAAGTTTGTTTCCCTGAATAGACTGCAATTCAGACCTCTACAGTTTTTTCCTAACAGAAAACTGAAATATTATCCAAGATCTAGAAATGATTCTGAACATCTCTCAGTGCTTCAAGTATCACCTGAGTTGATAGCGAGAAGGTGCCAGGCATCTGGAGAGGGTTTCAGATGTCCTGGCACATAATCTGAAAGAATTGGAAGCAATTCGGTCGTCCCTCCAGTCCTCGTAGAACGAGTTTTTGGAACCAGCGGTCCAGATCAACTCGGACAATTCCACAGCTCTCTCATATCTTAAGAAGTATCATCTCCCGGTCCCTGTTCGAGTTTACGAGAAAGAGCCTATTATGACAACAGGCATAGTACGTAACGATCCTCAAGAGGTTCGTTACAGGATTGCAAAAAGTCCGTACGAATCTTCTTGATCGACGGCAGCAACTACTGACTTCCGAGTGGAATCTTTGATTAGAAGTATGTTGAGAGTTGTGGAGACTTTAGGGACATCCTTTCATACATCTCTTCGCTATGTTGAGGACAAAGAGGCTTCATCTACTCTGCTCCCTTATTCTCGATCCGGGAGCGGTAGCATTACACGCCATCCTATGGTATTGAACTGGGATGGATGTTTAGTCTCTTTTCCCCTTTTTTTCAAACTCTTAGGAAATGTAATAAGATGATTTATGACGTCACAGGGAGCGACAATGACGCTGATCGCCCCATGTTGGCCTTCAAGATCCTGGATTCACAGAGGTCACGTCCTTCCTAGTTCACTTTCCAAGGACCTTTTCCGAGAAAGTCGGTCTACTCTAACAGCCTCACTTCGAAAGGTACCTATAAACCTCTCCACTCTGAGTCTGACTACGTTCAGACTATCGAGATGTTGACTGGAATAAGATTACCGTCTTCCCTTTCCATCTGAAGAATGGGATAAGCTGGCAGTCACAACTATTAAGAATACGCAAATATGTTGTTGACGGCCTTTGGGCTCAGAGATTTGCATCTGTCAAACAACAAAGCCCTTCATGATCTTTGAGGTCTGTGGAATCTCGAAACTCGCTCACCATCTACTTTTTGTCTCACCTGTTTTCTCGGAGTCAGACACTCGATGCGAGATCAGGCGACATTTAGTAGCTCTGAGTTTCTTGTTGACGAAGTCGGTTGCATTGATACACCCCCGATGATCGTGTAACATGAGACCAGGTTGGACTGTCAGGCATTCGTCCTTCGGGACTGAATCGCCTTTTTGCTCTGCGCTCCTTTCTCCTGGCACCAAAAGCTCGGGTCAGGAGTTGCTCATGAGTTGATTCGCTGACGACGTTGGGTTGCGTTGATACACCCCCAAGGTTTGCTTAGCTTGAATCGCCCAGGCAGTCCAGACACTTATCCTTTAGTGAAGAATAGTGCCTTATAGTCTTCAGGGTACAGCCTTGCTGTCCTTGATTCGTCTGACTGGTCACCTGGTCGGTCACCTGACCTTAGTACAGACGGACTGACTGTGCATGTCCAGATCGAAGCTTTCAAAATGGAACTTAGACATAGTCTGAAGTTCTTGATGTCAAAGCATTTCGAACCTCTCCTTTCTGTTACCTTATTGCACGTGACCAGAAAGGCCTATTTTCTAACCACTTTAGATCGACAAAGAGGGTTAGTGAGGTTTTAAGCCATCGTCAGACGTTTTGGCTTTAGAGAACACAATGCGGTGTGTTCTCTAAACCTTCCGTTGTGGCCTAAGAATGAAAACCCGTCTAGTCCTTGGGCCAGGAGCTTGGAATCAAGGGATGGCACAAGTTATTGGGCAAGAGCCAGAGAGAGTCCTGTGCCCTGTCGGGTCTCTCAAGTTTTATCTACATAAAACTAAAGAAAGTCAAAGTCCTTCGGACAATCTGCAGTGTTCCGAAAAAGACCAGACTTGCCCATATCAAAGAACACCCTGGCTTTATTGTTAAGTTCTTTCAAAAAGGCTCTTTCATTGTGTTTGCACAAAGACTTGAAATCTTTTGATCTGAATGCTCATGAGGTGAGGGCGCAGCCTCAGAAGCATTTCAACAGAGCATGGCACTCAGTAACATCCTGAGTACCACGTTTTAGCGAAGCAACTCTGCGTTCGTTTCACACTCCCTGCGGGATGTGAAGATGACATATGAGATCTGCTGCTCGCTAGGGCCATACGTGTCTGCAGACACAATCTTGGGGGCAAGAAGTACCACTCATCCTATCCTGTAGAAAATGGTTAGGAAGAGCTCTTAATTTAGTTGTTGAGTCGCCGCCAATGGCGGGAACCTTCTTAACTCTTAACGCCTTAGGTTGAAAACAAAAAAACCTTAACTTTGGCTAGGTTGGTCAGGTGGTGATATATATATATATATATATATATATAATATATTATATATATTATTACTTCTTAGCCCTCATGGTATGGTCAATATGGTCTAGTCACATTGTGGTCACGCCCCTGTTGACAGATCATCTGGAGTGCACCAGCTATATAGGTCTCTACCTCGCTGGCAACTCTAGTAAAGCAGAAGCAGACTTGGGTGACAGTAATCACGAAGTCAGCTATGCTAACAGGTGGAACCAAGATGTAAATCATCTGCATGCAATTTGTTTCCCAAAATCCTTCTATTCTGTCCCTTCCACCCTCCAACGGTGGGATTCAGCTATATATATATATATATATATATATATATATATATATATATATATATATATATATATATATATATATATATATATATATATATATATATATATATATATATATATATATCTGACAGGTAAGTTTTCATGAACAAAATGATATTGTTATGATACAATAAAGTTTGTTCATACTTACCTGGCAGATATATATAATTAAGTACCCACCCACCTCCCCTCAAGGGACAGTGGGAATAAAAATATGAATAGAAAATGGGAATGGTTCCTGATACCCGCCTCCCAGCGGCGGGAATGGTACTAACCACCTGGCCGACCACTGCGTGTGCCGGAAGTTTTTGAAATTCTGTCGGACTTCAGAAAATACAGCTGTATATATATCTGCCAGGTAAGTATGAACAAACTTTATTGTATCATAACAATATCATTTTTCCATGTTCTTTCTTGTGAGACGCCGCCTGCCGCACTTCCGAAAATATCGATTTAACCCTTTAACGCCAAAGGGGTATAATGAAAATCGTCTACCGTATGCCGAGAGGGTCTCGGAGTGAGCGCCAAAGCAGAAAAAATATTTTTTTCAAAAAATCACAGCGGGCTTAGTTTTCAAGATTAAGAGTTCATATTGCAATACACTCCCTGAACACCTGAATTAGCCCTGGTCACTGACCAGCCTGAACTATATCCCCACATATATACCCACTAAGTGGGTAATTTTAACTGTCAGCGTTACCAACGCTGCAGGTAAAATCTAGTCAAATGAGTTACCTGTGTTACCGTTGGCAACGCTGCTGCAAATACCGGCCACCAGTGGCCTGTCTCCTCATTCCTCAATTGTTTCTTGTTTGCCATGCTGTGCGGATCAGTTTTTGTATTTTCGATACAGATTACGACCTTGGACTGTTATTAACGTTTTTTCTCCCATTTTACTTTGGATAGCTACTTTGTACTCGCTATGGATAAGTTAGAAATAAACGTCGTCGCCGTCTGCAAACACCTCTGCTTCTGCTTCATCTACAGTTTGATGATCAAGCCTCCTACTGCTGGATATGTTGGTGCTCATCAGCTCTGCATGCCCTTCAAGCGTATGATGAGTACCCTCACACATGATCGACGTTCTTTTCGTTATTTCGTGTAGGAAGGTTCAGTGCAATACCAGTCAGAGATGTTTGTCTTGGTCAGGAGACAAGGAAACATTAGTTAGTTATTCAATAAATTAGTGGACAGGTCATCATCTAGTATGTTATGCATATTTCTAGCCTGACGAATAATTTAACCAAAATAGAGATAGTGGTATTAGTAGTATAGTTGATTCTAATCATTCTTTGTTCCGACACGGGATACAAACCTTTCGGTCCTTTTACAATAGGAAGGTAACTAGCGGCAGCTGGATGGTCGTAAGCTTTCGAACAAGGGAGTTCGGTAGTTAACTGCTTGTCCGACAGTGCAAGCGCCGCGCGACTGGGAGGTGAAGAACCACTTTTGCTTTCGGCCTGCTGGTGTGTAGACGTGCTCTTCATCGCTCTCTGCCCGCTTCATCGTCATGTGCTTTCAGGATATTTGTGTTTTCTCTTACTATTTGTATGTGTGTAAAAGTGAACTGTAAGTACTCTTTTTCATTTTTTCATATACACTTATTACCTATTATTCAAATGAATAATGGGCCAAGGATCGAAGGAATCTCTGTGCCCTTCCATTACCCGGCGACTGTGCCCCGGGGTGGAGGGGCGTAAATGTGGGAAATTTAGAAGTTTTCCCGAGATCGATCCCCATTCCTTTGTGCTCCGTCTCGAGGGCGAGAGTGCTCTCGCACCGAGCCTTGTATTTTTTTTGGGTGAAAGTGTGAAAGTGAAAATCGTAAGTGCAGTGCTCTTTTTCATTTTTCATTTATTTTCTTGCCCTTTGCGCTCGGTGCCGAGGGCACGAATGCTCTCGGCCTGAGCCTTTTATTTTTGTGTGAAAGTGAAAGTGAAATTGTAAATGCAGTATTCTTTTTCATTTTCATGTATTATTATCATTATGGATCAAGGTTTCTGCTCATACCCGGGAATTGATCCTTATGCCCTTGCACTTGGTGCCGAGGGCGTGAATGCTCTCAGCCCGAGCCTTTTATTTTCGTGTGAAGTGAAAGTGAAATTGTAAATGCAGTATTCTTTTTCATTTCATGTATTATTTTCATTATGGATCAAGGTTTCTGCTCATACCCGGGAATTTATCCTTATGCCCTTGCGCTCGGTGCCAAAGGCGTGAAGGCTCTCGGTCCGAGCTGTGTATTGGTCAGCGGTGCAGTGGGTGTTGTGCAGGGGCGGGAAGAGCGAAGGCCTGCCAAGAAGTCGTCGGAGAGCTCTCCCGCGAATCCCTTGGTAACCGATTCTTCGTCTTCTTTCCTGCCCCCCCGCTCAGCTCCCATGTATGGCACGGAGTGGAAGGCTGGTTAGGGCCGCTCAGGTAACTCTCGCCAGGCCAGCTCTCGCTCTCGTAGCGATCAGCCTGTCACCTGGGTTGACGTGACGGTCCCAGACCGACCACAGGCTGAGGCTGGGAAAGGGTCCCCCGATCGCTGGCGCCAGCCGTGTTCGACACGCAGTGAGGACAAGCACCAATCTCACTGCAACAGTGGTCTCTGCAGGTCGCCTGACTGCCTGTCCCACAGGGACCAGACGGGTAGGGCAACCACCAGCAGTTCCTCTGACGCATAAGATTGGGGCCGCTGTTCTCGGTCCAACCGTTCTCCCCAGGGGAACGGCGCGACCAGGCCTGCAGCTCAAGCCCCACTGCGGGTTGGTGATCGCCTGCAGCCCTCCAAGCCTGCTGGTTCTGCCAGTGAGCGAGGGGGGAGCGTCAGGTCTTCCTCTCCTGTGCCTTCAACTTCCTCGGGTTACACCAGGAAGGGCAAGGCCCCGAGGAGTGATAGTGAGGGGTGCGCCCCACACGAGCCTGTCATGATGCCGTACGTACCAGGCACGGTTTTAGGATCAACCAGGTAGTACGTGCAAGTGACAGGAGGAGACCGACAGGGGTCTGTCGCTATTCCCCCTCCTGAAGGGTGAGGATCTCGGGAGTTGCTCTTGTTTGAGGGGCTTGACGGTCCTACTCCGCAAGATGCAGTCACTCCAGGGATCCAGAGGAACTTTGCCGAGGGTATTGCACTGATTCGTCAGCACAACGACCTCGGGGAAGGATCGCCGCTCCCACCATCTGAGCCACATCCCGGCTCGAGTCGTTTTGGGGTCCAAGAAGGAACCCAAACCGACGGTGGGTTTGCCGCGATCGCAGCTTGCCGACTCTGTTGGACCAGGTGAAGTCTCTCGTCTTCGGACAGGACGGCTCGCTGAGGTCTGTCAGACCGAAAAGGCTACTTCCTCCTCCTCTACTGCGGCAGCAGCGATTTTACGTGCGTCAGAGGACGGTATCGGCTCTCTCCTGTCAGGTATCGATCAGCCCCACCCAGACAACATTCACAGTGGTGGCAGACCCTTACCCACGAAATCAGAGATATTGGAAGCCAACAAGAGACAAACCCATAACTTTATGTTGCCTCTTGCAAACAGGAACAAGTTCTTGCTTGCTGGTACGAAGAGATACGCTTGCCTCTCTCTTAATACTTGGTCCAGAGGTCTGACCATTGATCCTGCGGTGCACACCCCGATCAATCGGACAGAGGCTTGGATCCCTCCCTCGCTCTTATGACCAGAGAGGCATTCCAAGGTTGGGCAAACACCAGTCTGTTCACAAAAGACTGAAATTCCTCACACCAAGAAGTGAGTCTTCCTATTGTAAAAGGACCGAAAGGTTTGTATCCCGTGTCAGAACAAATGACAATTTGTCCAAAATTGCATTTTTCCTAACTATACAAACCTGAGGTCCTTTTGCACATAGTCCCACCTCATGCCACCCCTCACTCTGCATTTTTTGCTTGGGCCTAAAGCAAAAGTGATTCTTCGCCTCCCAGTAGCGCGGCGCGTGCACTGTCAGACAAGCAGTTAACTGCCGAACTCCCTTGTTCAAAAGCTTACGACCATCCAGCTGCCGCTAGTTACCTTCCTATTGTAAAAGGACCTCAGGTTTGTATAGTTAGGAAAAATGCAATTTTGGACAAATTGTCATTTTTCAGCCCCCCTGCCTTTTCCAGAACCAGCCCTAATGGGTGCTGGGGGTAATGGAGAACCGCAAGCCTCCGAGTGGGTAGGTTCTGCCGGCCCCCCCGGCGCGGAGCAGACAGTGTTGGCAGCAGATTCCCCTTCCCTTGATGTGTTAGTTCTCAGGATGATGAAAAATTAGGTCAGATACAGATGAGTAGGGATAATAGGCTACATAGTGTTTAGGCAGAGAAGTGCAGGCTTCTTCGGGTCGGTTTTCTATTAGAAGTAGTAGTTTATAGAGGCACAGTGTCCTTAGAGCCACTTTGGGTTTTTCCTGCTTCGAGTTCCTTGCATCAGAAGCTTTTAGGGCATGGTTGGTCGTTCAGATCTGGTTTCGGGTCTGTCGGGTTCTGGAGTGTTGAGTACTGCTCCTTCGTCTTTAAGGTTACTTTCCTCTACTTATACGATCCGATAATTGTTAATATCAACTAATTCTCTGTTCAATGCATATTGCCTTACAATAATTAAGTATGTAGAGAAATCGAATAAAATTAACTACAGCTAGCCTAGTGTTCACGATGATATATCGTATGCATATACAGTAGCCTAGCCTAGCCTAAAGTATTCGCTGTACTACATATCGGTAGAGTGATTTTTATAGTGGCTAACGCTGTAGGCTCAAGGCAGTCTGACTTCGGATAATTCAGTACAGGTGTAATTGAAAACGAACGAGAATCTGATTTTAAGATAATTCAATATGAATGTAATCGAACAGAATGAAGATCAGATTCTGTCCGAGTAAAGCATTATAATTGTATTATATGTATCATATTAGCGTAGTATAAACACTAACTCGGCAGTCATTCACGCTGGAATCAGCTGATGACGAATACGGGTTTGCGTCGCCATATCCACCTCATTCTGTCCTGATTGGCTAGCGTGACTAACGTAACAACTCTTCCTCACTTATGCCATGTTTATACAAACGTCTTGAAGGAGACGTGTTTTCAACTATGTTGACAATTAACATAGTCAGTAGGGTATCTTGTGGCATATAATCAGATGTCAGATATATAAGGAATTCATTTGTATGACATCTTCATACGTTTAACAGACTAATTGCCGTCAGTAATTACATTGTGCTTATGTCAATTACAGTTACAAAAGAATTACCAGTTGTATTATCAAATTACAGTGACAACTGAAATTAATATTAGGCCTAATAAAGTTAATTTATTTACCTTAAAATATTAATTTATTACTTTTCAATTAAATTACAATTACACAAGCTTGTCGTTAAACAGCACTGTTGTAAGGAGGCGTGGCTTAGACAATGATGCCGGCTAGTCTATTTTCCTTGGCTCCAGATTCAACCATATCACTTGGTCCCGGCTAATGTTTTTGTTCCTAATTAGCATATTAATGAATATCTGGATACTTAACTTATGGAACGAAGTCATACTGTTCGTCTTACGATGTAATTTAAGGCCAAAATTTGGCTAATACGTCTCATTGGAAGCTAGTTTTTCCCTCAGGTTAGACAGCGTAAAATTTAGCGATTCCGTTCATTTTCACTTGTTTTCATAGGTACAGTATTACGAACCTTACACTTTATACAATTTATTAATCCTTTGTCGGTGTGAAAACAACAGTAATGAGCTCTTCCATGCTATTACTTTCTTTTACCACGGCTGCGTTTGAATTCATACAAAAGCTTGGGACTTCTATCCAGGTTGCTGATGCATGTAATTTTGCCTTATCACCTTCAGCTACATTTATAACATGAATACAGTAATTACCATCGCACGCGGATGAATACAATAACGGATGTTGCTATCGGATTCGATTACTGTCTCATGTGGATGAATACAATACGATTCGATCGCATTAGCAACAAGTTCTCGTTCGGTTGTTCATAGTTGTACGCAGTTATACATGTATATTATCATTAAGATAATACCTTTTTAACTTAGAAGAGGGTGCAATTTACGGAGGTGGAGATGTTAGACGATTGTACTTTCTCTCTTCTCTCTCTTCAGTCTCTCTCTTCTCTCTCTCTCTCTCTTCCTCTCTCTCTCGCTCTCTCTCTCTCTCTCTCTCTCTCTCTCTCTCTCTCTCTTTCTTACTTTTTCCTGAGTTCCATATTCTCTCTTCATCCTAGACGAGTGGTAATCTCTCTCTCTCTCTCTCGGTGCTCTCTCTGCTCTTCCTTCTTCTCCTTCTCCTCAAATCTTCATCTCACTCTCTCCTCTCATCTCTTCTCTCTCTCTCTCTCTCTCTCTCTCTCTTACTTTCCTGATTTCATATTCTCTCTTCAACCTATTTTCCACCATCTCTTAACACTTGACTAATTGTGCAACTGAGAGGTTTTTCATCCTGTTACATCTTTTCAAACACTTCTGTCAAGTTCCCTTCAGCTCTGACTGACCTCATAGGTCCCAATACTCGGCCTTTGGCCTAAATTCTATTTTTAAACCCAACCATCTCGCTGTCTGAGGCACGATGCTGCCCATGCCAGCTGCGTGAGAGATATAGGAAGACTTATTTGCAATGTAGTGCCGATTTTAAATACCAACCCATCTTAAAATCGAATTAACGCAAGTCAATTACTGTAGCTTCAATACGGACTATATTCACGATCACGTCTTGATAATTTTCCTGATTTTCTAATGTTTCTCAGATTATCGTGGGGAACAGAGTTGGTCTAGTTTTCTCTTTCGTCCAGTTTTTCTGTTAAAACTTGTAATGTCTTTACTCAATCTTCTTTAGCTGCTCATTCTTCGGATGTTGCTTCGGAGTCTTCTTGCTCATCCTGTTTTTATTTGCCAATATCACAGCAGAGCCTGTTTTTTCATGTTTTCATCCTGAAATTTGGAGATAATTTCAATCTCTCTCTCTCTCTCTCTCTCTCTCTCTCTCTCTCTCTGGGGTTAAAGGAAATAATTTTGGAGGGGCTGCCTTCGTAGCACCTTCGTCTGCATCGTAGTTAGCACCTTTTGTGCCCTCAGCCCCCTTTCTTAGGGTAGCTGGTAATTTCCTTCTGCGGCTCCCATTGGTTCCGCAGTTCGTAACCCGTTATTAAAGCACTATATACTGCACACTTGGTTCTCCACCTGCACAATGTCAGCGCTAGGTGCTCCGGTGGTTACTCGTAGTGACTTCTCTCTCTTCCTCCTTATTTTCTCAACTTTTTCCTGCTGTTTTTCTGTTCCACCTTAAAGGGTTTTCAAGGTGGGTTCGACCTTGATTCCGTGTCTACTGGGAGTACTTCTTTCCCTCACTTACTCCAGACTCCAGTCTAGGTTTAATGTTGGTAACGGGGGTTAGTTGGATTGCGTTTTGCAACCTCTTCGCTCTTGAGGGTGTTGCTCGCCTATTGTAGTCATCCTGGTCTCGTGTCATAGTCACTGGTGAGTGCAGAGTTTCACAGTCAAGTGAGACTGGTTCAAGGTTAGGTCATCGTCTTGGTTGGTACACGTTTGGCGCAACAGCATGGGAGTGACTTGCATGGGTGGGCGTTCATCGCCAAAGCCAAGGTATATTCGGCTCAGGCGTAACGTTATCGTCACTGGGTAGTGAGGGTATGTGCAGTCGAGTTACCTAACTCTTACAGGTTTCGCGGAACTGGTGACCATTCGGCTTTGCTCTTGTGAGGGGTGGACAGCGGTCGGACAGCAGGGGTTACATCATCATGTCTGGGGGGGAGTGTGGGTTGCGCAGTCGAGTACGACTTGCACAGGAGTTATCATCTTCTTGTTGGTATATCGTTGCGCAATCGGATCGGTAGGCTCAGATATGATGGGATCTTGTATGTCGTTTGGTATCGAGCACCCAGGCGTAGTAGGTTCCGGGTTCTTGGGTGCTGCTCATGTGGGGTTTCTGCTTTTCTCCTTTTTCCTGTTCCGGTGTGGCCGGACAGGTCTGACAGAGGATAGATACCTTTGAAGAGAGACTCGTTTGCTAGTTGTGGGTTTTTGTTTCTCCAGCGAAGGAAGCGAGTATAACGGATTGTGGACTTTGTCCATTATCTCTTTCCGCATTCCAGGCTCCGGAGGAATCTCAGTTAATTCAAGTAATGTTTGATACGTTGTATTCAATCAAACCAGCAGTCTCAAACATCAAGTAGGCTAGTCTGGTTTCGGCGAGTCGGGCAGTTTTTTGGGGAAGGACTAAGCTAGCATCACTTTTCTGTTTGAGGTAGCGGGTAATTCCTCTGCCAGAGTCTGACTTCCGGTTTATGAGTCAGTTGAGGTTTTTCTCTATTGGGTTCCTTCATTGATTCGTGTGGTAGGGGTTACGGATCATGAGGCTCGTATTAGGAAGACACCTTTCACAGCCAGTGGGAGGCCTTGTCCCACTCTGTGTGGATGTGGTGAGAGTTGATGGGTGTTTCTCTGAGCCTGGACTGTTTGATAACCTCTTCACTTTGGTTTTGAGGGGGTTTGCATACCAGACTAACATTTCTGAGGGTTATGCTATGTTCTTCTCAAGGAGAGGAGGGACTATTGTTGAATCATTGCCTCAGCGCTATCCGGACACTCATAAGAAAGGGGTTCTTAGTCAATCCAAGGGCACAAAGTATCGCGGAGGGCTACCCTTTGGCTTCTGGAGGAATGTTTCGCTGTCGGCGATTGTGTAGGTGGTTATTGAGAGTCGTTGTGGTTTTCCACAACACCATACCTTAGGGAATTTCAGTTTCTTCAGAAAGGTTACTCTCGGGGTCCTGTCGTTGCGGTAACTCAGTTTATAGTTGGCTTGGTAGAGGTAGAGTGTTAGAAGTTTAGGGAGGCAGTGATAGTCTAAATGAACTTCAGGGTGTTAGAAGTTTAGGGAGGCAGTGACAATCTAAATGAACCTTATGGTGTTAGAAGTTTAGGGAGGCAGTGACAGTCTAAATGAACTTTATGGTGTTAGAAGTTTAGGAGGGCAGTGATAGTCTAATGAACTCTAGTATTTCTGTTGGTCAAGCTTAGACTGAGTGTATTTTCCCTTAGGCCCTTGAGGTTAGGCAGATCCCGATGGTCATGTTGGAATAACTACTACTACAGCACAAGTCATATTGTAATACTTACCTGAACACCTGAATTACCCCTGGTCACTGACCAGCCCGAACTATATCCCCACATATTTACCCACTAAGTGGGTAATTTTAACTGTCAGCGTTACCAACGCTGCAGGTAATATCTAGTCAAATGAGTTACTTGTGTTACCGTTGGCAACGCTACCGCAAATACCGGCCACCAGTGGCCTGTCTCCTCAATTGAATCATTCACCATCAAATTGAAGTGGGGAGGAGGGTGGGAATCATTCAGGTAAGTATTACAATATTAGTTTGTTCCGATACGTAATACAAACCCTCGGTCCTTTAACAATAGGAAGGTAACTAGCGGTAGCTGGGACGGTCGTAAGCTTCGAACAAGGGGAGAACGGTAGTTAACTGCTTGTACGATCGTGCGCGTGCCGCGTGCCCGAGAGGTGAAGAATCACTTTTGCTTTCGGCCGTGGTGTGTGAAGACATGCTCGTCATCGCTCTCTGCCCGTTACTTCGTCGTGTGCTTTGATGATTGTTTACAATTCCTTCTTTACTGGTTTGTTTGATTGGTAGTGAATGAAATTGTAAGTACTCTTGTTCATTTTTCATTTTGTTTATTGAAGTGAAGTGATTGAAATGGATCTGGAAATGGAGCTTTCGCCGCGCCCCCCGGTCGCCCGTAGAGTGTGTCCCTGGCTGGAGGGGCGTAAATGTGGCGGCTTCCGCTCTTTTCCGGAAATAGATCTGCATGAATTATGCCCTCGGTGCCGAGGGCAAGAGTGCTCTCGGACCGATCCATGTGATGTATGTAATAATTGGTCTGAGGCGCAGTGGGTGCTGTATGAGGGTAGGAAGAGGCGTAGGCCAGCCAAGGAGTCGTCGGAAAGCTCTCCAGCGACTCCTATGGTGACGGATACCTCGTCATCCTTCCTACCCCCTGCTCAGCCCCCACGTTTTGCACCTTCCCCTGCGGGGGGGGCGGTTTCGGAGTCCTGCTCCTCATTCGATCCGTCGAGTGTGGAGGAGGGCGCCCGATACCCAGATGTGCAACTGTATTCGGGGTCTTCCGTCCGCTCTGGGTGGGGTTCGTCCTCCCCCAAGCGTGAGGGTGCCCCTCTAATTGACCCGACTGTTCCTCCCTCAGGTGTGCCTTCCGTGAGTGACAACCTTGGGCAGGTGTGGGCGTCGTTGGGACTGCAGGGTGCCCCCAGTATCCAGGGCTTGATTCAGCATTTGGCGGGGTCGGCAGTGGTCACTCATGGAGTGGTGACCACAACCACTACTACTTTGACGATTCCAGGGTACGCCGCCCTCCACACCTGGTATATGCCCCGCATATTGCTTCGGTGACCCCGACAGCGTCTATCCAAATACCGATCGCTGCCGTGCCAAGGAGAGGCGTGCCACCTCCACCTGGTTTCTTTGTGCTGCCGACCCCGGACTTCCGCTGCCCAAAGAGTTCCCCCCTGGACCTGCCGCCTGTTCCCAGGATGATGGTGGCTGAGAGTAAGACGCCTGGGACGCCTGAATTTGATGCCGTACCTGCCGTACCTGTTGCTGTTGCTGATGCTGGCCCAGCCGCTTGCCCCGCTCCTGTGATGCCAGCTGCTCGTGACGCTCCTGCTGTTCCTGCTGTTGCTGCCGTGCCTGCCCCTGCCCACGTCGTGTCTCGTCATGGTTGTGCTGCCCCAGACTCAGGTCTTTCCGGACAGGTGCAGTCGGGCCGTGTTGCTTCGGCAATTGCCCCGGCTCCGGCCTGGATGGAGGACCTGATGTCTGTCCTGAGAGAGCTGACGAAGAAGAGGAGGAAGAAGAGGAAGGTGTCTTCATCGTCTTCTTCGTTGTCTGTTGCCGCCTCTCCCCCTTCGACTTCTAAGGCTTCCAAGCCGAAGAAGAAGAAGGCTGCCTCCTCCCCCCCTAAGAAGGCTCCTTCTTAGGGGGGTTCTTCTGCTGGTCCTCCTGTTCCCTCGGAAACGGGGCCCGTCTCCTCTTCTGAGAAGAAGAAGAAGACGGGGACCAGGGGTGTACCGGCTACCACTGGTACTCCCTCGCCTGGTCTTAGCAGCTCTGCCGCTAAGCTAGGTACCGGCTCGGCTTCTCGTTCGCGAGAAGTTCCGAGTGTACGGTCTCCTTTGGGAGGCCGTGCAGCCAAAGTTGAGACACCCGAGTTCGCTCGGCATCAAGACCGAGGCACGTAGCAGAAGACTGTCGAGAGCCGCTCAGGTGACTCTCGCCAGGCCAGTGGCCGCTCTCACAGCGACCAGCCAGTACCTCGGGTTGACGTGACGGTCTCTGACCGGCCACGGGTTGAGGCTGGGAAGAGGTCCCCCCGACCGACGGTACCAGCCTCGGCTGGTACCAGCGGTTTGATGTGCCGCGAGGACGCTCACCAGTCTCACTGCAAAAGCGAGCTCTGCAGGTCACCTGCCGCCGCTCCCACAGGGACCGGGCGGATAGGGCGACCAGCAGCAGCTTGTCTGACGCACGGGACCGGGGTCGATGTGCTCAGTCGAGCCGCTTGGCACAGGTGAGCGGCACGGCCAGGCCTGCAGACCGATCCCCACTGCAGGTTGGTGATCAGCTGCAGACCCCCACGCACACTGGTCCTGCCAGCGAGCGGGGGGGGGGGGGGGGGGGGGGGGGGGGGGGGAGCGTCAGGTCTGCCTCTCCAATACCTTCAACTTCCTCGGGATACGCCGGGAAGAGCGAGGTATCTAGGAGTGATCGTGAGAGGTGCGCCGCTCACGATCCCGTCACGACGCCGCACGTGCCAGGTATGGTCTTAGGACCAGCCAGGACGTACACGCAAGTGATTGGAGGAGACCGTGAGGGGTCTGTTGCTGTTCCTCCTTCTGAAGGGGGAGGGTCTCGGGAGCTGCTCTTGTTGGAGGGAATGGACGGTCCTACTCCTCAAGACGCTGTAACTCCTGAGATCCAGAGGAACCTTGTCCAGGTTATTGCGCTGATTCGTCAGCACAACGACCTGGGGGAAGGATTGCCGCTCCCACCATCCGAGCCCACGTCCCGGCTCGAGTCATTTTGGGGCCCGAAGAGGGAACCCAAATTGACGGTGGGTTTGCCGTGATCGGAGCTTGCCGACTCAGTCCTTGATCAAGTGGAGAATTTTGTCTCCGGACGAGAGGATTCACTGAAATCAGGACGGTCTTCCAAGCTACTTCCTCCTCCTCTGCAGCGACAGCGGCGATTCTACGTGCCATCGGAAGATCCAATGGCGCCCAAACAGGTTAACCCGGAGCTAGCTAGGCTAACTCCAGGTGTGTCCCTGCAGCAGCTCCTGTCGGAGAACCTCTGGTTCTCGCAGCAGGAGGCACTCGGCCTGGAATCTACCGCTATGGCAGCATTCCAGGCAGTCTCTTGGTTGGATCTGTGGTCCCTCACAGTATCCAAAGTCGCGGCCGACTCTGGGGGTTCTGCCCTCGAAGACGACCCAGCGTTCAGGAGACTGTGCCAGTCTGGAGGTAGAGCCATCTCCTACCTTGCCCATCAGACGGCAAACCTGTGGGCCAACTTGGTGCTTCGTCGTAGGGACACAGTCCTTACACGAGTAGCCAAGGGGGCTGGGCGTGAGGCGGTTAATGGACTTCAAAACGGACCTATCAAGAGTTCCTCCTCTTTCTTTCCTGGAGAGATGGTGGACGCTGCGGTGGAGAGACGGCACACTGATGACAGTGACCGTCTGGTTCACCAGGCAGTCTTGAAGGTTTCTGGGCAACCTTGAGCTACTGCAGCTAAGCCTAAGAGTTTAGCTAGCGTTTCCTTGGCTGCGAAGACGGCTGCACCATCCAAGCCCCGAGGAAAGACTCTTGCTGCTTCAACTTCTGGTAAAGGAGGCCGTAACCAGCCCTCCTTTCCCCGAGGAGGTGCTGGGAAGAAGTTGAAGCGAGGTGGAAAACGCTAGGGACGGCGTTCCCCCTCACCTGCTGCCGGAAGTGGGGGGGTGCCTGGCGAGCCATTGAGCAACTTGGCAGCGCTACGGTGCCGAGACCTGGATAGTAGACGTCCTTCGGGAGGGATATCTACTACCCTTCGAATCTCGGCCACCCCTCACCTCCAACCCGGTCCATCTTCAAACCTATGTCCAGGGTTCATCAAAGGACGACGCCCGGTGATAGATCTCTCTCCCCTGAACCGATTTGTTCACCAGACTCGGTTCACGATGGAGACAGCACGGTCCGTGCTCGACTTCATCTGGGAGAACGATTTCATGCTTTTAGTGGACCTGAAGGATGCGTATTTCCAAATACCCATCCATCAGTCCTCCAGAAAGTACCTCCGCTTCATCTTCGACGGGACGGTGTACCAATTCAGGGCACTTTGCTTCGGTCTGTCAACCGCCCCACAGGTGTTCACGCGAGTGTTCACTCTGGTGTCTGCTTGGACCCATTCGCACGGGATACGTCTTCTGAGGTATCTCGATGATTGGCTAGTCCTGGCGAGCTGCCGCTCGCAGTTGCTGCAGGACAGGGATCGACTTCTCGAGTTTGGTCACGATCTGGGGATCGTGATAAACTACGAGAAGTCCGATCTCGAACCCAAGCAGAAGATGAAGTACCTGGGTATGCTGATCGATATGGTAGCAGCTCAAGTCCGCCCCGCAGACTTGAGGATCAGCAGATTCAGGGAGGCATCTCGGCAGGAACAGGCAGCTCAGCAATGGCAAGTCGTGATCGGCCACCTGTCGTCACTCGAGAAGTTAGTTCCTCACGGATGTCTTCACCTGCAGTCTCTCCAGTGGAGACTAAGGGAGAGTTGGTCACAAGTAAAGGATCCACCTTACTTCCCCGTGTCCCTCACGGAGAAAGTGAGGCAGGACCTAGCCTGGTGGCTCGACGACAGGAACCTCTTAAGAGGAGTGCCTCTCCGCACTCCCCCCCCTGGAGATGTTACTGTTTTCAGATGCATCAACCGAGGGATGGGGCGCACACCTGGAGGAGTTGCTGACTGCAGGTGTGTGGGACCATCACGACAAGCACCTTCACATCAATGTCCTGGAACTCAAGGCGGCGTTTTAGGACCGCTTGGTGGGACACTCGGTGGTGTTGTGCGACAACACCACAGTAGTGGCATACGTCAACAAGCAGGGGGCCTAGTGTCTCTCCCGCTACACCAGTTGACCGTGCAGGTGCACGAGTGTGCCGCGGCTCACTCAATAGAGCTGTCAGCACGCTACATTCCAGGCAAGAAGAATGTAGTAGCAGACAAGCTCAGCCGTCGGGATCAGGTGATAGGAACCAAGTGGTCTCTACACCCAGAGGTGGCAGAAAGGCTCTTCAACCTGTGGGGGCGTCCAGTCATAGATCTGTTCGCCACCCGGCACAACAAAAACCTCCAGGTTTTTTGCTCAGCCGTGCCGGACCCATGGGCAGCTGCAGAGGACGCTCTTCAACACCCCTGGGACAACCTCTTCGTCTACGCCTTTGCTCCCTTCTGTCTGATTCACAAGGTAATCAGCCGAGTGCTAGCTACCCCGAATCTCAGGATGATCCTGGTGGCTCCGGCCGTTTGGTATCCGGACCTGCTGGCTCTTCTTGGGGAAGCACCGAGAGAGATGCCCCATTGGCACAACCTTCTAGCCCAGCCACACGTAGAACGGTACCACCGAGCAGTCCAGTCCCTACAACTTCACGGCTGGCTGTTATCCACCATCTCTTGCGAACGAGAGGCTTTTCTCGTAGCGCAGCAACAGAGATGGCTGGACACGTCCGACAGTCCTCTGCAGCTGTGTACCAGGGGAAGTGGGCCGTCTTCTGTGGTTGGTGTCGTAGACGGGGTCTATCTCCTCTCAGAGCCACTCTTCAGCAGGTAGCGGATTTCCTCGTTTTTCTTCGCCGAGAGAAGCTCCTCTCAGTACCCACAGTCAAAGGATACAGAGCCGCCTGGCCCTTGTCCTAAAGCTGAGGGGACTGGACATCTCGAATTCGTTCGAGATTTCCTTGCTTATGAGGAGCTTCGAAAGGTCTTGCCCACCCAGGGAACTCAGGCCCCCTGAGTGGGATGTGACCCTCGTCCTTAGGAGTTTGACTCGAAGACCCTTCGAGCTACTCAGAGAGTCGTCAGACAGGGATCTGACCCTCAAGACCCTCTTCTTGCTGGCCCTGGCATCCCCTCCCTAATGGACTTCACCGACAATGATACGGATGAGATGCTGCTTTGTCCTGTGAGGGTGCTACGGCACTATCTGAAGAGAACTCGACATCTCAGGCCTGAGTGTCGACGCCTCTTTGTTAGCACTGGGGTTGCCAAGAAAGAAGTATCCAAGTACACGCTTTCTTTCTGGCTACATGAGGTGATCAGGAGGGCGTACGAGGCTGATGGTAGTGACGACATCCATAAGATTACCCAGCACCCGAGCAGGCAGACCAGCATCGATTCCTGGTGTGACTGTAGGAATGAATGTGTGAATGAGAGTGTGACTGGCTTCTCTGCCCCATCTTTCTCTCCCTCTACCTGTGGGCAGAGGGTCACGGTCGTCACCATGCTGGAAAGGAATATGATGCAGGTAAGCTACTCGACCGAGCCCCAATCTATCCTTTTAGTTAGGGATAGGAGCAAATATCCTCCACTTCCTCCAACAAGGGGGAGGGAGTGGATGCCTACTTGAGACAAACCCATAACTTTATGTTGCCTCTTGCAAACAGGAACAAGTTCTTGCTTGCTGGTACAACGAGATACGCTTGCCTCTCTCTTAGTACTTGGCTCAGTGGTCTGACCATTGATCCTGCGGTGCACACCCCGATCAATCGGACAGAGGCTTGGACCCCTCCCTCGCTCTTACGTCCAGGGAGGCATTCCAAGGTTGGACGAACACCAGTCTGTTCACCAAAAAGACTCAGATTCCTCCCACCAATAAGTGAGTCTTCCTATTGTTAAAGGACCGAGGGTTTGTATTACGTATCGGAACAAATGACAATTTGTCGAAAATTGCATTTTTCTTAACTATACAAACCTGAGGTCCTTTACATATAGTCCCACCTCATGCCACCCCTCACTCTGCAACTTTTTGCATGGGCCTAAAGCAAAATTGATTCTTCACCGCCGCGCGCACGATCGGACAAGCAGTTAACTACCGTTCTCCCCTTGTTTGAAGCTTACGACCGTCCCAGCTGCCGCTAGTTACCTTCCTATTGTTAAAGGACCTCAGGTTTGTATAGTTAGGAAAAAATGCAATTTTGGACAAATTGTCATTTTATTATGAAAACTTAATATTGCAATACACTCCCTGAACACCTGAATTAGGCCGATTAACAACATTTACTCTGAGGTGGGATCAATCTCATTCAGCCCGACCTGTCCACGGAACATATGCAGGTAACTCATAAGCAACCTACCATGTATAAAAGCATGTATCCTCACCTAGTTATCTAACTCGGAGGTGAGGATGTTTGCAAAGAAAGTACTTCAACATCAGTGTTGAGTCTAAGGTACTGTCTAAGTCAGAAGTACCTCCCATGTGATAAGCTATACTTCTTATTCATGGAGGTAAAAACAAATCTCCTCACCTGGTTGTCCAGCTCAGTAGGTGAGGATGCTTGCAGAGGAAGTACCATACCGTCGGTGTCGAGTCCAAGGTACTGCCTGAGTCTGAAAAACCTCCCATGTGGTATTCTATACCTCTCATGTATGGAGGGTAAGTGATGAACCTCCCATGTGGCTATGTAGCCTCTCATGTATGGAGGAGAAGTTGAGTGTGCAGGACCTTCAGTTCTCTACTGCTCACTGATGATGGAAAATTGGTGTAATATTATGTGAATTCGTTAAATATTTGGTTCTTTGTGGGAAAGAGCTAGCACTATGGGAGACGTTCCTGCTTGAAGGGAAAGGCCCCTATGCATAGTGATCAAGTTGCGGTGATGTTTTAGGGGTAATATGCCTGCTTCTGCTAACAGGGAATTTATAGGGGATGATCGAAATGCTCCCGTGCGCAAACGTATTCCTTCATGATGGAGTGCATCTAGTGTTTTTAGTGTAGCTTCTGAGGCAGATGAATATATTGGGCAACAATAGTGGTTCAAGGGTTGATCGACCAGCTATTGATCCTGATTGCGTTGGTGTTAGAATTGAATTTTTAGTTATGGGATATGTTAGTTGTGAATTAACCATTTTTCTAGTATTTTACATAGACAGCTTTTCAAAGATATAGGTCTATAATTGGATGGATTACTTGACTCTTAAACAGCTTTGTTTATTGGGATAATGATAGCATGTTTCCATTTATCTGGAAAAACGCGTTTTATCCAGATGGTGTTATAGAATTTTAGTAAATATGATTTGGCAATGAGGGCTAGTTTTTGTATCATTTCAAATGATACTGGTTTACAAAGAAATTGAGGCAAGCATAAGAATGCCCGTTTTTACCTAATTTGGGGGTGCTGAATTCAAATTTGAAATCCGTTTTTACTCACCTCTAGTTTTTTTTTAGATATGCATAGTGTGCATTTTGCGCATATACGGTACATAAAGGTGTATATGCATTCAGGGTTAATTCTAATATTGTGAGACTTATGGCTTATTTTTTAGTTATTATGCACTAAATGTAAGTGATAGCATTACATTATATATATAATTATATATCAAGACGGATTTTGGCAGTTAGGGCAGCAGGTCTCAATCCACACTCAGTAGGAGTGCTCTGGCAGTCACTGGAAGAGGTTGTCTCGCAGGCGGCGCAGGAGGTTGGTGTCCCTCAACTATCGTGTTACACATCTTTTGGGTAGCTAAATATTAGTATTACATTTTCCAATGCACATTTTATTGCCTTGCATATAATTTATTTTGGCAAGAAAGCGGCTTTCAACTTTGCAGTCCCGATGGTTTGGAGAGAGCCACGAAGCCACGCAGATGATTGTTATTTTTGTTTAACTAATATAACTGGTTTCAAAGCATCTTCTAGGAAAAAGATCAAATATCCTAACCTTCCATCTGCTATGAGACCCGTTCCCCATTCAGATGATCTTCCTGTACCCACACCTCCAGTAAATAAGGATCTTCTTTCCTCATCAGATGAAGAAATGCCTTCAAGGGAGGATTCTGCCGAGTCAATATCTTCGGAAGATATTGAGTCTACATATTCAGGAACAAGTGGCAACAAGCCACACTGGATCACGCAAGAAGACCTGAATGATCTTGCTCGTGATTTGTATCCGTCAAAACAGCAGTCAGAGCTCTTTGCTTCTCGGCTTAAACAGTGGAACCTAGTCCAGGAAGATGTAAGGATCACCAGTTTCAGGAATCGGAACAAAGACCTTGCTTCCTTTTTCGACATGGAAAACAAGTTGTGTTACTGCACAAACATACCTGGCTTGTTCACGTCCCTTGGTTTGCCACATAATCCTTCAGACTGACGTCTTTTCATAGACTCTTCCAAGCGAAGTCTCAAGGCTGTGCTTCTGCACAACGGGAATAAATATCCCAGCATTCCCATTGCACACTCTGTCCATCTAAAGGAGTCCTATGACAATATGGAGCTTCTTTTAGAAGTTATTAAGTACAGCGAGTACCAATGGAGTCTGTGTGGGGACCTCAAGGTCATTGGTCTTCTTATGGGTATGCAAGCGGGCTTCACAAAGTACTGTTGTTTTCTCTGTCTCTGGGATAGTCGAGCTGTATCCCAGCATTACAAGCAGAAAGACTGGGGGTCTAGAAGCACTTTTATTCCTGGTGAACACAGCGTCAAGGGGAATCCTCTGGTGGACATGAATAAGGTGCTTCTTCCTTCCTCTTCACATCAAGCTTGGTTTGATGAAGAATTTCGTGAAGGCGTTGGACAAAAATGGTGCTACCTTCCAACACTTGTCTACTGTGTTCCCAGGTCTTAGTGCTGCTAAGCTCAAAGAGGGCATCTTTGTCGGACCTCAGATCCGAGAAGTGCTGAAGGATACTGATTTTGAAGAGCTTCTTAACTTAAAGGAACTGAGAGCATGGGAAGCATTCAAGTAGTCTGTTGTGGCTTCCTTGGTAACACATGCGTACCAGATTACCAAGCCTGTATTGAAAAGTTCCTAAAGTCTTACAAGGATATGGGGTGCCGAATGTCACTCAAGATTCATTTTCTCCATTCCCACCTCAACTTTTTCCCGCCAAACCTTGGAGCAGTGAGTGATGAGCATGGAGAAAGATTCCACCAAGACATTACGAAGATGGAGAGCAACTATCAAGGCAAATGGAACCCCGGCATGATGGGAGACTTTTGCTGGATGCTCTTGCGTGACATCCCGGAGGCAAAATACACCAGATCTTCTAAGAAAACACACTTTTGACTGTCTGTGGTACTATGAATTGCGTAATTGTGTCATCCAAGTATACTGATTCAGTGTTCTTTATTTATCCTGTTTTATCTGTTATAAGCTGCTGCAACTCTTGAAATGTGCACATATATTCTCTGTTTATACTAAAATGAGACTATTTAAAAGCCAGAAAACTAGAGGTGATAGAGCAAAACTATTTATAAATTTGAATTCAGCCCACCAAAATTAGCAAAAAACACCTATCCCCATTCTTGCCTCAGATCAAAATTTTTTTTTTTTGTAAACCAGTATTTTATCATGGCCTGGGGCTGATGGATGACATGAATCTAGAGCATACTTTAATTCATCCATATTAAATGCATAATTATATTCTAGATCTTCAATAGTTTCAAAATTGAGTATAGTATCTTTCCCGTGTTCTTATATTTTGAAAATGGTCACTTAGATTGGAGTAGGCACATATGTTTTCAAAGTGTTTCCCTATTATATAATGGGTCATGATATAGTTTCCCATTTAGGTTTATTGCACTTCTTGGGTGTCTTATATATTTTCCATTAATTTTTCTTAATTTTGCCAAATATCTTTCATAGATGTATTTGTTGACAATTTGGATACATAATTTTTCCATGATAATATTTTTTCAGATATTAAAAGTTTTCGAAATTTTGCATTATATTTGTTATATAAAGGTTTAATATAATTGATTGTTATGTTGATGACCACTATCTTGTTTAGTATATTTGTATGATAGGGCAATTTGTTGAGGGCTTTGAGCCGTGAATTAAGTCTGCTAAGATTTCAACTTAATACGTGTTTGATTTTCCTTAAAGCTGCTAAGGTTGGAGTCCACCATGGGACAGGGGATTTATTTGGGTGTGGCCTTGTTTTAGGTAGTACGCTTTTATCAGCAGCATTTATTATGAAATCCGTGAAGAATTCACATATTGTATTGTGGTCTTGGCTATGCGGAAATGGTGGTATATTATATTTTACAGGTGGCAATATTAAATTATTATTTAAATAATTAAGGACTATGGGGAAGTGGTCACTGGTATACGAGTCATCCAGGACATTCCACTCAAGTTTTTCAGATAAGTCGACTGAGAACAACGAGATATCTACTGAAGAAAAGGTTAAGTGGGTATTGGAGATGTAAGTTGGCACATCAATTTCATTTAGGCACCATAGGTCACGCTCCAATACATATTTCTCTCTTTGTTCCTGGTGCGTCAGCAGGGTGACTGTTATCCCAAAAGGGACTGTGAGCATTAAAATCTCCTACTGTAAGCAGGGGTTCATGCAGATTACCAATTAATGCTGGTAGATCACTGAAATTCGAGCTAGAATTTGGTTGGTTGTATAAGTTACAAATTGTGATCATATTTTTGTTCGGCATATATAATTTGATAGCTCTTTCTGATATGATAAAGATGGTATGTTTAAAAGTTCATAAGGTGATACTATTATGAACAATATTGCTGTGTCTAGTTTTCCATCATCAGTTGGTGAATAACAAGCAATTTTGTACTGTCGAATGTTTGTGGGTTAGATCCTGTGTGTTGTAGGCATATACATATTGGGTTGTGGTCTCGTATGATTCTTTGTAATTCACCCAGACGAAGTCGGGTTAAGAGGCCATTTATATTCCATTGAATAATTTTATATTCCATTATTGGGAGGAATTGGTGTTAAATTCTGTAAATTGGTTGCCGATTTTACTTTGCCTCGAAGTTTATATGCATTTGAATTTATTCATGGTTTTTTAATTGTTGTATTTGTATGTTGGTTATTAGATTCAGCAGTTGTTTGTTTTTCATAATTGAATATTAATAAGTATTTTTTATTTTGTAATTTCCCTTTTGTACCTTAGGGATTCAGAACATAATTCGTTCTCATGTTGGTGTGTTAAAGGGCATTTCCTTAATTTAATAAAACTGTCTATACAATTTCGTATTGTGTCCTCTGTCTTGGTGGTTAGTTAGTTATATGTACTTACGAAACACTCATTACAACCACAAAACGAAGCATGTTTGGTGATGTTAATTATTGGTTCAGAAGTATTTGATCTAGCTTTAGAAATTTCTGGTTTTGTAATTCTATTGGTCCTTTTCTGTAGTGATAAGGACTGTCGGTTTGAGGGGTTATTTGTTTTGTTGTTGTTAATGGAATATTTGGGTCTTGTGGATGGTTGGGAGTGATAGTTATATTTTGGTTTGGTTTAATGGTATGATTTTAATTAGTATTATTTGATGGGAATTGTAGAGTGGTTAATTGAGTCTTTACTGTCCAGATGTTAGCTGTTTGATTGGGATTGAGGGTAATTGTGTATTTCCACTTGTGATGAGGTTAGTACAATACCTTTTTTAAAATGTTCTCCTGGTGTAGTTGGAGTTTCTTTAGATTGATTGCAATTTTCCATATTCACTTATTTTCCCTTAGGTGGGGTTTGTCCCAGTATTCTTTTCTTTTTGTCAGTTCGGTTATTATTATTATTTGACTCCTCTTCCATTGGAAGTTCTTTTCCATGGATATCTGAATCTTCTATGTTAGTAATGTTACTGGTGGATATATCAACATGCTTGTTTTTGGGTTCAGCATTATTGATATGAGAATCAGTTTGTGCCCTTATATTATCTTGTTGTTTGTTATTAATGTGGTCGATATTTAGATTTTTAGTTACATTTACGAAAGAGTGGTTTTTAGACGGATTACTCACTCCTCTTACTTTAGCTCGAGTCTAGCTTCTTTGACTGACATTCCTGTTCTATTCATCAACAACTGGAGCTCTGTGTTGTATTGATAAAAGGAGCATTCCTCAGATTTTGCGAGATGGGATTGCCCACAGTTAATACATTTTGGGGATTTACATTTCCAATTAGTAGTATGGGTGTATGATGCACACACACTGCGTATACTGCTTTATTATGACATTTTTTGTATGTGTCCATCTTTGAACATTTAGTGCACTGAAGTGGTTTTGGTGTAAATGCACGCACTTCTCTATTTTGTACAAGAATTTTGATTTTGAGTGGGAGATCTTGGCCTGTAAATTTTATTTTTGCAATATTAATTTGTTTATTTTTATCTTTCCTACTTGGAATTGAGTAGACTTCTAAATCATGTATATTATTGTATCTTAAGGGAATAAAGTATCAAGTGTTTTAGGGGTAGTCCTTTTTCTTCATTGTTGGGTAAAATATCTATCCTGTATATAATTTAATGTTTCATGACATAATTGTTATTTTTGTGCCATTTATTTTTTATATTTAAAAAGGTGGTGGGCTGTTTTTTCGTGGTTACTTGAAGTAACCGTTCATTTTCTTTAATATATCGGCATTCCATTTCTTGTGTTGGACATATGTTCAATAATTTTTTTTCTAGTATTGCTGTTGACTCTTTATTTTCAGCTTCAAGTACTGAAAACTTTAGTAAGCCCACGGACAGAAAATTGGGATTTAGCCCTAGAAGTCGTCCAATTCACACTGAATAATACTATAACTGAAACTGTAGGAGAATCTCCACATTATTTGCTATATGGTTATCAGAAAAGAATGCCAAATACATTGTTAGACAATGCAACACCACCCAGACATACTGATAACTATGATGATTATGTTGCAAGGAAAACCAGACGTACTTACGAGAACATCATGAAAACAAGAGCTAGACTGAAAGACATACATAAAGTTCATGCAAAGTACTATAGTAAAAATACCACTAAACCAGGCATTACAGTGGGTACTCAAATTTATGTTAAGAATCACGTACCGGAAGGTCCAAATGTAAAGGTTTCTCCCAAGTTCACTGGACCATATACAAAATAGAAGTGTGAAAATTGAGCAAATCTAGAGTAATTAATAAAAGTAATCTAAAGGAAGGGTAGATCACTGGAAGCAATGATTGGGGAAAAGGACATTTTTGTATTCTCTTTAGGTACTGTTGTATACAGTCACTTGTCCTAATATGAGTACACAAAGTTACAAAATGTCAAGTTCTTGCAACACCTTTTCACTGAATTTAAATTCAACAAGCATGTGCCATATAAGAATTACACATATGAAATATCAAAAATTCTTGGTAATTTGTATTTTTCCTAGCTATACTTACCTCACCTCGAACTACTTTAATAAGAGAACCTGGGATATCCTGGTACCAACCAGAAAAATCCTGTTATCCCCCCCACCCCCGCCCCTCACCAAGCCACGCTGTGGCAGAAGAATCGTGCCCAGGGATCAACGGCCATGCGACCTGAGTCAGAGGTCGCCAGTGCTTTTCACCTCCTAACATCTCCTGCCATAAGGTACCAGGGGAAGGTATGAAACCTAAAGTAGTTCAATGTAAGTATAGCTAAGAAAAATACAAATTACCAAGAATTTGTGATTTGTTCCGATGCCATCTACTTATCTTGAACTACTTTAATAGGAGACTTATCCCTTAGAAGGTGGGGGTAGCTTATGGAAGCCAGCCCACTGAGACCTGACGTGGAGAGCAAGCAGTGAAGGCCCAGCCTTGCTCGTTAGAGATGCGTGGGGCTGGTAGGCTCCTTCCATGGTGCTGGCTGGTTATGGGAGAGGGGGATTCCAGATAATCAGGCAAAAGAAACTATGGGTTTGTCAGGGTCACTCTCAAGCTCGTAAAGACTTGGTCTTACCTCAAGAACTTGATGGATCCTGTGTATACCTCACAGTACATCCGAGGCGAAAGGTAAAAGAGAGGAAAACGGTCACTCATTCATACTGCCACTCACACTCTTCCAGAGTCCTTATGCCCGGTGGTGGGTTAGATCTGTTGTTGGGCTGCCACCACCAGCCGAATCGAGAAGGCATCAAGTGACTTGTGGATGCAATCCCGTAAGTAGTTGGCTGTGAATGTGGACTGTCTGTTCCACACCCTGGCCCTCAAGATCTGGTTGACTGCTAAATTTTAGAGAAGGCTAAAGAGGTGCCTATGCCCCCGACCTCGTGGGGTTTGGTACCCTTTGGGGGAGGATTACCTGCTCCTTCGTAAGCCCTTCTGATTGTCTCCCTCACCCAGAAGGAGATTGTGTTCCTCGAGACCACCTTCTTCACTGACCCTGTGGACAGGAACAGGCTCCTAATACCTGGCCTGAACCTGGCTGTTCTGCTGAGGTTCCTCCTCACTGCTCTGACTGGGCATAAGAGGAGATCCTGTGGGTCCCCTGAATTCACTATGGCTGGAATTGAGAACTCCTCGAACCTGACATTTGACACTGCGGGATTCTGAGTCTGAGCTACGAAGGAGGGAACATAACGAAAGGCGAGATCCTTCCACCCCCCTCCAGTGGGAGACCTCGTGGTGGAGGCCAGGGCCAGAAGGAAGATGCCTTCATGGTCAACTCCCTGTCGAGAATGTCCTTCAGAGGTTCATAGGGAGGCCTCTTCAGGGAATCTAGCACCTTCGCGATGTCCCATTGAGAGGTGCACATCAGACTTGGGGGCAAGACTGTTTGAACCCTTTGGTCAACATCGAAAGTTGCCTGGAATTCCAAAAGTTCAAGCCCTTCAGAAGGAAGACCTGCCCGATGGTCACCCCGTGCACCTTCACGGCTGTGACTTAGGCCTTTGTCGAGTCTCAGGTGTACTAGGAAGTCTGCTATCTGCAGGATTTTGGCCTACAGGGGCTTCATGCATCTTTCCCTGCATCAATTCCCAAAGGCTGCCCATTTAGCCTAATAGATTACAGTAGAAGACTTCCTTAGCTAACATTGACATCTGGGAGGCTGCTCTCTTAGAGAAGCCTTCCTTACTCAACAGCCACTTGATAGTCTCCACCCGTGAAGGAAGAGGGCTTGAAGCCCTTCGTGATATCTCTTGAAGTGGGGCTGCCTTAGAAGGTCCAGTCTGAGGGGAAGCTCCCAGGAATCTTGCACCGCCAAAACCTGGAAGTCCGAAAACCACTCTATGTCTGGCCACCTGGGAGTTACCAAGGTCAGATGAGCTCCCTTTGCCTCCCTTAGCCAGTTCAGTACCTGCCTGATCAGTCTGAAGGGCGGGAACGTGTACGCATCCATCCCATCCCATGAGTGCTGGAAGGCGTCCACCAGTACCGCTGCTGGGTCTGGCACTGGGAAGAACACTGGCAGTTTGATGTTTAGCTTTGTTGCAAATAGGTCCAGGGAGGGGAACCCCACTTTTCGATCAGCTCCCTCGCACTTGTGGATGCAGGGACCACTCTGAACCTATCACCCATCCTTTCCTACTTAGGCCATCTGCAATTACGTTTCTTCTCCCTGGAATGAACCTTGTGGTCAGGGTCGTTCTGATCCCCGTGGTCCACTCCAGGATTTTCTCCATGAGTTCACACAGGTGACGGGACCTCAGCCTGCCCTGTTTCTTGACGTAAGCCACCACCGTGGCATTGTCACACCTAAGTGCCACCGCCCGGTTTGTGATCTGCTTGAATCCTCTCAAGGCTCTCTGGACAGCTGTAACGCCAGCCTGTTTATGCGCAGCATCTTCTCTTGCTCCATCTGGACCCCCTCCCTTGTCTCGGATTGCAGGTGGGCAGCCCAGCTCTCCTTCAATGCATCCATGAACAGGAGCATCTCCAGAGGGAGAACTGAGAGGGGTACTCCCCGGAGCGTGTTCACCCAGTTGGTCTACCATTGAAGAGCTTCCCTGGAGGCTTGAGAGGGTTGGATGAACTTGAGCAAGGGGTTTTCCTGAGGAGACCAGCTCTCCTTCAGGTTCCATTAAATGGGTCGCAATCTTAGCCTTCCCTGGTGCACTAGCTCCTCCAGGAGACTAGATGACCCAGGAGTCTTTGCCAATCCTTCACTGGTCTTGGAGTGTTCCGAGGAAAGGCAGGGCTCTTCGCTGTAAATTGTCCAGTCTGTTTACAGCGGGGAAGGGCCCTTGCTATCTTCATGTCGAGATCCACCCCCAGGTACACCATCCTGGTGGTGGGGGCCAACTGTGACTTCTCCCAGTTCAGAATGATGCCTAGTTCTGCCCAAAAGGCCAGAAGCTCGTCCCTCTGCTTCTAGGTTTCCCTTGAGGAGGAAAGCAGCAACCAGTCGTCCAGGTACCTCAGGAGGCGGATTCCTTGCTTGTGGGCCCATGCTGACATTAGGGAGAATACCCTGGTGAATAACTGAGGTGCAGTGAAAAGACCAAAGCAGAGGGTCCTGAACTGGTATGTCTTGTCCTCCCACCTTATCCATAAGAATTTCCTGCTGGATGGGTGCACCAGGATCTGGAAATACACATCCTTGAGGTCCAGGGACAACATGAAATTTCCTTCCCTCAAGGCAGCCAGGACCAACTTCGGAGTCTCCATCTTGATGGACATCTTCAAGATGAAGGTGTTCAACATCTAGAGATCTATGACCGGTCTCCACCCCTAGACTTCTCCACCAGGAAGAGGTGACTGAAGAACCCAGGGGAGTTGTCCACCACTGGCTGGAGGGCTCCTTTCTCCAGCAATGACCGGACTTCTGACCGCACAGCCTTCCCATGTCAGGAGTCCCGAGGCAGAGATGAGCAGACCTCCAGTTCACCTAGTCAGGGGAGGCTTCACGTCCTGGAAGGGTATCCGGTAGCTGTCCCTGAGAACCTGGACTGTCCAGGGGTCGGCCTCATAACCTTCCAAGTTCCGCCAATGATTCGAGAGGCAAACCCCCACCTGTGGTGGGAAAGGAGGAGGTAGACCTCGTGTCCCACTTCTTCTTAGGGAAGCGGCCTCTCTGACCCCTATGGGAAGATGAAGACCTGGATCTGAAAGAGGAGGAAGAGGCTGTGGGGGCCCTGGAGGAGGGCTACGTTCCCTGGCCCCCTAGCCTCCTGAAACTGTTTCCAGGTTAGCCGAAGCACTCTGCAGCCTGTACCTCTGTTGTTGCTTTGGGCGGGGAGCACCCTGCGCCCTATGCTGGGAAGGGTGCCTGAAGGAGGAGGCCCTATAGACAATGGAGTCCTGGGTTGCCTTGCGCCAATGTTAGACAAAAGAGGGCTATGATTAATAATATGTTTGATATGCCATTATAATGTGATGTGCAGACTAATCACTTTTAACTTCCCATGGAGACAGAGTCCGAAGCAACAACCTAAGAAAGCTGATAATCATTTCTGGGATGGTGTGATACGAAGATGCTTACTTAGGCAGGTCAATGTTCGTTCTGTGGATATGTGAGTTCGTGAGGGCTTGTTCAAGGTGCCTTTGAAAACTGGCTGTGACCAATTAATTGGGGCGTTGGCGAAGAGTGTGAATTCGTGTGTACGTGTAAAAACTATGTCCATTCTTAATGGCATGCTTTAACCAAAGGGATGACTTGTTTTGATATCTTGTAAAGTTGTTCTATTTCATTTAATCTTTTGACTTTGTCTTTACAATTGTGTGTGTGCTCACTAGTGTGTTCTCCTGTCTTTTAAACAGGCGGTTCTAGTGAGGGGACCGAGTGTCCTAGTGAGGGGACCGAATGTCCTAGTGAGGGAACTATAATATTTTGGAGAAGAGATAATTGGTGTGACTAATTACTGATTAAGACATTTAAATACCGGGGGGTTATCTGAGTTAGTTGTCTGTGAGACTTGAACTATTATCATTCCATTAATTATCTTGTAAGAACATGAATTATTCAACTAATACTTTACTTTGAATAAACGTATGTATTTTTGTAACTCCAACTCTAATTTAATGACCTGATGGAATAGAGAGAGAGAGGGAGACCTTACAGACCTTACATCTTGTTCGGGTTGCCCCAGGTCCCTCAGTGTGAGGCACCTCTAATGTCTACCAGAGAGTTGCTAGCATATCTTCCGGTATATTTTGCATCTTCCAATCTTGGATGGTCTGGGATGCAGCTTAGATATTTGTCGAGCTTATTCTTAAACACATCTACGCTCACTCCTGATATATTCCTCAGATGAGCTGGCAACGCATTGAATAGACGCTGCATTATCGATGCTGGTGCGTAGTGGATTAATGTTCTGTGTGCTTTCCTTATTTTTCCTTGTATAGTTTTGGGCACTATTAATCTACCTCTGCTTGCTCTCTGATATTTTTAGCTCCACGATGTTTTCGGCTACTCCTTCCATCTGTTTCCATGCCTGAATTATCATGTAGCACTCTCTTCTCCTTTCTAGACTATATAATTTTAAGGATTGTAGTCTTTCCCAGTAGTCAAGGTCCTTAACTTCTTCTATTCTAGCTGTAAAGGACCTTTGTACACTCTCTATTTGTGAAATATCCTTTTGATAGTGTGGGTACCATATCATATTGCAATATTCAAGTGGACTATGAACATATGTTTTATAAAGCATAAGCATGTGTTCAGCTTTGCTTGTTTTGAAGTGCCGTAACAACATTCCCATTTTTGCTTTACATTTTGCCAATAGAATTGCTTTTTGATCATTGCATAACATGTTCCTATTCATCATCACACCCAGGTCTTTAACTGCTTCCTTATTTGTGAATGCCTCATTATTAGATCCCCTATATGCATATAGCTTTCCTTCTCTGTCTCCATAATTTATCAAGAGTTAAATACCATCCTATTTACCTCTGCCCAATCATATACTTTGTTAAGGTCTCTTTGTAGCGCATTCCTATCTTCATCACAAGTAATTTCTCTACTTATTCTTGTGTCATCGGCAAAACTACTCACTACCGAGTCCTTAACATTACTATCTATGTCTGCAATCATAATAACAAACAGTAATGCAGCTAACACCGTACCTTGTGGCACACCGGATATTACCTTAGCTTCATCCGATTTCTCATCGTTTGCAATAACTATCTGTTTTCTGTTATGTAAAAATTCTTTTAACCATCTTCATACTTTATCCACTATATTATGTTTTCTAATTTTCTTTGCTAATATATTATGGTCTACCTTGTCAAAAGCTTTTGCAAAGTCTAGGTAAACCACATCTGTTTCATTTCCGCTTTTCATATTTTTGTATATGTTCTCACGGTGGACTAACAGTTGGGTTTGTGTACTTTTTCCGGGTACAAAACCATGTTGTCCTATATCAAACAAATTATTTTTTATTGAATGTTTCATAATATTTTTCTTCATTACCCTTTCATACACTTTCATAATATGTGATGTTAGACTCACAGCCCTATAATTACTTGCCTCTAGTCTTGATCCACTTTTGAAAGTAGGGGTAATATATGCTAATTTGTGCTCATCATAAATCTTGCCAGTATCTACACTTTGTCTTAATAATATTGCAAGTGGCTTTGTGATAGAATGAACTACTTTCTTTAACAAAATAGCAGGGACACCATCAGGAACTGCAGCAGCTCCATTTGTAATTTCAATAATAGCCTGCACAATATCAGCTTCATTAATATCTATGTCAGCTAAATACTCACTATTTTCGTCCCTTACTTCTATATCATTATCTTCATTATCAATTCTAGGGGTGAATTCTCTCTTATATCGTTCTGCCAATATGTTGCATATTTCCTTTTTTTCATTCGTTAATCTCCCTTCAATTCTTAGAGGGCCTATTTCTATTCTTCTTTTATTCATCTTTTTTACATACGAGTATAATAGTTTGGGGTTTTGCTTGATATTTACTAGGGTATTTTCTTCCAAGTCCCGTTTTTCATTTTCTTTTGATTGTATAATCTTTTGTTCTGCATTTTCTATCTTACTTTTTAGTTCTATAACTTTCCATGCATTTTTTTCTTTTGCAAGTCCTTTTTTCCACTTTCTGATTTTCTGGAACAAGATCCTTCTGTCTCTTGGTATGCATGACTGATGTTTACTTTTCTTCTTCGGTATATATTTATCTACTGTTTTCTCTAATATTTTATATAATATCTCTGTATTTACCCTTATGTCATCACTTACGAAAATGTTATCCCAATCTTTGTTTAATTCTTCATTTATTTCTGACCATTTTATATTTTTACCGTAGAAGTTGTATTTTCCATATCCTTCCCACTTTTTCACTTCTTGCTTATCTCTGTTTTCACTTGCTTTGGAATGGACTGTTAATTCTATGACATTATGGTCTGAAATACTCGCATTATAAACTATTATTTCTTTAACATAATTCACCTCGTTCACAAATACTAGGTCTAAAGTATTTTTCTTTCTTGTTGGCAGGTGATTTATTTGTTGAATGTTGTATTCTAGTAGCATATCTAATAGCTTTTCGAATTGCCTCTTATCTTCTGCACTACTATTACTCTCTTTTTTATATGTATAAATACAACCAAAATCTCCTATTCGTTCTTTCCAGTCTACAAAAGGAAAGTTAAAGTCTCCAGATAGGAGAATAGTCCAAGTCCTTGTGATTTCTACATTATCATCCAATTTTTCTATTATTATGTCAAACTTTTTAGTATTAGGGGGTCTATATATTACTATGTTCATTAATTTTTCAGATTCAAATTCGACCGCTATTAGTTCACATTCTGAGTTACTATATTTCTCATATATTTTTCCTTGTTTTTTGTCTTTCCCATTTATTGCGGTTCCCCCTTGACTCCTAATTTTTCTATCTGATCTATACGTTTGGAACCCTTTTATTTGATCATCATTCCCAGTCTCTTGGGAATACCAGGTTTCACTTATATTCATTATATCTATTTTCTTTTCAATTTGGGTTAGTTCTTCTAAGTACTCTATTTTTCTTTTTCAGTTACTCGTAACTAAACCCTGCGCATTCATCACTATGATGGTTTGCGTGTTTTCTCCTTCATTTAATATGGGTAATAATAAGGATTTTTCCATGTCTCTTTCCTGTTCTGGTATGTTGTTCTTTTCTTCATTTCCAGAAATTCTGACATTAAAAAATCCAACTTTTCCATAATATTTAATCTTCCTTCATCATAATTATTCATTTTGTGTCTGAATCTGCAGTTTTCTCCGTATCTGCAATATCCTCTTGTATCATAAATACAGTTCTTATCTCTTGAATTGTATCTTGGAGCTGATGCTTTGAAATATTTTTCTGACACACCATATCGCGGTGATGGCTGGTTTTTTCCTTTCACCTGATATTCTTTGTTCCTCTCTTTGTTTGTTTCTTTCTTATTTTGGATTTTATTATTTGATTGATTATTTATTTGATTTTGATTCATGGCTACAGGGTGCATATATTTACATATTTTGTCGAACTTACATCCTTTTCCTTCTTTTAGGTTTCTGCATATTTTTGGATGTAGATCTCTGCAATCATCCTCATAGCCGTCTAGGTATGCACATTTACCATATATTTCATAGTTGTGACATACCTTAGGATGTTTGTAGTAACATCTTTCTCCAAATCTGCAATTCCCTCTTTTCAGAAGGTTGCAGACCTTGTTTTTCTTGTCTATTTTTTCCTCTTTCCCATCATTGTTCAGATCTGGGTAGAGCCTCTTCGGGATTTTCTTTTGTGTTGTCATGTCGTAATTTATTTCTTCGTATGTATGCTGCTTGATTGCCTCATATGTAGTATCAATGAGTATCTCTGCATCCATACTTTTATCTTGTTCTTTGTTTTCCTTATTTTTTTCTGTCATTTCAGTTTTGTTTACTTCTCTTCCGTTTTCCTCTTCTTCTTCATCCTCTTCCTCTTCTTCTTCATCCTCAACTATTTGTACATTCAGTCTTGATTTAATAACATTGTCTATCCATGATAGACATGTTGAGCAAAATATTCTTGTATCTTTTCTCATATCTTGCATTACCTCAGCACATTGCGGATGCGTCGGAATGTTGCATGCAGCACATTTTCTGATCAGGTTTTGTGAATTAACTATGCTATATCACATCTTACACAGTTTGCATGCTTTTGGCATTCTTTTTCTTATTGCATCAATTAGGATATTCACAATGTTCACCTTATTCATTTTCTTTGTCGGAATATGTTGATTTATGTATATTTACTTTATGAGTCTCTTGACCACTTGGATTTTATTTGGAACTTCTTCAATTATTTTCAAGATGTTTTCTGTTGATTTGTTCCAGTTTGAAGGATCATATCCTTCTAATATATCTATGAATGCTTTTGCATCTTTTTGGTTATGGCTGTTGTTGATCTCATAGATGAGAAATGCTAGCTCGTTTCCTGCTACCTCATCATATTGTGAATCTGCTAAACACGCTAAATTTCGCCATTTTTTTCCACAGTTGGAGAGAGAGAGAGGGCTTTTGCCAGTGATCGCTTTGAGATAGAGAGAGAGAGGTTGAGAGAGAGACTGAGTGTAACCAGTTCGCCTAACGCTATGGCTAAAACGCATACCAAATATTAAAGCTAGTGGGGGGTGGGGGGCGGGCGACGCCCTTCGCTGGTAATACCAATGTTCCAGGGTCCCCTCTACAAGGGCTTCCGGAAAGAGGGATTCCCCTGTAATCAGGGTGTTCCTCAGGAGCTTAGCTTCCCTGTCCGGGAGCCTTCTGGGCAACCTGGCCAGCACGTTGTCCTTCCTATAAAGACCCAGTTTGCCCATTGGGTGATCAACTAAGTGGTCAGGTAGTTAACGGTCTTACCCCCGGACAAGACCAGCTCCTTGAACTGGGCCAGCTTGGCCTTGTCCTTTAGATTGTGGCCACCGCCCCCGCCCAAAGGTCAAGCCAGGAAGTTGCGTGAACAGCCACCCAAGCCATGGTCTCCATCCCCATTGCCTCCTGCTGTGAGAAGGAGACTGAACTGACCAAGAGTCACTCCTCCGAAATGCCTGGGGTGAGGGAAGTAATGTTACCCTCCATGGACTGGGGGTTAGATAAGAAGCCCTCAGGGATGTAGAACCTCCTCTGCTTGGCCTTAGCCACCAGGAGGAGTTTAAGGGAGCTTTGGGACCGCAGGGAGTTCTTCATCCCTGCTATTACCTGGTCAACGTGGGCCCAGGGCCTGAGCAGTGCCCCATGCTGGAAGAAGGCTCAAGGGAGGTTTGGCTTCCTTCGGGCACCCCATGAGAAAATCCACCGAAGAGGACCTCTTGCCGTTGGGGGGAGGAATCGGGTCTGCCAGGCGGTTCTTGCTCTAGATGAGGGCTAGGATCCACCTGTATGTAGATCCTTTGTCTGTCGTGCTTTGCCCTTCCAAGGCGTTCTGCAAAATGTCATGGACGAAGGTCTCATCCTCATCGTCTTCCAAGGGCCGAGCAGCCACCGCCTCGGGAGGTGGGGTGTACGCCGGCAAGGTAGGACGGCTCACTCCGGGGCTACCGATGGAACTGGGAGTGCCGCTTAAAGCAGGGTCGCTCGGCGTACCAGAGGGGCTGTCATGGGACTCCCACTGGCAGAGGCCTGGACCACAATCCTGAACAGAGGGCAAATGGAGCGGACAGGGGGCGAGGATCGCCTACAAATGGGGCCTGCATGGCTTGAGCAGCCATCATGGGACACGCCAGGACTGCGGTGGGTACCACTGGTACAAGAGGGGGAAAGGCAGATGGAGTGATGGCACACCCCACCCATGGGACCGTCATGGGAACCACGTGCATGGGTGAACGCCAAGGGGGCTGCCTAGCTGGGGAGTGGGGCTGCCAGTGACGGCGCAACCCATCATGGCGGCTACCGCTTATGGGTACTACAGCAGGGACACCCGGACAAGGTGGCCCAAACTGAGTACCCAGGGCTGCCCAAGCAGCCAGCATCTCAGCTGATGGCATACATTGCAGATTGAAGCAGTCCCACACCTCCTTCAAAAGATCTTTGTCCCATGATGGGACAATTACCTGGACAAGCACAGATATAAACTGATCTTCAGGCTCTGCAAAGACTCACCTAGGTCCCAGCACTGGGCGGGGACGGGGGAAGACTTTTGGGGAGAAGATGACGACAGCGATGGCCTGGCAGACAAAGGTTCTGCCGAGTGCGACTTCTCAAAGGGAGTGTTGTCCTTCTTAGTCTTCTTCCACTTAGTGGCCAACTTAACCCAGGGGCCAATCCACGCACTTCTCACATGTGGAATCCTGTGAGCAAGGATCACCACGACACTTGGTGCAAAGAGTAGGGGTCAACGGCCAACGTGGACAAGAAAGCCCCACAAGGCTTCGTCTTCAAAGGGCCTGGGCACCGACATTGAGGGGGCTCAGACTACATTGAGTGAAGGGCACACACACGCAAGGAAGGGATACGTGTGCGGACAATTCCCAGGCGGACAATTTGCATGCAGGCAACTTCCATGCGGACAGTTGCTAGTATGGACAATTCCCAGGCTGACAATTGCCATCTGGACAATTGCCATTGTTTCGAAAAATTTGTTCCTTTCTAAATAAGTTGTTTACCCAAAATTGCTTGTTTTCAAAAATATCCAAAATTAGTTGTTTGGGAAAGTATTAGAAATTAGTCGTTTTGGAAAATTACTCGTTTAGATGATATTCAGGTAGGTCAATTGAAGGAAAGTTCATAGCCAATACTGCATTACTTTAGGGGTTCCCTCTGTTGTTTTACTAACTTCAAGAGACTTGGATAACGAACATTTCTTTCATTTTCTACACCCCTTAGAAATGGCTTCAACTATTAAGAGTGAACGTGGCAACAATATTTTAGTGGATGATCTTCAGTACATGTATCATCGAAATGGATACACTAGTGACAAATCCGTAATTTACTGGGAGTGTGCACAGAGGAAACAAAATTCGTGTAAAGCTAGAGTACAGACAAAATCAAAAGAAGAAAACTACGAGTTGATAAAGACCTGCAACGAACATAATCATGCAGTCTCTAAAAGTACAGTTGAAGCAAAAAGTGCTGTTGCAAAGCTAAAGGAAGATGTCTCCTCAAAAAATTTATCTACAAGAGTGTTAGTTTTAAGCTGCTTGTCGCCGTTGGATGCTTGCACACAAGCTGAAGTACAAAACGTCCAGCATCTAAGAAGAAATATTCGCCGATGGAGGCAGCAAAACTTCTGTGCTCCTGCAATCCCTACGGAAAGGTCAGGGTTTTGCGTTCCAACAGAATTTCAACATCTTTCATCAGGGGAAAAGTTTCTACCGTATGATTCGGGAGCCGATGACCATAATCGCATTCTGATATTTGCTACTGAAGCAGGGTTTGAACATTTAAGGAGGTACAGAAACTGGGCTGTTGATGGCACCTTTAAGGTGTCACCAGCAATTTTCTATCAACTTTTTACCATCCATGTCCAAGTAGAGAAGTCTAGTTTTCCTCGTATTTATGCCCTTCTTCCAAACAAAACGGAGGAAACTTATAAAATGCTTTACAAAAAAATTCAAGAATTGCTGCAACAAAATCCATTAACTATAATGAGTGACTTTGAAAAAGGATCATTTAACGAAATTAAATGTACTTTTCCTGACACTGATGTAAGTGGATGTTTCTCCCACTTCTGCCAAGCAAATAACAGGAAAATTGTTGATTTGGGGTATAAAGTTCAATACCACAATGATGCTGAATTTTGTCTTAAGATACGTTGTCTCTCTGCTCTTGCATTTTTACCAGTTGAAGATGTGTCTACAGGTTTTGAGGAACTTTCGGAGGATGAGGAAAGCACTGGCGGCCTCTGACTCAGGTCGCTTGGCTGTTGACCCCAGGGGCAAGTATCTTTCTGTCATAGTGTGGCAGCGTGGTGTGGGGGGGGGGGGGGGGGGGGGGGGTGACCGGATCTTTCTGGTTGGTACCTGGATAATATCCCAGGTTCTCCTATTTAAGTACAGTGGGCCCCCGTATTCGCGTTCTCCGGATTCGCAGATTTTTCTCTGGACCATATCTACCCATTATTTGAGGGGAATTCACAGGTTTTCCTACAATAAATAATCACTAATTAAGTGTATTTTTATGTTATTTTTATGCCTAAATACATTTTTATGGTACAAAAATTATTTACTTATTTTAAAATATCAATATTGATCAATACTGTATTAGTAAGTTTAATAAGATTAAATGATATCACATAATAACAATATTAATTCTCTCTCTCTCTCTCTCTTACAGAGATGTATGTTCTTTTGTATAAATAAATAAATGATTTACTATTTTCAAATATTATTATAAATGTAAAGAGCAATTAATTCATTAAAGAAAATACTCAATTCATTAAAGAAAATACTACAGTGAATTAGTTAGATTTTAATTTATAAATTTAAAAAATTATGTAAGAATGAAGGAAATCCCAGTCTTCATGCATCTTTCTTTCGAACTCCAGATCCAAGCTGAGGTCCAACAGCTGCCAAATATATCTAGTAATGTGATAGGAGGGGAGGGAGTGTTCTCTCTCTCTCTCTCTCTCTCTTTACTGAGATGAGAGATTTTTATGGTACACATATGCACAAATTTGGTATTTGTTCATATACGGAACAAACCTTCGGTCTTAACATTATGATAGACTTACTATTGGAGGGAGGTAAGTCTCTACAACTGACTGGGAGTTTGCCACCTTATCCATTTCCGAATATATGGGGAAATTCTAAGAGAATGGACAATGAACCTAGAACCAAAGATATAAGCGGATCTATTGGTTTTCCTCCCACTGGGTGTAGATACCATTCTATTGTTTACTCTTGTCCCTTGCAACTGGATCCACCTTCACCCCTCTTTTCCCTATTATCCAGAGGGGTGTGTTGCTACTGAAAAGTATATCATAACTTAAGATAGCTTCACAGTATGGCTGACCACCTCACCTGCATCTAGTCCGTTCCAGCACATGACGGTACTCTCCTTCATATTGCCCGTAGTTAAAGGAGTAGAAAGAAAGTAGTAAAGAAAAAAGACCAGTCATCCCATTCATTCTACTTTCATACCTTCATCTTAGACTAGACGCAAACTGACCCGCCCGGGGCACTGGATGAGCTATATCACTTGTTGGGCCGCCACCAATGGACCCAAGGAAAGTGTCCAAGGATCTATGGGCAACGTCTTTCAAATAAAATGAGGTTAAAGTTGTTTGGCGTTTCCACACACCAGCTTTCAGAATTCTATCCACAGACATGTTCTTCTTAAATGCCAGAGAAGCACTCAAGCCCCTGATGTCATGAGCTCTAGCTCCCACCTGGCTATCTGACCCTCTGTCTTCTGCCATATAAGCATCTCCGATCGTCTCCCTTAGCCAAAACGATATTGTATTCCTGGACACTTCCTTCTTGTTCCGTCCTGTACTTACGAACAACCTCCAGCACCCCGGCCTGAGGTGCCTTGTTCTCTTTAAGTACTCCCTTAGTGCCCTGACGGGGCACAGGAGCATCTCATCTTTGTCATTGTCTACAAAGTCTGCCAAGGAAGGTATGGTAAAGGAGTCGAATCTGCCGTCTACTATTGTTGGATTTTGGGTCTTGGCCACGAATTCTGGGACAAACTCAAATACCATTGATCTCCAACCTCTCGAGTGCTTTATGAGATATGACAGGCCATGTAGCTCCCCCACCCTTTTGGTTGAAGCCAGGGCCAATAAGAAGACTGTCTTCAGGGTCAGGCTCCTATCCGTGGACTGCCTTAGTGGTTCGTAGGGGGGTTTTGTCAGACTACTCAGTACCCTGGTCAGATCCCCAATCTGGGGCTTTTAGCTCCCTTTGGTGGGCATGACTGTTCAAGCTCCTCATCAGCATGGGCCAACTCCCATGAAGACGATATGTCCACTCCTTTCATTCGTAAGACTGAGGCTAGAGCCGCCCTGTACCCCTTTACTGCAGATACAGACATATGCTTTTCTGTTCTGAGATATATCAGAAAGTCTGCTAACTGCTGAATAGTGGTACCGAGAGGAGACAAGTTCCCTCTATGACACCAATCACAGTATGCTGACCACTTTCCTTGGTATACTGTCGCAGATGATTTTCTGATATTTCCTGATATCTGAGTTGCTGCTTTCTGCGAAAACCCTCTCGCTCGGAGGAGATACTTGACAGTCTCCACCCGTGAAGCGATAGGGACTTCACCGACTGGTGGTACCTCTCCATGTGCGGCTGACACAGTAGGTTGCTCCATGGGGGTAACTCTCTCGGCACATCTACTAGGAGTTCCAGTAGGTCTGGAAACCACTCTGCTTTCGGCCATAACAGGGCTACCAGGGTCATCTTGAGGTTCTGAGACCGCATTACCCTGTTCAGAACCTGACGGATTAGACAAAACGGAGGAAATGCGTACACGTCCAGATTGTCCCAGGGGTGTTGTAGCGCATCTTCTGCTACTGCCTCTGCGTCTGGGACTACTGAACAATACACTTCCAACTTTTTGTTGTACCTGGTTGCGAATAGGTCTATGATCGGTCCTTCCCACAACATGAGCATCCTGTCCACTACCTGTTGGTGCAGGGACCACTACGTTCCCAGAAACTGATCCCTGCGGCTCAACTTGTCGGCCACTATGTTTCTTTTTCCCGGAATATACCTGGCCCTGATGTCTACCAGGTTCTCTATAGCCCACTGGTGAAGTTGAACTGTCATCACATGTAACTGCCGAGAAACTAGGCCTCCTTGCTTGTTTATATAAGCTACTACTGTGGTGTTGTCTGACATCAATACCACTGAGTGTCCCTCTACTCTCTCCCTGAATTCCTGTAGAGCTAGAAACGCTGCTTTCAACTCCAGCACGTTTATATGGAGTTCTCTGTCCTTGCAATTCCATTTTGCTGACACCATCAACTCCTCCATATGGGCTCCCCAGCCTTCTAGTGACGCATCCGAGAACAGCAAGAGGTCTGGAGAGGATTGTTGAAGGGGGACACCCACTGTCAGATTGTCATCGTTCATCCACCACAGCAAGTCTTTCCTCACTTCTGCCGACAAGGGAATTTGCTCGTACGGGTGATCTACTATTGGTGACCAAAACTCCTTCATCCTCCATTGTAGGGACTGAAGGTGTAGCCTTCCTTGTGGTACTAGCTTCTCCAGGGAGGTTAGGATTCCCAGTACCACCTGCCACTGTCTTGCTGCTGTCTCGTTTTCCCAGAAAGGCATTCACCACTTGTTTGCATTTCTCTATTCTTTGGTCTGTCGAGAATACTTTGGCTGTTGTGTCTATAACCATTCCCAGATATTCCAAACGTTGACTTGGATCCAACTGCGACTTTTCCTGATTTACCACAATACCTAGGCTGTGACAAAGCCGCAGGAGGGTCGCCCTGTCCCTGAGTAATTTAATCCCTGGACTTTGCTATCACCAGCCAATCGTCCAGATATCTTATTAGCCTGATCCCTGAGCAGCGCCCACGTCGACACGAGGGTGAACACTCTTGTAAAAACTTGAGGAGACATTGTCAATCCGAAGCACAGGACCTTGAATTCGAAAGCTTTCCCTGCAAGACTGAAGCGGAGAAATTTTCTTGAAGACTGATGGACTGGTATCTGAAAGTATGCGTCCTTTAGATCGACTGTCAGCATAAAGCTCCGATCCTGACTGCTTGTAGAACCGTTTTGGAGTTTCCATCTTGAAATCTGGTTTTCCTTATAAACAGATTCAGCGTTGACAGGTCTATTACTGTCCTCCACTCCCCGTTGGCTTTGGGTACCAGGAAAATCCTGCTGTAGAAGCCTTTTGACAGACTGCATACTTGTTCCACAGCTCCTTTTTCCATCATCTTCTTCACTTCGTCCTGAAGAATAGTAGCCTTCTGAGATTTGTGGGCATAAGCGACGTGGGGGTAATGGCTGATCTGTCAGGGCGGGGTTAGGGGTTACCTCGAACGGGATCAAATACCCGATCCTGAGAACATCCACCACCCACTGCTCTGCCCCTAGTTCCTGCCACACCTTCCAGTGATTTGCCAGGCAACCCCCCACTGGTGTGGCCGAGTGATGGGAGGCACCCATCCTATCTTCTTGAGCCTCTCCCTCGTCCCCTATTGCCCCTTCCTCTGTTGTTTCTATTGTGAAAGGGCCGATGAGTTAGCCTCTTTGGGGAAGAGGGTCTTATGACTCTATTAGGGATGTTATGTCTCACTGTCTTCTTCCGAGACATTTGCTGTTGTCTTCCCTCCAAAGGAGTAGTTTGACTGTTAGACGTTTTCCTAACTGCCTGTTTCACCAAACTATCGTTAGTGTCCATCCTTCTTCTATCTATCGCCTCTTCCAGTATGACCTCTGGCAACAGCAGTTGCGATTCCAAGATATCCCCATTCCTCATTGCTAACAGGGAATCCAAATCCACATTGCGGCTTAGTCTAGCCAACGCTGCATCTCTCCTCATTAGCAGGATATTTACCCAAACATTGGCACTTACGTTTGTCAGGTACGCAATCGCCTTGAAACCTGACTGTAGTAATCTAATGAACAATGGTTCATCCACTACTTTTCTTGTTGCTTCCGAGGATGCAATCTTCGCCACTGCTATTGACCAAAGGTCTGACCAAGAAGCAGCCTGAAAGACAGAAGAAGCTGTTGCTTCTAACGTAGCAGCCTCTTGGTACGTCATCGAAGGGCACTACATTTTAGCCTGATCTAAGGTTAATCCAGGCCTTAATCTTACAACATTAGGGTTCCTTTGTCTAGACAGCAAAGGGACCTTCGGTGTCATATAATATTTCCTTTGCTTTATCATTGGAGGGGGAATAAATTTAAATGATCTATTAGATCTTAAGGAATTATCCCTCCCTGTAATCTTTGCGTTTACGTGTTGCAAGACCGACTCCACATGACTCGAACAAGGCAATTCATACGACACCTTGGTATCCCTTTTTAATCCAAATGCCATGTCAATTCCAGGCGGAAGCATACTGGCCGGTGTTTCTGTCTTCTCCGAAAGGTTATTGAATTGACGAATCAAATCAATCACCTCTGCATACGAGGCCAGAAACTCTTGGTTTTCTCCCTCCTCCGGCTCTAGTGTACCATTCTCTGTCACAAGGGATGTTGTCTCGCCCCTATCTTCTGACAGACGGCCCGGAATTCCACGGCCGCCTGCCCCTACGGCCGCGGTCTCTTTGATCTTTACTGGCCGCTGTTCGCTCGATCCCGGATAGTCAGCAGGGGAACGAGAACGCCTCACTCATTCTCTGCTCACGGATCTAGAGCGAGAATCTCGTCTAGATCTCCAAGATGAAGGCTCCCTTAAGACAGATATAACTTCGTCTCTATTAGTTTTTGCATTGTTTATGAGCGTCGGAGAGCTCGGCCTCGACCTTTCATCCAGGACAGACACTGCCTTCACGACGTGTCCGCCGAGGTTGCCAACTCCCTATTTTTCGTACTTTTAATAGGAGCCTTATCGTCCTTCGTACGTATTTTGAACGGCCTTACGGGCGAAACTGGGACCTGCATTCTATCCTCTGCTGCACCTTTCGCCGCCAACGTTGATTTTACCAGCGGTATCGTAGTTTTTGCGATCCGAACTGGCAACTCCGCATCGGCTGCTAGTCCGTCAGCCGTCGCCTCTCTCGCTTGTTCGGATTCTTGCGAACGGCTTCGTCTGCTAACCTTGTGCTTAGTAGCTGACTTCCCGACCTTCCTGCTGACTTGGATATGGCAGTCTTGGTCCGAAGATGAGGAAGAATTGATTCTTCTCCTCTTAGCCCGAGGATCCGCCAGGAACTCTCGAATCCTCCTCCAACGCTTGACTGGCGCTCGCCGTGACGTTATCGGACTTAGCGATGACGCCGAACTAGAGGAAGAAGACGAAGAAGGCGAATCACACTTTTTCTTTTTCTTTTTTGTCTCTCTTATTCATTCTCTCCTCTATATCCTGTAATTTCTGCATTACAGTTTGTATTGACGGGTCAGAAGGCGTATTAGCGTCTGGGTGCAGCGAAATAGGCCAAGAAGCAGTCTGTGACGTCATCACGCCTGCCATATCGGTGTGTGACGTATGTTGTGACGTCATCCCTCTCGTAGGGAGAGACTGAGAGGTTTCTGCTGGCAACCGCACGTTTGCTGCCAAACTACCTCCCACGTTCTGCATCGCTGTAAACACTGAGTTTGATGGCGAAGCCGCAGCATTAACTCCCATAAATTGCAAGCCTCGGGGATGAGGAACATTCAGCGCTGCCGGACCCTACTGGAACCGTGATGTCATATAATGCGCAAGCAGACCATCCAAGGTTGGTACGCCTGGTAGGCCTAGCGCTGACCACGTACTATCTAACCTATGCGCTTGAGGAGCAGGAGCCTGGAACAAAGATGGTGGATCTCCCCCTCTACTTGCTGGGAACAAAGGAGAGTGCATATTATTCATAAAATTACCAAGGGCCCTCCTGACGTTTCCGATACTGAACGCTAGGAGAAACCGAAGGGGTATGAGACAAATCAAAAGCAGGTGGAGAAACATATGGAGCAGCCTGGTTTATTGCCGATACAAAAGAAGCCGGTAAGGTTTGGTCATCCAAAGATGGCGTCACCACCTTCCTTTTGTATTGACTTTTCCCATAGAACTTCTTCCACTGTTCCACCGACCAACCGCGACAAACAGAACATGGATTAGTAATCGTACATACGTTTTCCCTGCACCTACTACACGTTGGATGAGGATCCGTCGACAACAAAGTTAGGAACCTAGAACATGGAAAGCCACTGACTCCTGGGCATTTCCTTTGTTTCCTCTTCGAAACGGTAGACGATCCCGATGTTGAGGCAAAATTCTCCATCATACCACTTATACACTCTTTCCTCACACTGAGCACACTCGGAGAAAGAAAAGGTAATAAGAAATGAAAAATGAAATGGATTAAGAACGGGCAAACTGAAAAACCGGCTTTAAATCAGATAGACAGTAACACGTCTTATCTTAAAGGCGGTAGGAAAATAACTGGTGGGTCACAGGTAGCCGTGGGCATTCTGGGTATACATACCCCGTGACCTGGTATAGATGCCAATAGTCCCTGGAACTCACAAGTGTAATTTTAATTCTACCGGTTTCCAGCTTGGCGCTAGTAAATCCTAATGTTAAGACCGAAGGTTTGTTCCGTATATGAACAAAAAAAATTTAGTCAATTTTGAAATTGAAGAAAACCTTATATGCACCTCTGCCTAACATGGTTTGTGTAATAAAGGTCTGAAGTCCAGGAAAGACTTTATGGACACCCTATATAGTATGTTCACTTGTAAGGGGACATCTGCACCAATGAAGCTCTTCTACTACAAACAAAATCAGGGTTGCCATTTACAATACCTAGTGAACTCATGGGGTAAAAGGAATCTTTTCCCCGACTGTACTACTTTAAACACTCGTAACAATTAATCTGGATGTCATTTGGAAGCAAGCATTTGTGCCAATTCTTAATATTTCATTGTGAATGATGAGTCCTAGGATCCTTATATTCAATAGAACAGTTGCTTTATACTGCAATAATTAGTTTCTTAGCATTTTTGCTAATTATCTTGACTAAGTGGTAAGACCAGTTTGAAAGTTTTTCAAAATGTGAGAGCAGAATTTGCTAAAATCCTTCTCATTCATAGTTTTTATTTTTCTTGTGCCAACAGACTCAAAATATTTAAGAGCAGTATTTGCTCCAATCCTCTACCTGTCTTCCTTTCCTTTTTTTATTGTATTGCTCAATAGTATCAAAACTGGAACTTCAGTTATCCACAATCATTTTCCTTATTCATTATTTATTTAGTATTTATTTATCGTAGAACAAATGTATTTTGTTTATGAACTCTGCCCAGGAACAATACTGCTACATACTAACCAATTAACAGCTGCCCGTGAGTTTGGCATTTCAAAAAATATAAAGCAAAACAACTTTCAGTATGGCTACCTTACTCATTTGTATCAGACCAGTCCAGCATATGGTGTGTCTATTCCTCAACCAACCTGTAGGAAGAAGAAAGGAACAAAGAGAAAGAGAGACCAGACCAACCAACTCACTCGTTCTCTCTTTCACACAATCATCATAGGTAAGACACAAACTGCCCCATTAGGGGCAATGGGTGAATTACTTGTTGGGCAGCCATCACAGGACCTAAGGAAAACGTGTCCAAAGATCTGTGGGCAATATCTTTCAGGTAAAAAGATGTGAAAGTGGACTGGTGCAACCAGGAACCAGCTCAAAATTCTATGAACAGCAAAATTTTTCTTAAATGCCAGAGGAGAACTTCAACTTATGGTGTCATGTGTCAGTGAGAGAACTATCAGACGAGGAATAAGCATGCTTAATTGCCTCACGTATCCAGAATTAAATATGTAGTGTTCTTGGAAACCTCTTTTCTGGAACGACCAGTGCTGCCAAAAAGTCTATGACAACTAAGTCTTGGATGATGAGTCCTTTTAAGGTAGCATCTTAGGGCTCTGACAGGACAAAGTAAGAGCTCCTGTGGGTTATTGTCTACAAAGTTATTCAGTGATGGAATGGGAAAAAAAAAAAAAAAAAGAGGCAAACCTGTCGTCATTTACCGAAAAATTTTGGGTCTTGTCCACGAATTACGGGACAAACTCGAAGGTCACCGACCCTCAACCCCTGGTATGTTTCACTTCATAATTCAGGCCATGAAGCTCACACAATGATATTCAAGGGTATGAGTTTGAAGGCAAAAACGAATTTACGGGAGGCCAGCAGAAGGAGCAAGTTTACTCTTAAATAGTTTTCTTCCTAGTTAGTTAAACAACTATTGTTTTTAAAATTAAGGACACTTCAGTAAGTCTCAAAATACCAAATATTTTAAGTTATAAAAATTATAACCATGTCCAGGCTATATCATCACCTAATTACCAGTCAAGATAGTTAAAAATCATGGTATTTGTGTGCAACACTAGAAGCTCAAGTTTGTAAAACATCTTAAATCTAAGAGACAAGATAAACTCAACATGGTATTTTTGAGCAATCCTAGAAGCTCAAGTTTGTAGAGACAGCTTAAATCTAAGGGATGACATGATAAACTCATGTTCCCTATTGCTTAAACCAAGGGGTCAAAATGATAAACCTCATAAACACACTAGTATTTCACTTTGATTTCAAATTATAAGGATAAAATAAATCCAGTTTATGAAAAAGACTGAATTTATTATCATTAATAACAAGCAGACATGGGAATTTTCTATAAGCCCACCCCAATTTGAGATGTTGAGAATAAATATAAAACAATTATGTACATATGGTCACAAGATACCAATGCAAGTGGAGTCGGCGAGGGATGTTTTACCTGCTTCAACATTCAGAAAGATCTACTTGATACATCACAATGTCAGATAGCTTTGACTATTTTACAGTGCTTTTAATAAATTGAATGTTCAGCACAGTATTTAAAAAAATTAAAAACTTCAAATATAGTGAAAGCTAAAATAAAGTTGAAAACTCAAGTCCATACCAAGAGCTAATTCCAATTGTAAAAGTAATTTACAGTTGTTTAATACAATACTTAATTATATG
>NC_061107.1:61765027-61772527 GCF_015104395.2 Macrobrachium nipponense
ACTGATTTTATGTTGTTAACTTTAATTCTTTCAGAAGACACTGAACTGAACCCAGGCCCTCTTACTCTAACTATAAGAAAATTTCTTTACTCATATATTTGGGGCTTAAGGTCAATTTTTTTTTATCTCCCGAGCTGTGCCCATGACAACGATTTGATGTTTTTATCAAAGACACTTGTAAGTAGTAACAAGTCAATGGTTGAGTATACACTAAGTCTGGACAATCTACGTAATTATCATCAGAAAAATTTGGAGTGTAGTTGCCAAAAGTATTTTTTTTTTTAATTTTCAGTAAGTGATACAATGTTTACATATTTGTTGTTTACAACAATCCAAATACATGTCAACAATTCTATATATAACTGTCAGTAGGAAAGAATGTTTGGTTCAGTCACAGGATTCAAAGTTTTGTTAATTATTTGTGGAGACTAATGCAAAGAACAGTGAGTGGCTAAATTCAAATTTCACAGACTTACATGGCCAGTCAGCTTTCGAATTTTGCGTAACCTCCAATTTTGTTCAGCTAATTAAGGAACCCAACTATTTTTCTGATAATAAATTAGACATCACATGCACAGATGTCCCAGTTATTGTCAAGTCCAAGGTCTCCAAATATATAGGCACTTTGGATCATTGTGCCACTGAGATGGCCATATCTGTCAATCAATATACGTATTACTAATGCCACCACTGGAAAACCAGTTGGGCTGATACCTAGAGCCAATTGGGATCACACTATTGGAGCATGTCAGGCACTTAACATTTCAGATGCTATATCAGATCCAGATCCCCAGCAGTGGTTAAATGAAATGCTGATGGCTATTTTAGCAGGTATGTCCCAAGAAAAGTCATTAAATTCAGGACAAAAGACCAGCCATGGTTTGATAATGCATGTAGATGAGTTTACCATGACAAACAGACCACTTCAACACAGAGACGAAGCTGTTCAAATGAAAATGACAACTTTTGTTGAGCTTCACCATGCTACAAATAGAACTTACACACAGCCAAGAGAAACTGCAATAATTTGTTGAAGAGGAAACTTGATGGAATTTCTCATCTATGGTGGACTCAACTGGCATCATCTATCGTTAGATCAGGCTCGTCTTCCATTCCACAACTACTAAATGATGATGGTGGATTGGTTACTGGCCCTAAGGAAGGAGATAATCGGGAAGGCCCCTGATGCCCGTCGGTTACGCCTGCTGGAGGCGCTTCTCATCCAGCAAGTGAAACCTACACTAAATACGACGCAGGAAGAATTTCTCCTCCCTACGAGTATGAGAAGACCTGCCACCAACAATGACACCACCGAGCACGACAACTCCACGGAAGACAACGCCCCCGAACGAGATACTCCTGCAGCCAACCATAATCAAGTTAGCCGTGACGTCCCGCAGCATAGCGAAACGCCCATCGACGTAACCGCGCCGCTAAGGAGGTCAAGGCGGCTGCAGGACTTACAGTATCGCAACCATCAACGCGTGGAAAGTGGCTTGAGACCCGGTTCAAGCCACCAATGAAAACGAAGACCTACCGCCACCAGCCAATAGTAGATCAGCATGGGGCAGACCCCCTGCTGTCAACTCCAAATATAAACGAGGACGGACACCGCTCCAAGATCAGTCCACCCTCAGCTTCCCAGCCCGAGGATGTCTGGCAGCTCCAGACGAAAGCTCGCTTGCTTCAAGAAAGAGAGAGAGAGAGAGAGAGAGAGAGAAGACGAGAGAACGAGAGAGAGAGAGAGAGAGAGAGAGAGAGAGAGAGAGACATATATATATATCGTTAATGACTGATAACTATGGTATCATAGTTTATCTGTAAAATTCAAATATATACACCAATTTTGACTCTGTATTTGATCATGACCTCCATAGGCGCTCTACTAGCCTGTCTAAGTAGCACGGAAAAAGCCACTATTCGGAAAATAGAGAAGAATCTCTACAAGTGTAATGCTCCTGAAGTAGCCATTACTTTTAATAAAGTATGCTTGAGAGAGGGTCTGCTTCCTAAGTACAATAATAATAACAACAATAATAACAATAACAATAATAATAATAATAATAACAACAATAACAATAACAACAATAATAATAATAATAATAATAATAATAATAATAAGAAGAAGAAGAAGAAGAAGAACAGGCATCTGAATGGAAGTCTGTACCCATCCCAAAGGATGCATACCACCCAAGGCTCCACTCCCAGTTTCTATCCCTTGGCCAAGTGATGAGACAGGCATCCTCCTACTCATGGCAGCCAGCCTCAATGAACCCCTCCCTTTATCTTTCCCTTTCCTCCTTTCTTGGCTACTGTTGGCAAGGAGGTTGAGCAGGCTCTTTGTGTTTCTGAAATGCTTGTTTCTTTGTCATTCAATATGGTAAGGGCTTTTCTGGAATCACTGACATGGGGCCTCCTGTCCAAACCTCTAAGATGAATTTGATGGCTACTGAACAATTGATGATAGTTATGAGAATCTCACCTCCTATACTCAATTGCTGCATCAACATTCCCCTTATGGAAGAGGAGCCAAAAGCCTAACACCGAATTATTCCTTAATGAGAGGCTACTCTTGTGAGAAACTTGCTTCAAAATCAGCGAGATCACCTTTTCACTTATCTGAAGGACAAAAACTAGCCCATTGGTTAATACTATGGTGTGCCAAGAGCCTCTTGAATAAGGTCTTATTATGATATAATGAAGCACCTGTGACAGCAAAGTCTGTTAATGTGTTCAACCTAAGTATGTAGATATAGAGTCAATGACAAAAGAATCCTATGTAGAGAACACAAGTCCTTCCTGAGTGAACCTTTAAAAAGGGGGGTTGGTTATCAGTCAGCAAATTGAAGAGTCCAACTAAAGGGGAGTAGCCTCTGCATTCTCTGACAGTAGTACCTCCTTGGCCTGAAAGCAATGAAAGCAGCAGTCTGCTCAATCTGCTGATCCGGTTGTTCACCTCCTCCCAAAACACAATGAGCCAACTGCGACCATGGCAACCTGACTGCAGGAAACTGCAAGCACAGGATGTGGAAACAATTTCAAATCTCTACCTTGAATGTGTGCACATGAATAGGAATCTGTGGCATCTGGCAACTCACGCATAACAAGATGGAAGCTGGTCACCAACTGGGCTTGGAACCTTGTGATGTGTCAGTCTTTCTTGAACCGCCTTGGAGAACTGATTTTCACGTTACTTTCCTCCCCTCAAGCCAGATTTTTTTTTTTTTTTTTACCTAAGCCCATGGTTATTTAGCATTTTACATTTGTTATATTGAAGATATTTTAGAAACAATTTGTATAAAGACATTGTTTTATTTATTTTATCTAGCTACAAGTTTTCTGAGAAATTTTAGTCTTTCAGAATTTGTGTGTTTTGGGACATTTGAGACGTTGGTCCCGTCTGCTTGCAGGACCAGTCATGATTGCTGTCTTTGACTTTTTCCCGTCATTTTGGTGAGGGAAGGGAATGCATTGTTCAGCTGAGCTAAACAACTTGTTGGGCAGCCACCACCAGACCCAAGGAAAAAACATGTCCAAGGACCTGTGGTTAATGTCCTTCAGGAAAAGGAAGTGCATGTGATTTGCCTCAGCCAGGAACCACCACTCAAAATCCTATGAACAGACAAATTCTTCTTAAATGCCAGAGAGGAACTCATTCCTCTAATGTCATGTGCTCTAGCCTGCACAGGCTCTGTGACTTTACTATAAGGTGAGGAGTATGCCTGTTTAATCACCTCACACAGCAAGAATGAAATGGTGTTCTTGGACACTTCCATTCTGGACTGGCTGGTGCTAACAAATAGTCTACGACACCTAGGCCTTAGGTGATGAGTCCTCATATGAACAAAGCTAGAGATCAATTACTCTGTTGCTTTAGCTCACATGGCCTGAAGGCCTCACATATACTCAGAGCAAACAGGTTGTGCTTGCTCATTCCACAAAACTCCTTAGACATATGAAGCACATAGGTGAGGTTGCCTTGCCAGAGGTTCAATGATCACACATAAGTGATCTCCTACCCTGACTCCTCTCCAAGGAAGAGGAATGTGCATGAGAAGTCCACTTGGGCTTCTTACATTACATGAAGGCCTTCCCCTAATTCTCTCAGCTTATTTCTTCATAGCGAATGAAGACAGGGAAACAGCACACACACCAGACAGTATCAATGGCAGCTGTCATTTTAGTTAAATCCTTCTCCTTTTCCAAAGAATCAGGTTAAGTTCGTAACAATGGACTACGCATCTGGAATATCCAGTGGATGCCAAATTTTTCTCAACTGTTGATATCTTACTTGCTCTAGGAACATCATCATCAACAATGGTAAACAAAGGAACTGCTGACACAGGCAGCAACTTCAACACCTGAGGAAAGGGCATGAACAGGTCTCTGGAACAGGAAGATATACTACTTCCCTGGTGAGGAAACTCTCTTAGGAGGTGGTAAAGCAACGGAAGCCAGTGAAACTTTTGTCCTTCCCATGTTAAAACTTTTTCCACTAGGAAGACCTAGCAGCATAGTCCTCACTGGGCAAAGAAGGAACAAGTTTTTTGCCTACAATACAAAACAAAACTCATATAGGAATATCACTGAAGTCCCCCACACAGGCATTGCTTGTACTTCATCTCCTTTGAGGAAAACAAGACAGTAAAGACACAAAATAATCAGAAAATTATTCATCATAAAAGTAAAAGTAAGAAAGTAGCAAGTTATTCATCGAAGTCTAACAGTCATACTGTGGAAAAAATAGTGATCACCCACTCTTGTTGCTGGTGGAAGAAAAAGTGACCAGATAGCATGGGCACAGTGGGAGAGTTTCCTTACAAACCCTTGTCTTCACCATGGCCTACCCTTCTTTCCGCGTTCACGGCTAGGTAATGCGAGCCTACTGAAGACTTTTCACAAAGTAATGGTGTCAAACCAAGTAGGAATACATTGTTCCCTTGTAATCACAAGGATGGGTACCAGACACCCCTGCGAATAGCTATAATTGCAAATAGTTGAAACCCCTATAATAAAAAGGCTTAAAACTGCCTCTTTTGTTAGTTGAAACTCAAGAAAAACCCATTAAAAATGCTTATATCACAAAGTGTGCATTTTATGATAAAATTGGTAACAGAAAAAAAAACATAGAATTTGCGGATATTTCTCATAGAAAAATACCACAAATAGTAGAATTTCCTGCAAATAACGGGGGTATATGCTCCAGAGAGATGACTTTATACACAATTTTCTAAGATCTAAAACCATATGCACAAAAAACAAAATGAATATAAACCCTTTATGCTAGACTTTTTCATAGATACTGATAAATACATAATACAGGGTATTCTTAAAGTTTGCAAATTTTTATTCTAGAAGTAAACCACATGTACTTTGCTTAAATAATATTAGAAGAGAAAGACTATCAGCTTTTCACAGGACTGTACAATAGGAAGTTCTAAAATGATACCCTATAACTTGGGTGAAATTAAAATTTTACATTACAGCTAAATTCTTAGTGATTCATCAGTCTGATTGAAAGTTAAAAAAAAAAAAAAGCTTAGAACTACAATACAACTGGCATATAAGTCAATCCATAATTTCTGGGATGTAATTCCGGTTTAGGCCTATATTCACTGGATAAAAAGATCCCAAAAAATAAGAGCACCATTCAACAAACAAAGCATATATGAGATTTTTGCAATATGTATAACTTTACATTAAATAAGGGTTAGCCTATACTGTTGTAACTTTTGATATAATAACCCATACAAAAAATAAGTTTCACTTGGAATTAACTGTGGTGGACTGCGAGTTATGGTAAGTGATGCAATACTAATATTAGGCAGACAGTTTCACTTGTTTAACCCTGACGAGATAAGGTTCACTTTTTACATTTAGCAAGCCACGCCATGTTTTGGAGAGACATTTCTAGACTTCAAATATTAACTTACATGCCAGGACATATGATACTTTGTAGAGAAAAGCCAACACTTCAGATAAAATGTAATTATAATACTTGCCAAAATAGTCCATGGTGGAACTTGCAGTGGAGGAGATATCACTGGCTGCATCATCAAAGCCACCAGGCCGTCTTTTTGAAAAAAGACCAGGAGGTAGGGATCCAGGACCAGAAGGAGAAGGTAGGTGTCTGGCCATACCTGGTGAAGGGGCACGGCGTGGAGGAGTAGCTCGACCTAGACCACTGTCCTCACTCATGTGGTATACCAAACTATCATGCTCACTCTGGCCTGAAGATGTTAAAGTTAATAGCTTACTTTAAAAAAACTTTTCTAGAAAACTAAACCAAGTTAAGAAATAACTTAATTGACCTGAGCAACTATAGTGACTAATAGTATACAGATAACAAATTACATATGCAATATTAAAAATAAAAATTTATTTTCCCATTCAACTTCAGTTTAAAAACATATACCAAAAATCAACTCAATAGCTTCAAGTACTACTATAACTGTAAGCTGAAAGCAAAACACAGCCAATCTGTAGAGCTAAAATATATGCATACATCAAAATTGCTATCCAAAAGAATTCTTTTGATGTAAATAGGTAGCAGTATTTTGTGTATAATTTGCATCTGTTACTTGAGAAACTTTTTTTGTTGATTGGTATTATCACAAATTCCAATGAAAAGCCCTTTTAGTTTCTACAAGGCTAAATAAAGTGTCAAATCAAGATATTCTACATTACTCGATATTTTTTTAAAAATTTGGGCAGTAATTAATTCAAATGTAGAACCTACCAAGTTAACAAACCATAAACCAACCTCTTAAAAAATTAGATCAATTAAAGTTGTAGGCTGCCTAATGTCACAATCATGAACTGATCAACTGTTCACCTTAATCATTTGAAAATGAAGACCTACCAATATTTAATAACCAATTTGCAATCCTTGTTTTAATTGAAAATTACATCAAAATACTACCAAAGAAAATATAATATTTAAGAATAACTGAATCAGCTCCGTTAACAGAAGCATTAACACTGTACTGTATATCACTATCTAATAACAAGAATCACAGTAAAAGAACACATCACAGCTGCTGATTGGCTTCATGTACCAAGAGATATCTAATCCTGATGATCACACACTAAACATTCATCACTGTATCACTGGACCTATCTTTTTATTTGTTAGTAGCTTAAGATATGAGTTTATTTTTTAAAAATTGTCTTTCTTTATCAATACCACTTATAAAAATGAGTCTGTTCATTTTTTGTTTCAACATCATCCAAAGCCATACGATAATAAAATCTTAAATTATAATCCTGATTGTGCTCAAACATCAAAACAATTGACAATATGCTTTATCAATAAAATTAAAAGACCCATTACTAAAACTGAAAATCATCTTCATTCAAACTTTAATATTCATATTACATAATATTGTTTGCAAATTCTCACTTTACAAGTAAATAAAATTATATGCTATGTTGATTAAGAATCAAGAAATTATAACAACATTGCAAATCTCAGATCCCACAACTTTGAAGGACATGCTA
>NC_061107.1:61777527-61802527 GCF_015104395.2 Macrobrachium nipponense
TGGGACCGTTTCTTGGTCAAGGAACTCCTTTACATAGAAGCATGATGGGACAGATGCTGACCAATAGGAGAACAGGATCTTTTGGCGGTGACTAGCATCAGGAACCAATGGGAGAGCGGAAGGATGGTGGCGAGTCTACTGAGTTGCCAGCGTGCCAGTTTTAAAATTGTCCTCGGTGGCCCGGCTGAATCTTGGACCTAACCCTTTCGCAACCTGAATTATTTTTGTATATAAGCAAAAAAAAAAATCTTAATCTTTGCTTTTGCTACCTGAATTTTTTGTATGTAGAGGTTCCGCTATATATATATATATATTTCGCATTCTCCAGATTCGCGGACTCACACACTCGCGGATTTCTCTGGGGAACGTTTCCCCGCATTATTCGCGGAAAATTCGCGCATTCGCGGTATTTTTATATGATAAATATCCACAAATTCCTGTTTTTTTATGAATTTCATCATAAAATGCACTTTTTGTGATAAAACTATTAAAAAAACCAAGTATGAAAATTTTTAGTGGTTTTTCTTGAGTTTTAACTAACAAAATAGGCTGTTTTTAGCATTTTCATAGGGGTTCCAAACATTCGCGGGTTCTAACTATTCACGGGGGGGTCTGGTACGCATCCCCCGCGAATCCGGGGGGACCACTATGTATGTATGTATGTATGTATATATATATATATATATATATATATATATATATATATATATATATATATATATATATATATATATATATATATACAGTTACCATCCGAGTTACGACCTGCGCGAGTTACGTCCACCCGTACTTACGACAGTGTCCGACAGGGGTCTATTTTTTATATTTGGCGGCGTTTACTGTTTGGCAGCGCGGTAGCGTAGTGCGTGCGGCGCGGTATGACAGTTACGACGGCGCCGGCAGCACAGCATCCCAGACAGACTCATCCCAACCACCTCACTCACTGTCTAAGACATTGTAGCAGTACTGTAACATTGTAGCAGGAACATTTTTTTCATTACACCTTTGCCATGGCCCCTAAGAGAAAGTCTGACTCATCAGAATGCAATTCTGCCAAGAAAGCTAGGAAGGCACTGACGTTGGAGATGAAGATGGACGTAATCAAGAAATATGAAGGTGGGATGAAAGTTAATTGTATAAGCAGAAGTCTCCATCTCTCCCACTCCACGGTCTCCACCATTCTAAAGGACAAGGAAAGGATTAAGGACGCAGTGAAAGGAGCAGCCCCAATCAAGTCAACTATTATCACCAAACAGCGTGAAGGACCGATAGCAGACATGGAAAAGTTGTTATTTACGTGGCTGGAAGATAATAGACAAAGAAATGTGCAAGTGATGTTGCGAGCAGTGCAAAGCAAGGCAACAAGTTTATTTAAAATGTTAAAAGAGAAAGGAGGTGAAGAATATGCTTCGTTGGAGTTTATAGCGAGTGATGGGTGGTTTCGTCGATTCCGAGATCGGTACCAAGTGCACCATGTTCTGACGAAAGGCAAGGCTGCTAGCAGTGATGCGCCTGCTGCTAAGGCATTCGTTGAAGAATTTGATAAACTAATTGTGAAAGAAGGATATTTGCCTGAACAGATTTTTAATGTGGACGAAACTGCCTTGTTTTGGAAAAAGATGCAGTGTTTCCAAAGTGGTATTTGGAAACACTGCTGCAAACGCTTCCTCAGAGATTTTGTTGGCTTCGATAACGAAGAGGAATTAAGCAACGTCCGAGGAAAAATTGTTAGCTTGGCAAAGCAACTTGAGTTAGGATGTGAAGAAGAAGAAATTGAAGAACTGATAAGTGAAGAACCTGAGGAATTAACAAATGAAGAACTGTTAGCAATAGAAGAAGAAAGGAAAGCTGAAGAAGAAAGAAGAGAGGAAGAAAAGGAAGTTGTAGAAGAGGAGGAGCCCGAACGAAAGTTTACTGTAAAGGGATTATCGGAAGCCATACAAATGCTTAATACAATACTGCATAAATTGGAAGGAATGGATCCGAATGTTGAACGGTTTGCCCGGATAGAGAGATCTATGCAAGAAGTAATGAGGCCATACAAAGAAATCTACGATGAAAAGAAAAAGCAGAAGATCCAAACGACACTTAGCATGTTTGTCAAACTCAAACGAACACAAAAGCCCGCCTCATCCAGCATCGAAGCCACCCCCTCCCCTACATCAGCCAGCGCAGTAACCACCCCTTCCCCATCCCCTGCCTCACCTGACTTAACAGCTGATCTTTCTTTCGACCGTGCGTATGAAGAAAGTGTTGATGACGTCGAACCAAGCACCAGTGAACATTAATTTTGAGTGTTGTTTTGCTTATTTTTTTACATACATATGTATTTTCTATTTTGTACTACAGTACTGTATGTTCTATTTTTGAACTGTAACTTTTCTATTTTCGTATTTTGATCTTCATTTGTATTTTTGTATAATAAATTCAATTGCAGTAATAAATATTTCATTTCTAAAACCATATTATATTAAGATGTATGTACGTAGTATATCAACTAAGCAACTGAAAAAAAAGCTAAATACATTGCACCTACAGTATAATATTAAAAATATCTCTATGATAAAATGATAAAAGTGAAACTAAAAGGCATAAAAATGATAAATACATAAACAGCTTCTGTACGTATAGTACAACAGTAATATTATTCAACAGAAAAAGTATGATAAAAGTGAAACTAAAAGGCATAAAAAATTATAAATAAACAGCTTGTATATACATATGTACAGTAATATTATTCAACAGAAATATATGATAAAATTATAAAAGTGAAACTAAAAGGCATAAAAATGATAAATAAACAGCTTGTATATACACAATAATATTATTAAACAGAAAAAGTTACTTAAAAATGCAACACATTCATATCATATGTCCTCGAGTACAGTATAATCTTCCACTTTAACCGAGTACTTATAATCCACGTGTCGGCCATTTTGGCTGGTATTTTCGACTAACGACCATTCTGACATACGACCTGTTGGTCGGAACGGATCTAGGTCGTAACTCGGATGGTAACTGTATATATATATATAATATATTATATATATATATATATATATATATATATATATATATATATATATTTATATATATATGTGTCCATATATATTTCTGGGCTTGGCCATGTCGCTCCGTGAAATAGGTTCCTTTCGCACTATTTCTAAGGTAAAATATTGTTATAATACCAAAGAACCGCTAAATTGGAAATGCCCGAATATTCTGGCTCGCTCACCTTTATAAAAGGCATCGGTATGGTTTCTGGGGCGAGTGAAACCACTACCACGGGTCCTTCTCCAATTAGCCTCTCCTACATCAAAAAACCTCAAGAATAGGGGAGCCGACCTACGGCTCACTACCTGCTACTGTGTAGCTTGCGCCTGTGACGTCATTCCTTTGACAGCACTACTACACTGCACACGTGTTTTCTTTTGCTGTGTTGTGTTTCTCGCTTTTTGGAATTTTACTTCACCAAGGATCGTCAATCTGCTTCTGCATCCAAGTTAAGTACTGCTATTATGGTTGACACTATTTAGGGAATGCCTTTGGCCTTTTTTACCGAATTATTTAGGTTTTTCTGGGTCGTCGCCCCACACGGCTTCGGCCCCGAGCCGCCATTACAGCGTGCCCCTTTGTGTCTCCTCATTTCAGGTTTTACGTGGTCTTCCATACCTAGCGAACACGAATTTTTATAGCAGTATTATAATATGATTGTGTTTTTATTATTATTGGTGATGCTTTTTTTACTATATATATATATATATGATAGGTTGATGAGTATATAAAATAAATGTAAACCAAGAAAATATCACTCAAAAATTCAAAATCCCATCGCGTTATCTTAGGCGGTTTTTTTTACTTGACTACATATTACTTATCTAACAACCCCCAATTTATAATCACTTTCCTACAGCAAGACTAATCATTTCTTTTTTATCTATCTATCCACATTAAAAGAAATGTGAAACAATTAAAATAAGTAAATTGGCTTTGGTCATTTTATTAATAATAGGGTGTGAAATGCATTCATTCATACGGAAGAAATCAGCCTGTTCTGGAGAAGAAAATATAAACACACTCTCTCTCTCTCTTTCTTTAATATATTTAATCACGAAAACTTTCCAGTTCAAATGCATATGACTGTTTTAACATTTTCCTAGCATATCACTGCAAACTGTATTGGGTCATTAAACTATTCAGGTCCCTGAATAATAAACTGAACTCCTTTCGGTTAACATGATGACTTATATTTATTGTAAAGGTTTGTTTGTTTGTTTGTATGGTGTTTTTACGTTGCATGGAACCAGTTGCTATTCAGCAACAGGACCAATGGCTTTACGTGACTTCCGAACCACGTCGAGAGTGAACTTATATCACCAGAAATACACATCCCTCACTCCTCAATGGAATGGCCGAGAATCGAACCCGCAACCACCGAGGTGAGAAGCAAACACCAAACCAACCACGCCACTGAAGCGCTTGTGATAGTTAAGGAATCAACTTTTTAACCAGCACTTATTTCTAAGACCTGAAATATTGTGCTTTGTAATCATCATTTTTTGGATAGGAACGCTCATTTTGCGCATTAGTAGAACGTTCTTCTGTAAATTCTTTAACGTAAAAGCTTTAATGAATATGCCTGTCATTTTTAACCCCCTATCCCAAAATATTCTCAATAAGAACCGAATAAAGCCCATGAATTCTAATGACCCAAAAACATAAAATACAACACTTCCCAAATTTTCAGCAGAATTGTTATCACAGATCCATTTTAAAAGGTTTAACAAAAATGGCAGTGGATTTTTTAGTCATTCTGAGAGCATTATGGGAATGCGTGGGTCTGAAAAAATATGTCTTTCGACCAATATGTACAGTGAAGTTAAGTACAGGAAAATAAATCTTCGAATTTGAAATTTCCTTAAAGTAATTACTATATATACAGGTATACATTTATATGTAGAGTTAGCATTCTTTTCCACTAACTCATCAAGTCATGATAGTCATGTTACAGGTCTTAAATAGCATTACCAAAATAAGTGAGAACTAAAAACTCAACAAATCTCATATATTTTTTTTTAAATGATGGTTCCCTCATATAAAACTTATTTCATTAACGAGGCCCTTTCGTTTTATTCTTTCTGAGTTATTTATTAATTCTTTGAATGATCTGCTATCACAGTTGTTAGATTGTTGTAGTACATGTCTCTTACTTAGTTTGTGATAAATTGTTTCACTAGTGTAGGTGCCTTTTCACTTTTGTATTATAAATTTAAATAAAGGTTTTTGTATGTTCATCCCGCGTATCCTATTAGAATGTTTTAATTAAACTTATTTTATGCTTTTCTGGATGATACAGCAGTTTTTAGTTTTCAAACAGTTGTTCATAGCCAAGTGCTCCTTCACTCTTAATTGCTTATGAGTTTGTCTAATTCTTATGCCCTTTTTAAACGGGGTATTACTTAAATCATTTGTTTTAGCTCAAAGGAACAACTTCCTCTATGGCGCAGCGGATATTGGCTTCCCTTATGGATTCAGGGACGATACTCGAAGTGATGGCAGTATTCACTATTGTTATTCAAATGATCTAGGTTATATATCAATCAACATTTGACTTTTTATGTATCCAAGTTAGAAACTAAGAAATCAGGAACTATAACTCATCTTTATTATTCACGTAAAACAGCAATATGTATCCCAAAACTCTAGTCCTAAACTGGAAAAATTATGGTTTAAATTCAGTGGTCGTAAAGATATTTCTTCACACCCTTACTTGCACTTCATAAAAACCCTATGCCTTTAGTACTGTAGATAAAATTATTAGGGTATTTATAATAGTAAAATCCAGTGGATCTTGTTTGGCCTCCCAGGATGACAGTAGGGGAGACATGACACAGCCACCCATCCATTGAGACCGGTTTGTCCACTCCAGGTGGGGGCAGGGCAGACAGCAGCAGGGCAGACAGCAGTAGGAGAGACAGCAGAGAGTAGGGAAGACAGCAGCGCTGGGCTCCAGCGAGCTCCAAACATAATAATGATAGAAACATTTAGGATGTGACTTGCTCTATCAGTGAGTGAGCTGAATAGATGGCTAGTCAAATATCTAAAGAACAGGTGCAAGGGGAAGGATATTGCATAAGAGGTTCTTTTAGGTACTGAGGGGCCTCAGAGAGCATTGACAAACTATATAGTATATCTCTCTATCTATAATCACAGCATTTGAGCAAGATGAGAGAGTATTACAGACGATCTCTAACGCTGAATGTTATATACTCGGGAACTAGGAAACAATTAGTGAGTACAAAGAGAATTAGTATGTATATATGTGTATGTATGTATGTATGTGTGTATATATATATATATATATATATATATATATATATATAATATACACTATATATATATATATACACATATATATATATATATATATATATATATATATATATATATATATATATATATATATAATATACTATATAGATACACATGCATACTTAGATGTAATAGTTATAGAGGAAAAATGCTTCGCTATGGTTAAACTTAATAACACAAAATTCTAAGAGGCAGAAGGCTGTTTGACATTACAGTCGAAAGGAAACTATTTGCTATGTGCAGAAAATTTACTGGCAACATCAACCCAACAATTTTCTGGTCTGATAAAGGTAGCCTTCAATGCAATTATGAATATATACATCTATTACGAATCCAAGTATCTAAAGACGGATATGAACATTCTGGGACAGAAAAGGAAGTACTGTACTTATTCTAATTACTACATCTATTTGAGCATGTCCCTTTGATCTATCGCATTAAATGATATTAGTAAATGAAAAACAACTTACACATATCAAAATCTTAACAACTGATCCTGGAAAAGTTAAAGGACATGAGCAAATATTATTCCAAACTTCCACATTGATTATTATTTGTTGTTGATGAAATGCTAGTTCAAAGGTGATCATCCCTCATAATTTCTTAAGTGCTGGATAAATCCAAATTTGCCCTTTGTAAAACTAAATCTTAACAAAAAATTCCAACATAAAAATTTTTCTAATATACGTATCCATAATACCTTAATATACCTGTTCTGTCCCAATGAAGAGGTAATAAGAGAAGTGCAAAAGATATTAGCAATTACTCACAGTGTAATACCAAAATCTTACCTAACCTGTTCAAATGATACTTAACTTATAAAAGCTTCATGGAAAATCTTCATTTGCTTATTCTTCATTGACCAAATGTTACCTATTCTTAAGCCACATCCTGTTAAAACTGATAACACGATGTAATAGTCCTTCCATTTATGTAAATTCTAACATGAATGTAAATAATGTGAGAGCACACTGCACTTGAAAAAACAGTACTTACTGTTAGATTCATCAAGGATATAAGCAAAAAAACACAATTATCCATATTTCCCAAAGGCAGATGGCTGCATACATATAGTATAAAAGAATATTTCTACACTTCTACAATCCATGAAGTGACATGGAATAATTACTAAAGAACACTAATTTAATGATAAAGCAAAATGCAAAGTGATTTATAATACATCTGTAATTAACTACATAATGTACTTATGAAGTTGACTAATCTCCTCACTTTTTTCACACTAATTACTCTAATACTAATTACTCCAGCTTGATGCAAACTTTCATTAGCTATCTAAAATGACTAATATTTGGAAAGTCTACTACATCTATTATCACTTGGCGTTAGTCAACAGGTAAGACCATTAAGCAAGTACAAGTTCTATGTCGTACATTGCTATACAGTGCTGCACTTGTTATCTGTAACAAGCATAACAAAAGCAGAGAACAATTCTTTCTACCAATTCAAAACTTCATAAAACATACTTCTTGTACGTAGTCCTGTTAGCCAAAAAATACAAATTCATCTGTAGTAAAATTCTTGATATCACCAAGTCTACCTTAAATATTAAAATATTAACAGTTATAAAGATAGAATGGAGAATACCTTAACATATGTTAGTTTAAGATGACCATTCAATTTTCCTCATATATATAAAATAAACTTTTTTTGTAGCACATTCAAATTCCTACAGTTTAAGAAATTTCATTTCTAAGTTACATGCAAAATATCTTGTTAATGAAAAAACTACACACACACACACAAACATACACACATACATATAAACATACATACACAGACAGTGCCCGGTTATGAGAGGGGGCTCCGTTCTCAGCGGGGTGCTGATAAGTGAAAACTGCAATTAAAACTCGGTGATTTATGATGATATGGCGCCACTAATTGGTTGAGGGCGCCTCTGTTAGGTGCGTTATGGGGCCATAACTCTATTATCCGCCCCTTTATGGTGACAATAACCAGAACTTGGAGCATTATGGTGCCATAAATCTGCTTTCTACTGACTTGCCAGCTGGGATGGGATGATTATTTGCCAGTTTCTTTCACTTACACTTGATTTGCCCAAATCAATTCTTTTTGCTACAGTGAAATGCCTATCTAGAGATAATTGCTTTTTACGATTTTCTACACTGCAAAAGTAACTCAGCTCCATAATAAAAACACTGGTGCTGCATTCAGCTTCTGCATGCCTTTGATTGTTTGTTTAAACGACTTTCTTGTGAACAGTTATTTAATCTCTCTTTCCTTTCTTGCATTCTTTACTTATTTATTTGTTTGCAAAATCCTCATAATTATATATATATATAAATAAATTCTGCCATCTGCCAACAGTAAGTTGAAGTATTGTGGCATAATTAATCTCTTTCATGCACTTAAGATCCAAGTGTAAACTCGTCAACAATCATACACACTGGTTATTCTCTCTCTCTCTCTTTCTCACAGATACAACCAGACACACACTATCAATTCCTTTGATTATCCTTGTAAAATGTGAATAAAATTGATTTTGCTATCAAACTTTGCCTACTGCGAACATTTTAGTTTCCTCAAAGGGTTCCCATCTCTCCTCACTCCATCCCTCAGCCAGCTGTGCACCATTTTCACCTAACAGTTTGTAAATCAGTAAATCACACACAAACAAAATTTTCCAAACATTTTACTCCATATAACATACTGTTTTAATTCTTTACATTCTTAATTTACCTTGTGAACACATTAATTGAAGAAAATTTGAAAAAAGGGAATTTTTTTAGTAGCTGGAAGAAATTATCTTGATTCCCTTTGTCTTCGTGGGGACATTTGTTTCATATTTCAAACAGCCTTCTGAAACAGAGCCCCTGCCAGTAACCAGGGACTGCCTGTGTGTGTGTGTGTGTGTGTGTGTGTGTGTGTGTGTGTGTGTATGTATGTATGTATGTATGTATGTATGTATGATGTATCTATATATATATATATATATATATATATATATATATATATCTAATATATTATATCTAATATATATCGATATATATAATTTTCTATATTTATTTATATATCATATATTATATATCTATATATATATTATATATATATATATTATATTATATATATATATAATAATATATATCTATTATATATATAATAATATAATTAATAATATATATATAGATTTATATTATATATATTATATATATATATATCGAATATCTATATAATATGATATTATATATATATATATATCTATATATATAGATATCTATATAAATTATAATAATATATATTATATATATATATATATATGTATATATATATAGATATAGATATTATATATAGATTAATATATATATATCCTTAGATATATAATAAGCTAATTAGATATATATTATAGAATTATATAATATAGATTATTATCAATAGATATATAATTATATAGATATATATAGAATATCGATATTATACTATATCTATATATATATATTATTATTATATATATATATAGATATATATATATATAGATATATAGTCTATAATAGATATAATATAGAATAGTATAGTATCTAGATTATATATATTAATAGATAGATATAATATATAGATATTATATATATATAATAGAATTAGATATATCTAGAATACTATATAGAATATTATTAATATTTTTAGATATTATATATATAGAGATATATTATTAGATATATATATATATAGATTAGATAGATATAATATATATATATCTATATATATATATATCATATATATATCTATATATATATATATATATATATATATATAAATATAATTATATAATATATCTATTATAGATATATATATAAGATATATATATATATAGATATATATATAGATTATTAATATATAGATATATATATATCTTATATATAGTATATTTCATATATATATATATATATATATATAGATATATACAATAATATACAATATATACATATATACATATCCATATATATAATATATTATATATATATATATTATATATATATCTATATATATATATATATATATAGGTACATAATATATAATATATATATATATATATACATATATATAAAATATTATAGATATATAGTATATATATATATATATATATATATATATATATAGAATATACATATTATATATATATATATATATATAGGCAGTCCTAGTAAAACTGAAGGCCAGTTATTGGCAATAGATTTTATGGTTTTTTTCTAGCACCAAAAAATATTTGGTGCCAAATTCCACCATTTCCAGTCATTGGCGCCATTGATGTTAGACCTAACAGAGGCACCATTAACCAGTTATCGGTGCCAACTTTCAGCTATCGGCTTTTTTCACTTATCATTAAGCTGTCGGAACGGAGGCCCCTCGCTTGACCAGGGACTTGGAAAAACTCCTTCGGTCTTAAGATACTTGCAAGAAACTTATTGATGCAACTAAAGCAAATGCTTTTAATGAAAATTGTATAAGAGAAACACTATGCTCTAAAAGTGTGTATAATATATATTTATATATATATATATATATATATATATATATATATATATATGATATATGTATATATATATTTAATATATACACACTTTTAGAGCATAGTGTTTCTCTTATACAATTTTCATTAAAAGCAATTGCTATGGTTGCATCAATAAGTTTCTTGCAAGTATCTTAAGACAGAAGGAGTTTTTCCAATTCTCGTTTGTCAATTTCTGATGAAAAATGCAAATGGACCAGACAGCATGCCCTAAACCACCTGGCACATATGCCCCTCAGTGGATACAAGAGTACCCAATGAAGGCCAAGTAACATGCTTGCTCAATCTGCTGAGGCCCCACCCAACACAAACCTCCAGCTGTTAATCAGCATAGACCATTTGGACGCACACACACACTCAAATTTTATTATACACATTTATTTGTACACAGACACTTGTTTATTTGTAACTTTACATACGCTATAAAATATTATTTTTGTATTTCTGTATTTATTATTGTATTTCTGAATGTAGTTTTGTAATTCTGTATCTGCACACTAACATGTAACATATACCAAATTTTATACTTATTTATTGAAACCCTAGCACATGGTATATTATATCTTGAATATTACTTACCCTCATGTTTAACATTTCACTTTTTGTTGTCGTTCATGTTTTCATGTTCTTTGTAACCAAAACAATGCCCAGAATGGTTAATCTGTTAATCCCTTAACCAACCTGTACCCATACCTCAAAGTCAGTCTTCCCACATAATAATGATAATGATATAAATAGGCCGAAAGGCCAGATTGTAAGTCAGTAGTCGCTTGGTAATACCATATGGGGAAACAGCTGTTGCAGCAAAATTCAATATATGGAAGAAGGAAGTCTGCTTATTTTTCACCAGAAATTGAAGAGTGAGACTGAAAAATCCATTGGTATGAAGATACCTATAAGAAACTTACTGATGTTACTAAAGCAATTGTTTTTAATGAATATATATATATATATATATATATATATATATATATATATATATATAGTAGATAATATATATATATATTCATACTACATACATACATACATAACATACATACATACATACATATCATATTCGTTGTATTCCACATGGGAAAATGAAAAAAATGTGTCAGAAAATGCCCAACAATTTCGTCCTCCAATGGACCTCTTCTTGGAACGTCCATTGGAGGATGAAACTGTTGGGCATTTTCTGACACATACCTTTTTCATTTTCCTATGTGGAATACAACGGAATTACATCTTTGTGCTTAAGAAGATTAACAGTACTATACATACATCATACATACTATTTATATATATATATATATATATATATATATATATATATATATATATATATATATATATATATATATATATATATATATATATATATATATATTCATACACACACACACACACACACACATACATACATACATTCATATATATATATAAAATATATATATATATATATATATATATATATATATATATATATATATATATATATATATATGTATGTATATATAAATTTATAACTGAATCATGAAAGTTAGGAACGTGATAAATCCATAAAAGGGATTTTGACAAAGGAAAAATCTATTTCTGGGGGAAGACCTGTGTCGCCGGTAAAATGTTCCTGTAGCACACATTTCTAGGTATACATAGATGCTAAATATACCAGAGAAAAAAGCTATATGGAATGCTGGAGTTACTACCTCCAGCTCGCTCACCCCTATAGGGTGTCGGTATAGCACAAGGGTGAGTGGAAGCCACTACCACAGATGCTTTGCCAATTAGAAGTCTCCTCTCAAAATCCCTCTCTAGATAGGTGCCGTTACAACGTCTACCTTCCACTTGCTACTACTAGTACTACCTCTGCCCGAAACCGTCATTCCTGAAATACGCACCCAAGCTTGGGCCAGCTAAAGGGCGGGGGACCAGGAGAAAAGAGGGATGGGTTCACTGGGCGACACAGGTCTTCCCCCAGAAATAGATTTTTCCTTCGTCGAAATCTCTTTTCTGGGTTCGACCTGTGTCGGCCGATGAATCAGAGAATTGGCCATACAAGCTTGGTAAACCATAAAATTTAGATATAGTATAAGGAAAATAAAAAATTTTCTTCTTAAAATTATGTTTTAATAACCAATGTAAGAATAGTAAGTTACAAATGGTAAAAAAAGTACCAAATATGACCAAATCCATACTATCCTGGGAAAAACCACAGGTAATGAACACACAAAAAAAACAAATAATTATGAACTATGTACATGTCCAGGAGTTGGTTGATGAGCAATCCAGACCGGGACATAAGGCAGAAAGGCAGGGATTACAAGCGAGGCAGGTAGGTGAGAGCGAGTATCAAAAGGAAAAAATAATAGCAAAATAATAGAATACAAATATAGTTACAAAAACTAGGCCATATCAGGGGAGACAATGCTCCCTGCAGCCACTGCCGAATATTTAAGGGCCTCTAAATTCTTCAGATAGTGGCATTTAAATACTGTCGGGGATTTCCAACCCGCATATTTTTTAAGATCCTCGAAGTTCATATTATGAAAATAATTAACTGAGGTAGCCACTGCCCGGATATCATGGACATGAGGGACTGAATCCAGATTGACTTGTTTAATAAAATAAAGAATTTGTTGTCTGATTCCCTTCAAGGAAATGGTTCCACCTTTTTCTCTAATAAAAAGAGGACCTGAAGACCTTTTAGAAGTTCTGCCCAGTTAAGATTTTAATGTAACGATAGGACATAATGATGGGTCCTGTGGGAGAGGTACAATCTTCCATGGAGACCACCTGTTTTGTGGGTCTTCATTCTTTGCTAGGAATTTCCGATCTGGGGAGAGTAGAACTTCTCCTGACGGGAGGAATTCAATATGATTTGGTTCTCTAGAGAGAGCCGACAGTTCAGATATTCTGGCGCCTGAGGCCAGACTCATTAAAAATAATGTTTTCCTGAGAAGGGTTATATATGAGCATGATTCATTATCAGTATCTGAAGCCAACCTCAGTGCATCGTTTTAAAAACCAGGAGACCGTGTGAGGACTGTCCACCAGTCTCAGACGAGCACATGCTCGAGGGATAGACAAGAAGTACGAATCTGTCATATCAATATTAAAGCCAAACTAAAATATCTTCCTCAAGGCAGATTTAGTCGTAGTAATGGTACTAGCAGCTAGGCCTTTTTCGAACAGTTCTAAAAAATGAAATCCCCAGATTCGTAGTCATCTCCTGGACATCTGATTCTTTTAGAAAGATGGCTAACTTCCTTACTGCTGAATCATACTGCCTGAGTGTTGATTCTCTTTTGTCTGACTCCACGAACAGGATGTTTAGTGGGTCAATACTAGCATCCTTCTGTGCCACAAACTTCGTGAAGTCCATAAAGTTGGGGCATTCAGAATTCTTGAGGAAGCTGACACAGTCCGAGTTTGTACTATTTGAGTCAGTTTTGGGTTGGGAATCCGTCTGGGACGGGGATTCAACTCTAGTAGAAGAGGAAACCAATTGCTCTTCGGCCAGTTGGGTGCTACCAATGCTACCTGTCCTCTGAAAGATCTGAGTTTGAGCAGAACTTTCATCAAGAGGTTTATTGGCAGAAATATGTAAATCTTCTGCCAATTGTTCCTGTCTATGGACATTGCATCTGTGGCGTGAGCTAGAGGATCCAGATTGGGAGCCACATAACACGGAAGTTTGTGATTGGACTCCATGGCAAACAGGTCTACCTGAAGGCCTGGGATTTGTTGGCAAATCCAATGGAATGATTTTGTGTCCAAGGACCACTCCGACTCCAGCGGAGTTGTTCTGGATAGTGAGTCTGCAATGACATTCTGTACTCCTGCCAGGTGAGTAGCTGACAGGTGCCAATGATTTTTCGTTGCCAACGAAAATATCGCAATCATTACATGATTTATTTTGCTCGACTTGGAGCCCCCTCTGTTTATGCAATGAACTATCACTGCGCTGTCCAAGACTAGTCTTACACGAATGTTCTTGACTGGAGCTAGACGTTTCAAGGTCAGCAAAATGGCCATTGCCTCTAGGACGTTGATGTGGAACAGGCAGAATGTTTTCGACCACGTTCCTTGAACCTTCCTGTACTGGGAGTAGCCCCCCAAACCGCTCAGAGAGGCATCCGTGTGGACTATCAGAGACGGCGGGGGAAATTGTAGTGGTACTGATTTGGAGAGACCCCGGACTTCCGTCCATGGACGGAGTCTTTTCTTTAATATCGGCGGAATCAAGGAGATTTTGTGTCTGAACTTTTTGTTGGCTCTTTTCCGCCAAACCCGATTAATATCCTTCAGTCTGGCTTTCAACAGAACATCTGTTATTGAGGCAAACTGGAGAGAACCTAGAATTCTCTCTTGGGTACGACGAGAAGCCCGTTTGTTCTTGAGGAATTGTCTCGTAGCTTTTGCTATCTCTCTGCACTTCTTTGGCGGGAGAGAGAGTTTGTGTGGGGTTAGGTCCCATTGAATTCCCAACCATTGAAAGCGAGATGCCGGAATGAGACGGGACTTTTCCTTGTTTATCTGGAAACCCAGGTATTCTAGGAATTCTATTACTTTGGCTGTTGCCTTGCGACATTCCTCGTCGTTGGTTGCCCAAATGAGCCAGTCGTCTCGGTAAGCTACTAACATTACCCCTTGAGCTCTTAGCTCTTGAACCACTGTCTCTCCTAGTTTGGTGAATATTCTGGGCGCTATGTTGAGCTCGAATGGCATGACTTTGAACGAGTAAGCTTGTTTTCCTAGTTTGAAGCCTAGGTATGGAGAGAAGTTTCTTGCTATCGGTACATGATAGTAAGCATCTGTAAGATCAATAGAGGTGGTGACGACCCTACGAGGAAGTAAGGTCCGCACCTGCAAGACGTTCAGCATGCGGAACTTGTCGTATTGAATGTATGAGTTGAGATGGGACAGGTCCAGAATCACTCTTCATTTGTCTGAGTCCTTCTTTGGTACACTGAACAGCTGTCCTTGAAATTTCAGGTGACTGTCATTGGAAACTGGTGAAAACTGACTGGTGGAGGAGGCCCTTTCTTCCATTTCCACCCCAGACCTTTCGATACAATACTGTGGGCCCACGAACTGAAGGTCCAATGGTTCCCGGAGAGGTACAGTCTCCCGCCCACCTGCAGAGCCTCATTGACTGGTTGAGGTCTTACTTCCCCTGCCTCCTCTGAAGCCTCTGCCTCTAGAGCCAGCTCTCTGTCGGAAGGCACCTCTGGCTCTGCTACTCCTTGCGTGTCTATTAAAGCCTCGAAATGCCTCTTGTGATTCAAAGGAGGCGTTGAAAGCTGGGTAAGTTACAAGGGTGGCCGAACTCGAAGGCTGTTGAGTAGGTTGACTCTGCAGCAGAACAAACTGTTGTTGTGGCTGTGCCTTAGATATTGAACGCTTGTTGATCTGGGAGACAGGAACTGCCTGCACTATTGTCTGAGACTGAGAGGTCTGGAAAGGCTCATACTTCCTAGGCCTTTTCCTACCTTTCGATTGTGGTCCGGGGGTCTCGAACTTCCTTTTGAAAGGAAGTCCCCAACAGACACGAAGGTTCTGGTTAGCTCTAGCCGCCTCGCTGAGGACGCTGTTAACCATGTCCTCAGGAAAGAGGTTGGCACCCCAGATCGACACCTTTATGAGCCTGTTCGGCTCATGCCTGATGGAAGCATAAGCAAAGACATGCTACCTGCAGGCTCGTCTAGCCACTATAAAATCAAGTGGTGACTGAGTTAATTGACCTGCTCAGTCTGCATCTTGTTTCGAATTCCGCCTTGACCATGAGGTTCGGAATTCTAGGCAAACGTTCACCGAATTGTGTGGAGGCACACTCCGGGTCGAGTTTGCCCACCGTGAATGTTGCCGGAGCGCCAGCCCAACACTCTAGGTCTCCGGGAAAGAGCAAAGAGGTAGCCTCCATCTCTTTTAGCTGAGGCATAGGTTTGTCCTCCATTCCGGCTTGCAGTGTCAATTCTGCAATCTTTGACGTGCAAGGAGTCGGAACGTCCTCTGGCGCTACAAACATGGTATAGCAACCTTTGTGGGTTGTCAACTTGGTGTTGACACACTCCCATTCCGTGAGGGTGCAGACCCATGCCGACTGAGCCTGATCCCTAGGGTAGATAACTGTCTCTTTTGGGACCTTGTCTACCCAGACCAACGCTTCCTCGGCTAGTCTAGCGTAGCCCGGGAAGGGGAATTGTAGGCCCGACGGGAAGAACTCATAGTCTTCCACGGGTCGGGTTCCGCAACCTTCAATTGTAAGCTTGCCCTCTGAAAACGGGGCATGCAGAGCCAACCACCATGGGTTGCTATTCTCAAATGGCGGAAGCTTGGATGCGTCCGGCACCGCAAAGGACTGTGGTGTGTTTCCGGAGTGGAGGAATCCGGTCAACAATTCCTCCTGGGCCTGTAACCTCTGGGTCAGAGACATGATGGACTGACCCGATGTCTCTAGACCTGAGGCGAGTTGAGTGGACATCGATACGAGTCTCGAGTCCACTACTTCGCTCATCTTCCACATGAGAAGATTTACAAACGCCTCTTGGTCGAAGCCAGACTCTGCCGGTCTGACTTTGGAAGACTTAGCTCTCGACCCCTTGGGTGGGGGAGTAGCTCTAGCTGAGGAAGTCGAAGGCTTGAGAGCCGATGACGACCTGGCGGAGTCTGCCGGAGAAGGCTTGGCTGGTTTACCTGCCTTTGGCAGGGACTTCGTCTTCAAGGTTTTTACCTTGGGGATTACCAAGCCCGACCTATTCCAAGTGGAAGTGGACTTCACAGGGAAGCCCTGAAAGGAAGGAGGAGTTGGACTGAAATGTAGACTAGTCCCATGACTACCTGCCTCACTTACCTCCCTACCTATGTCGTGTTCCTCAGTGGCCATAGGCTCTCGGTGCAGGCTGATGGGGGCCACCTCCTCTGTCACAACGTCACACAAGCCCTCTTGGTCCTCCTGGGGGGCTTGGGTCTCCTGGCGGATACGCTCAATGATGGGAGCCGCTACTCCCGCCAGTACTGCTGCCGAAACTGGGGCATTGGGGTAGAGGAGGGCGCACAACTCCTCCGACAGCACGTAGGGTTGGCCGGCTCGCACGTTTCTACCAATCCCCCTACCCAGGTCTTGAGCGCCAGATCAACCTGTAAGAAATAACCAAATTAGGTTCCCCAATGCTGGGGAATTTTCCCAAACGAAATGTGTAACATAAAATTCAGGGTAACAATGAGGCGAGTATGCTACCTACCAACTCATCAGTTACAATCCTAACTAGGTCGTAACACACTGTGCAGGCTTCCAGGTGCCAGACCGCGCGTCCCTCCAAGTGGATGGCGCAGTTGGCATGAGACCGGCAGACCTCATGCCCATACGGCTTGTACAGGACGGCCGGACAACCCATCTCCTGGCATTGGACCATCTATAAGTTTAAAAGATAAATGAGTATCGTCAGATAATGCTGCCGGAGTTAATTCCGGCGGTATGAGTACACTTCAACTAGATATTTAACCAGCTAAAGGCAATTTCGAGTATAATCTTCAACTTGCTTGTTATTAATAAAGCTCTGGATGTCTCCGCCTGCTCCGGAATCCATACTTGGGTATTGTCAAAGCTATAACCAGCGGAGAGGGCCTGATACAAGCAGAACAGGGGAATAAGGCAAAACCTAAGCCTGAGTATGATCGCACCAGAGTAGAGTAGCGAAACCTAACCATTTGTAGGCGCATTCTCTGAGCCCAGTTCCGCCCCCACCGGAGTGGGGAGCAGTGATAACATAGAAGATGGAAAACAAAGCGGCGGGAACAATGGTACATAGAACTCCGGTGTGTACCTTCTGACGTGTGTGATGGTAGACCACACTTCGCCGGAATAAATACAGGCCCGGAGACATACCAACAGATGCTACATAACAAATTTTCTCAACATTAATCTCTGAATGTCTCCGCCTACTCCAGAATCCATAATCTCGTTATCACAACTGCTAAAACCGGCGGGGTTGGGCTGATATGAGCAGAACATGGAAAATAGGTAAAACCTAGGCCTGAGTCTGATCGCACCGGAGAAGAGAAGCAGTTCCAAGTTAATAGAAACACAGCTCTAAGCCCAGTTCCGCCCCCACTGGAGTGGGGAAGCAGCGATAACATAGAGGAGTACGGAAAACAGAGCGGCGGAACAGTGGTACGTACAATCCAGCATATAGCCTACTGGCAGGTGTGATGGTAGACCCCACCTCGCCAGAAAACACACGGGCCCGGAGACATACCAATAGAGATTACATAATCTACTAATCACCTAATCTCCTCCGACTAATCCCCTGGATTAAGCTCTACGCTCTAGCTGTCGTTCATCGGTAAGATTACTTGGGCAGTGAGCTAACTAGGCAGCGCCGGAACGTGTCCAGGACAGGGGTGGGGGTTGGGGGGGGGAGAGGAGTGTCTGGAGGAGAGTGGAAGAGTTGTGATCGCCTGGCCACAGCAACTGATCAGTGAAAAACCACCTCTCGGAAGCCGTAAACTAGCCTACCACTAAAGGGGGCAGAAGACAGTAGCCCAACTGACACCCTAAAGGGGGCAATGGCCCAGGCTACACTCAACAAAGACAATTCATATAATAATTGATGAGGAATTACTGGAAGAACTGCGAAAAGGGGGTTGGGGGAAGGAGGAGAGAGAGTAACGCACCCAGCTAAGATCCCAGTCTAACCCTCCGAGATCGGTACAGATCCGGTCAGGTAGGCTAGTATGGCCCCGAAAAAGGACGTCATGAAGAGGACGGATAGATCCTAACTCAATCCTCCAAAATCGAATCTTCCGATCTGGTCAGGTACGATAGGTCTAGGCCCTACAAGCATGACAAGAGAGAGACACTCTGTCCTGGACCACCCTCCAAGCAAACATCTGCCTGGTTGGGTGGCAGTAAAAGGGGCCACAAGGGTGGAGGGATATACAAGATCGCCTGGCCTACCCTCCAAAACCTAGCCTAGGTCTGGTCGGATATGCCAGGGAAGGACATCACGAAGAACTTCCAACCTCATCAAAAGTAAAACAATTATATGAATAGTTTATCACAAAAGTGCATATAATCAAGTGAGTTACTGACCATAATCGAAAACTACACAAGAAATATACATGCATGAGTACCGCAAAAGAAAGAGGAATCTTCCTCTCCAACAATAACTGGCGTTCTGCTAGGCTAGCCTAGAATTCCAAAAAACACAATACTCGCGCATAATGTATGAAGCATATAACCGTACGCACGAAGGGGAACTAACACGCTCCTGAGGGGCTGAGGCTAACGAAAAGGTGCCCCAAAAGGCTAAAAATGTAAGATAATCGTAAAAAAGAAGGCCTCAGAATACGTCAGGAGCGAGATGGGCCCTATAATAGGCTAATAACGTAAGGATAAAACCCGTAAAAATAAGGCTCCAGAAATCGACAGGAGCGAGAATAATGAAAAAGAATACGAAAACAGTAGCCTAACTAGTGAAGTGCTAAACAGTGGACAAAATACATCACGAGATAAAAACTGAAATAATCACGCATGCCGTCAGTCATGCACCCAAATTGGCGGATCAAAAGAGAGTCATACCCGGCTCATGAGGACAAAAGGACTTAAATAAAGGGCCAAAATCGGATGCATCGTGCCCCCACGAGATTCAAAAACGATAATGGAATACAGGCAGTCCCCGGGTTACGACGGGGGTTCCGTTCTTGAGACGCGTCGTAAGCCGAAAATCGTCGTAAGCCGGAACGACGCTTGGAAATATGTCTTAAACTAATAAAAAGTTATAAAAACCTAGTTTGTAATCCTTTGGTTACACTACATGTTGTTTTCCTGTAGTTTTATGTACAACCTGGGAGTTATTTTTCATAAAAGAATGCTAGTTCTTGAAGGTAAAAACTATTGTAATCCTCTGGTGACACTACATTCTTGAAGTTTTATGTTCAACCTGGAGTGATTTTGCCAAATCTTGAGGGCTACAAGAACAGCTGATTACTATTTACGTATCATATAGACTAATTAAAGTAAACGTATCTTTAAATAGGCTTATATATTATTATCAACAAAACATTTCCTGCCATGAGTCAGAGGCCATTTAATGAAACGAACACTTCTCTGTCCTATCTGTTCAGAAAATAAACATTACGTCAATCCCCGAGACCATTGTTGCCGCCAAGGCGTCTCTCTCTCTCTCTCTCTCTCTCTCTCTGATCAAATTACACTGGAACCTTGACATACGATTGCCCTAATATACGAATGTTTTGAGATACAACAAAAAATTTTCGAAAATACAAGCTTTGATATACAACGAAATATTTGAGATACGATTTTGCAACGAGTGTTAGTTGTATAGGCGACCGATAAATGGCGTTCAGTCTGTTTGTTTGTTGGTGCTGCATGTTAACACGTCGTTGTTTAGTTCGTTGTATTTGCGCCTATTTTTCGTGTTATTTTGTCTATTTTATTATTAACCATGGGTCTCAAAGCTAAAGACAAAGCAGGTGATAAGAAGAAACCCAAGAAAATGATTTCGATGGAAGCAAAACATGAAATTATAGCAAAGCATGAACGTGGCGTTCGTATCGTCGATTTGGCAAACGAGTATGGTCGAAATCCTTCTACAATATCCACGATCATCAAGCAGAAGGAAGCTATAAAAACCTTCCAAAGGCCTCACCATTATTTCTAAACTACGAACTGATTAAAAAAATAAATAAAAATTAGTTTAGCATTGTTATTTCATTTGTGTTTATTACGTAGTTATTAGTGTACATACGTAAATAAAAAGAGAACAAATCGTTCCCTGCCACCCTTCCCTACCTCCTCCCCCTGCTGGCCTCACGTCATCTTTCGTTGTGGCAAGTAAAATTCCTTTCTTTCTTTTTTAATTGATTTTATTAACATTTATTATCATTTATCACATTGCTATGTTATTTTATCATTATGTGTGTTATTACTCGTTTATTTGTGTATAAATTGTGTATATTATATGTAATTTAGCTGTGTTTAGGTGTGGTTTCATACCGCTAGAACGGATTAATACATATTACATTATTTTTAATGGGAAAAAATGCTTTGAGATACAACTGTTTTGATATACGACGATGGTAACGGAACAAATTAAATTCGTATGTCAAGGTTCCAGTTACTGGATAATGTCTCTCTTTGGATACTTCGATTTTGCCAAATCTTGAGGGCTACAAGAACAGTTGATTACTATTTACGTATCATATAGACTAATTAAAAAGTAAACGTATCTTAAATAGGCTTATATTATTAGTATCAACAAAACATTTACTGGCATGAGTCAGAGGCCGTTTAATGAAACAACACTTATCTGTCCTTAACTAGGAGCGTCGGAAGATGCCTCTCTCTCTCTCTCATCTCTCTCTCTCGCTGCTCTCTCTCTCCTCTCTCTCTCTCTCTGATCAAATTACTGGATAATGTCTCTCTTTGGATACTTGGAATTTGTTATTATTACTGGAAACAAGCAATGATTTTTTCATTATTTGCGCTTTTGGACTGTTATATGTAAACTTTGTGCACCGCAAGCTAGTATGTATTCATTCGCTCGGAAACTAGTTCCGCATATGAGGACTGTCACTAAAAAACATCGAAAAAATACGACATAAAAAGTGTCGAAAATCATCATAACCTCAAATTTTTGTTGTAATCTAACCAGAAACTTATTTTACTAATATACTGTGCTAAACTATAAAGGATTTTTATCAAAGTATGCGTTTTTTAAAAGCTTCGTTAACTCGGAGCGTCGGAAGCGTCAGCGTCGTAACCTCGGAACAAGCGTCGTAACCCAGGACGGATTTTTCCATTGAATATTTAAGAAAAGCGTCGTAACCTCGGAAACGTCGTAAGCCGGAACCGTCGTAACCCGGGGACCGCCTGTACTCAACTTAGATGAAGAAGCTTGGAGATCTTGAGAAAACATGCTTCGCCAAAAAACACTTCCTGGGAACAGCGAAAAACGGCACGTGCAGACACGAGAAGTGCTAAACCAGGAAAGAAGGTTTTGGGCTGAGGTAGTAGTAGTAGCAAGCGGAAGGTAGACGTTGTAACGGCACCTATCTAGAGAGGGATTTTGAGAGGAGACTTCTAATTGGCAAAGCATCTGTGGTAGTGGCTTCCACTCGCCCTTGTGCTATACCGACACCCTATGGGGGTGAGCGAGCTGGAGGTAGTAACTCCAGCATTCCATATAGCTTTTTTCTCTGGTATATTTAGCATCTACTTATGCCTAGAAATGTGTGCTACAGGAACATTTCACCGGCCGACACAGGTCGAACCCAGAAATAAAGATATATGCCACGAGGGAAGATAAACAACCGAGTATCCGCGAGATCTTTCGACGTTCAAACGTCCTTTACTTAGCAGATGAAGTGACATACATGAGGAAATAACAATACAAGAAGAGTCATATAACTGACAGATAGGAATTATACAGAGATAAGTACCTAGAATCCGACACACCTGGAAGATGAGTAACCTTCCCAAACAAGCATAAACAATGGGTACAATTAAAGGATTAAGACAAACATCTCAGACACAAGGACAAGACACTTAAAGGATTATAGGTGACAGCTATTCAGAACTTTGGTAAACAAAAACATATTCACAATACATATAAAACATACATTACAACAAAGATATCTATAAGGCAACTAATTTTTTATTAAATCTGTAATTATATCTTTGAGGTCATTCTTAAACATGTTACAAATACAAGGATCTAAATGAAACAGGTCACGATTAATGTTGAAATTACAATGAGAAGTAAGTTGTATTAAAGCAGATTTTAAAAGATTTCGTGATAAGACATCTTTTGACCTTGCAATTACTGAACTACCATTCCAATTTATTTGGTGGTTGTTTTCACTAAAATGAATGAATATTGCATTAGATGTTTGCCAAGTTTTTACAGAATATTTATGCTGCCTTAACCTTACTTCTAAGCCCTTGCTCGACTGTCCAAGATAAAATGAGGGACAATCCACACATGGAATTTTATATATTATGCTAATGCTTTCTCCTTGAATTGTACCCATTGTTTATGCTTGTTTGGGAAGGTTACTAATCTTCCAGGTGTGTCACATTCTAGGTGCTAATCTCTGTATAATCCCTATCTGTCAGTTAAACGACTCTTCTTGTATTGTTATTTCCTCATGTATGTCAGTTCATCTGCTAAGTAAAGGATGTTTGAACGTCGAAAGATCTCATGGATACTCCGTTGTTTATTTTTCCTTGTGGCATATATCTTTATAATATATATATATATATATATATATATATATATATTATATATAAATCTATATATATATATATATATATATTATATATATATATATATATAGTATATATATATATTATATATATATATATATAATATATATATATATATATATATATACAGTAGTACCTCGATACGAAATTAATCCGTTCCGAGGCAGCCTTCGTATAATGAGTTTTTCGTATCTTGGAACACATTTTACATGTAAAATGGCTAATCCGTTCCAAGCCCTCCAAAAACACCCCATTAAATTTCATAATAAAGCTAAATTGACCTATAAACAATGAAATACTACAACAATTTGGACCATTCAATACCTAAATTAAGAATAAAAATCTAAACCTGTAAATAAAGTGTATATTAGTGTACAAGAAATATTATTACTGTAACGTAAAATGTCGAAGCTTACCTTTCGAGTGAGGCTATCTCCGAAAGTGGTGGCAGAGGAGGAGGAGGAGGACAAACGGCAGATACGTACACTTAACTTTACGAAACACATAAAAAAATGTCAGAAAAACAAACTAAACTTTACAAAACACATTAACAAAACTGTAACACTTAACTTTACAAAAAACTTAAAATAAAATTTATTTTGTCTTTTCTTGATTTTTACATTTCGTTTTACTTTTTTATAGTTTACGTAATTTCAATTTCTTCACCACCGAATTGATGCCAGTCCGCTTACGGAATTTTTCGAACCACCCATGAGAAGCCTTGAACTCTGGGGTTGCCGTTGATGTCCCCTCTCCGCCGTCGTCTTTGGCTTGGGCAATCAAATCGCCAAAAATAGCGCTGGCCTTCTGGCAGA
>NC_061107.1:61807527-61875027 GCF_015104395.2 Macrobrachium nipponense
ATAAAAAAATATGCATCTTACAATCAGAGCTTGTTAGCAAAGCATAATCAAATTCAATGGGCATACATAAATTGTCAAGTTTCATAAAGCAATGCTCACGTCCCCTAAGTAAAACAACCCTCCCCATAAAATCTCCCAAATAAAAGTTTTAACATGCAGTAAACAAAATTTTCCTTCTTTTTACTACAGCAACAGGTAGCTCTGATTGTGACTGAAGTTCTGTTTGCACACAAAGTTAAAGTTTCTTTTCAGACTGTACAGGCTCACGCTCCCTTATCTGGAACCCTCGTGGTCACCTGGGATTTGGTTTTGAATATTTTTGGATTCTGGTACTAAAGCTTGCATCATTAATACACTAGCAGATTTCATTTCAAACTAAACCTTCTGTATCACACAAAAATATAAAGCATCAAAATAATCAATTACAATATATGATCATGCATCACCTGATCTATTGTCATACAACCCATAAAATTTTATTACCAATACACGATTTTATTACATACCTCATTTATTATGTTAGTTTCACTGTAAGGACATTTCACCAAGCTAAGTTTAGTGTGTCTCAGTTTTGGCAGATTCCACAGATTTTGCTAATTACAACCTAATTACCTTTTAACTAATTAAGAGGCTTAAGAGCATTGTTTCAGTAGCCTAAATGCAAATTGTTATACATTAAACCAGGTTTGCCAAACTTGTGGCTTGTCTAATAATTCATTATAATTTCATATAATCAACAACCACTATTTCATGCAAAACACTAGCATAAATAATAGCAAGTACTAAAATAAACAACTGAATTGAGAAAAGTGTTGTTTGCCAATTGTATTTAATGTAACTACATACTGCCTATTTATCATGAGTTGCATCACAGCTTTAACTTGTTAAAAACTTGTTACTTTTCAATAGTTTTTTCCACAAGTAAAAATAAAATAGACTTTTATTTATCATTTATGCAGAGGAAATCATCTTTAAGTATGACGCTATATTTAAGCTGCAGGTCATAGCTCTGGATGAAGAAACAAATAACATACAAGCTGATAAATATTCTGAAACAGGCAAAGGCAAAGTCCAAAATTAGTGAAATCACACTTTTACATAATTTATAAACAAAGGTAAGCTGCATTATTTGACCCAGCTAGGCTCAGCTATCGTTTGGCATCACATGGCAATGATCATGCTGGTAAAACTCAAATCAGCTAATGATTCTGAGATTGTCGAAATTACCATAAAACAGTGTATAATAATGTCCATATTCTATATTAGGATATGATATTAACACAGTGCACATAAAACAAGTTAATCAAAATTATAATTTTGCTTAATGCAACTGTACTCTTTGAATTTTGCAAGTGGACATTTCTCAGCAAAAAATTTGTTTTTGGAGCTGTTTGGTTTTTAGATTTAAGAGATATAGTTTCACAAATGAATACGTATATGTTAATATTTACATCCACAATAATTGCCAAGATGTCATTTCCTTTTACATGGAACAAAGGAAAAAACTGCTAATTATTCCTTCACATTTATAATGTTTAGTTCACTAAATTTAGGAGAAAGCCATTATCAATATGAAAGCTTTGAAATGTATGCAATTGGATGTACAACAAACCTGTATGTATGTTCCACGTAACAAGTAAGATACTAAAGAGCTATCATCCCTACTAATATTAGTTTTATAACAAAAAATAATGATTTTCTTTTAAAATTTTGATATAACGAGAAAGACAGCAAAAATTTTATATATGTACCATGAAAAACGGGAAAAATTAAGTAATTGGGCATAATACTATTAATACTTCAATATCAAACTTCAAGCTATCTTTTATACTCCTGATGGAAGGAAAACAAAAGGCACTGGGAAACTATGGCATGTGACATCTGGAAAGAGATATAAAGATATGTACGTATAAGACAAATAGACAGCCTTTAAGATCTGGCTGAGAATAAGCAGGTAAGAGATACTATTTTGATTTTTTCTTTATTCCTACATTTGGAATGAGCCCACAAAAGGTGTCACATCAAGCGACATTAAGTTTGGGCCATAGAATTGGCACCTTTATCTTGATAAGTGCCCTTTCGGATTTCTGTGTCCTTTAGTTACTGAAAGAAAAAGTATATTGCATTACCCAGCCATAATATTTCCTTTATCTAAAGCATCCAGGTGTGTTCACCATTTCTTCATAGTATATGAACCCTTTTCTATGGAAGCTTGTTCAAGTTCTAGGTATTTTGGCAAGTTCATTATGGGTCAACCAGTTTTGGAGCAAAAATCTTTATTCATTGCAATATGGTAATTGTATTTTAACCAGGAATAGAGGACTTTGTAATAGCAATACCTCTACAAACATAACTGAATAAATTCTATTCACACTAACAAAAAATTATTGCTCCCTGGCTTATAATTAAGCAATACACAAACCAAAACAGTACATTTTCTTTTGTTCTGACAATGTACAAGTGCTTCAAAGAGGTTCACCAATATTTAGTGAGATTTTTCTTTGGCCCATTGTTATTACTTTCATTTGATACAATATTTTATTTGGTACTGTTTGAAGATCAATAGTTTAAATTCAATATAATAAATTAGTCATCCAATCATTCAGTTTCATCTTATCCAGAACTAGTTTCTCAATGGTGACATGTGCAAAGCAAATTAGTTTGAAAAATAATGTTAAAAATTTATTAAACTTCCGTTTTATTATAATAACTGATTTTTCAGCCCCTTCATATCATGGAAGCTATTTACTTCTGTACATATGTGTTTATATCTATGTATGGCATTTCTTGGTGGTGACCACCACCATTTAGCCTTTTTTTTTTTTTTTTTGCATATATTACAGTATACAGGAGAATATTTCATTTCCTTTTCCTTGTTTTCTGTGGGTCTGTAAACAAAAATGCTCTTTGTTTTATGTATGGCTTTCTCTATTATGTGCTTGGGTTATTTTTAACAAGTTGACTTCTGATTGTTTCAAGTTCTTTGTTAAGAAAATCAGGGGAACAAATTCTCAGGCCTCTCAGAAATAAGTTACTTGCTATCTTGTTAAAATGACAAATTTTCTAAGACAATTTGTATTTTTCATAGTTACAAACCTTCAGTCTTAACAATAGGATAATTTCTAGGGCCTAGCTGGATCCGGTTAAAAAACAGATGAAAGCAAGGAATCTTGTGATATCTGGCAACACATGTAGATCGGGTGAAGGATGGTCGAAGACCATTCACCTACGATAACGCATCAGTCTTTCTTTGACCACCTGGGCGAGAGTCCTGTTTACATCTCTTGGCCTTTGCCCGGTTCATTGCCCGTTTCACTTGTTTAGTGTGTGTGTATATTTAGCTGATATTATGGCTTCTTCTGCTCCTTCTCGGCCTCGTCAACGTGTGCGCCCTGGAATTCCAGGTTTTCTGTGTTCTCGTTTTTTGGCTTTGGCAGCGACTGACCCTCACATCACATGCAGTAGGTACCGTTCAAATTTTTGTACTATAACGAATCCTTGCACAGAATCCCGGGCATGGCCTAAAGAGGTAAAAGTCATTTTTTAGCAAGAAAGAACATTGGAGGGTTTCGACTCTTCCTTCAAGGGAAGGTTTTTCGCCCCTTCCCAATGCTTCGTCTTCAGCAGTATTCAACCCTCATAGTAGAGTTGTTCCTGTATCTCCTTACTTTTCTTTCACTGATTTGTTGCTGGAAGTATCGGGAGGCCACCAGGCTGATGTTTGTAATGTCACCCCTCCTTCATCAGGAATTAATTTGATTCCCAGGAAGGGGGAGGCTTTTTCATCATTCTCTTTCTTCCAAAGTTGGAGGTGTCCAAAATGGCGATTGGAAGACGCTCGGGCTAGGGAGTACCTCATCCTTGGAGGGGTTGCTTGCACACTTTTTGGAGGCTTACTACCCCCTCCCCTACTCCCCAGGCTGGCCAGGCCATCCCCCCTCCTCCCGGCCTCGTCTTTGTGGGTAGCCGAGGTCAGCCATCTTGTATTGCTCCGCCAGTGACTGCTGCCACTTCTTGAGTTGGAGGTAAGCTGTGGCATCAGCCCCATTGATGACATCACGGGATCCGTTGTGTATTCCTCTGCCAGTGGTGTCTGATTCCCCTTCACACCGAGGGGAGGTCGTGACATCATCATCACTTGTGACAACACTCCCATCGATGGCGTCACTCCCAGTCATCATCTGAGCACTGCCTCTCTCAGTCATGACGTTGTCTCTGCCACCCAGTTTGCTACTTCTCCCTTCTATGTCATCGGGGCCTTCTCTTGCAGATCAGTCTGAGGTTATATGCCAGGCAGTGCTTAAGAGGTTGGACTCTGTTTTGGATGTTAAGTTGGCTGCCTTGTCGGTTGGGAGGATTGGAAGGAAACACGTTGCTTCGTCCCCGCCTCCTGCGAAGAGATCGCTAAGCACATAATAGAAAAAGCCAAACATAAAGCAAAGAGCCGTTCTCGGCAGGGTACTGATAAGCAAAAACCGCCATTAACCGAAACTCAAGATTTATGGCTGTGATAACCAATTAATGGTGCCTCTTTTAGGTATGTTATGACACCATAACTCCATTATTGGCACCTGATGGTGCTAATAACCAAAACTCGGCCTCTTTTGGTGCCATAAAACCAGATCAGCATTAATGGAGTCCACCGTTAACTGAGGGCTGAATATATATATATATATTATATATATATATATATATATATATATATATATATGTATATATATATATATATATATATATATATATATATATATATATATATATATATATATATATATATATAATGTATGAGCAGTAAACCACCATATTCATGTTTTCATGATTTGCAGACTCGGATATTCACTGGTTTTTATATGGAACATACCTACCCATTATTCGCAGAAATTTTGCCTGTTTACAGTAGTTTTCATCAAGAAATAAATAATTACTAATAATGTATTTTCACAAATTTCATGACTAAATGCACTTTTTGTGATAAAACTATTAAAATATTTAGGTATCAGCATTTCTTGAGGTTTTTTTTGTGTTTTAACTATCAAAATAGGCAATTCTAAGCATTTTTAGAGGGATTTTATGTATTTGTAGATTTTAACTGCATATGTATATGTATATTATATATATATATATATATATATATATATATATATATATATATATATATATATATATATATATATATAAAAGTACACACACATATAGTAGAACCCAGCTTATTTGCAGTTCAGTATTGGCAATGAAGTTTGGATGTGGTTCCAGATTTTAAACAACTGGAGGCCGACTGTTTCACTTCAAGATTCAACTTGGGCTCTCCAACAAGACTCAAAGCAAAGCTTTGGATGCTTTCAAGGAGGGAACAGAATAATTTCAGCACACAAAAGACTTCATGAAACAGCTCTAACCTATTGCTCCGTACCAACTGACACCTTGGCTGATGAAAAGGAAAGAATTTACCTGCTTTCAAAGCTGGTGTTTCTGGTGGGCATTACTGCAAGCCAGTGGTAGTTGGAGATGCAAGCAACTACGTGCCTTGCCGTGGGTTGATGGATAATTTCCAAGTTATTTGGTATCATTCAATGAAAATTTGGTTCACCTCCTAGACTACTTCTGATTGGATCCAACAACACTTTTGTAATGAGGTTGTTAGAAACAGGACTTTGGAATTGCTAGACATTGTGTAAAGGCTTTGTTTCTCATGGAAAATTTGCCTATCCATCACTGCAGCCCATGCTACCACAACAAAGGGACTAGGCAGTCATGAGCACCAGATTCCAAGTGAAGACCAAGGCACTCTATAGAAACAAAATATCCAGAACTGAAACACACAGACCACCAAATGAAGCCCAAGAATTTCTTGAAAAGCAGATGAATCAATTGTAGAAAAACAAATCGCTCATGTCTACTGATGCTAGGAAGTCCACTCAGTAAATAGATCTCCAAAGACTCCACTGTCTCGCTCTTAAAGGGAGTCAGATGAAGAAACTTGAGATGGCCAAGAACAATAATTATAGCCTTCAAACTCCAGAGAACCCTGGAACATAGTAAACTATAAAACCTCAGGTCATCTCCTTGATGGCTCCCTTCTGCAAAATGAAGGCAACCTGATCACTGAGGACCTGCATCTTCATAGCTGAGAACCCTTATGACCCAAGGTTTCTCATCAATGACACTCCCAAGCCCTCAAAAACCTTGAGGAAAGGATGCAATATAGAGAAAGGAGACCTGAGAGGATGACAGAATCTCTGGCCAAAAATAAAAAAACTACACCAGAAATAACCGTGACCTCCAGACCAAAGAGGAAAATTGGGGGTGCATGGTTGAGGGGGGGGGGGGGACAACAGCACTGGTTCAGAGTATGAATGACTTTTCTGGGATGAATATTAAGTGTAAATCTCTGTTGTCAATCAAAGCTAGTTATCTCATAATAAGGTTGGGCAAAGAATCCAATTGAAAAGGAAGATGAGGCTGGTGAAGGTGAATTACTAAGTTTATTATATCAAGAGCTCAGGTGACACATGATTGGACACACACAAGGAACAGTCTGCTATCTTTTGCAAGCATTTGCTTCCCACTGGTGGTCAACCATGTCTCCTGTGCTCTTAATATAATTAAACTTAAGTGTTTCAGCCTCATCACCCTCATTCTACCTTCTCAGTCGACTTCATTGCCCAACCTTATTAAGAGATAATAACTCACTGGTTAGCACCAGAGACGTAGTGTTGACACTGAGAATAATGACTCATAGTGCTGCAGAGAAATGAGATATGAACCCTTGGTTTAATCCTTTTCTAAACCAAACTACCTCCAAAATGCCAGGTGGGACCACTAAGAACCTATTCATGCCAGTTTATCAATGGTAAACCTCTTCCTACAGAATCTTACATCTCTATTTCTGTGGTTGTTCAATAGGTCAATAACAAGGGCAAAATTGTGTCATTATGACCTGAACCTGGAAAAAATAGCAAGGGCAAAATTGTGTCATTATGACCTGAACCTGGAAAAAATTTGCAACCAAGAAATTTCTTCACCAATGTCTTCCTATAAGTCCCCAGTATTAACCCTCTCGCAATTACGGAGGTTCCTATAGCGCTACCCGGTACGCAACTTATGCCGTGAAGGGAAAAATGTTTCTGGCACGAAAAAAGTTTCTTTATAAAATTCGATACGTCCAAACTGTAACTGATATACACTTCTGATTTGTTTTATAATGTTGGCAAATGCTTGAATTTTTTTTAAAGCAATCAGAAAATCTTTGTAAAGCTTAGAAATAATAGAAAAAAGACATGATTAACGTGAAATATTTAAAGAAAAAAAGTTATTTTTTTGAAATATTCATGAAAAATATAATACGTAATTAGGTTTGGGGAGTTTATTTTATACGTAAATTGTGTAAAAAAATTTGAACTTTTACGTGGAAGCATCATCTTGCTATAAATTTGTTTGCTAACCCTTAAACGCCGAATGAGTATATTAAAAATCGTCTTCCGTGTGCTGAGGCGGTCTTGGAGTGAGCGCGGAAGCGGAAAAAATATTTTTTTCAAAAAATTACAGCGCGTTTAGTTTTCAAGATTAAGAGTTCATTTTTGGCTCCTTTTTTTGTCATTGCCTGAAGTTTAGTATGCAACCATCAGAAATGAAAAAAATGATCATTATCAAATATAAATAATGCGATACATGATAGCGCAAAAACAAAATTTCATATATAATTGTATTCAAATCGCGCTATGCGCAAAACGGTTAAAGATAAGGACTTAATTTTTTTTTTTTTGTAATTTGAACTAAATTGCAATCATTTTGGTATATAACACACTGTAAAACGATAAAAGCAACACAGAGAAAATATTATCACAAAATAATGCATGAATTCGTAACGTGCGGACGTAAAAATATTTTTTTTTTTAAATTCACCATAAATCTAAATATTGTCCTAGAGACTTCCAATTTCTTTCAAAATGAAGACAAATGATTGAATATTACTACACTATAAGAGTATTAGCTTACAATTGCAGTTTTTGACCATATCTGACAATTTAAAGTTTTCCGAATGTCGAATTTTTTTATATATATTTTTTTAAATGCAATTATTTCGGAAATTAGAAAAGCTACAACCTTCAAATATTTTTAGTTTTATTCTACATGAAATTGCACACATTTTCATATATAAAACTCTACAAAATGCCTAACATGAAACGGAGCAAATATTCCGAGAATGTGACGTAATCATTTCGGAGATTTGCGCGTAGGGAAGGAAAGTTTTTTTTTTTTTAAATTCACCATAAATTTAAATATTGTGCTAGAGACTTTGAATTTGTTTATAGATGAAGATAAATTACTGAATATTACTAGACTGTAAGAGTTTTAGCTTGCAATTGCGTTTTTTGACCATTTCGGTAGAGTCAAAGTTGACAGAACGTGGTTTTTTTTCTATTTATCGTAATTTATATGCAAATATTTCAAAAATGAGAAAAGCTACAACCTTCAATTATTTTTAATTGTATTCTAAATGAAATTGCGCACATTTTCATATATAAAACTTTATGTAACGGCTAATTTAAAATGGTGCAAACATTACCACAATCGCACGTATGATTTTTTCAGAAGAGTTACCACGCGCACATAAAGAAAATGTTATTTTTTTCATAAATTCACCATAAATCGAAATATTGTGCTAGAGACTTCCAATTTGTTGCAAAATGAAGGTCAATGATTGAATATTACTAGAATATAAGAGTTTTAGCTTTCAATTGCATTTTTCAACCATTTCTGTAGAGTCAAAGTTGACCGAAGGTTGAAAATTTGTCACTTATCATTTTTCATATGAAAATATTTCAAAACTGATAAAAGCTACAACCTTGGGTTGTTTTTAGTTGTATTGTGCATGAAATTGCGCACATTTCCATATATAACACTTTATGTAACGGCCAATTTTAAAATGGTGCAAACATTACCACTATCGCATGTATGATTTTTTTCGGAAGAGTTACCGCGCGGACGTAAGGAAAAAGTTTTTTCATAAATTCACCATAAATCGAAATATTGTGCTAGAGACTTCCAATTAGTTGCAAAATTAAGGTAAATGATTGAATATTACTAAAATATAAGAGTTTTAGCTTACAATTGCGTTTTCGACCATTTCGGTAGAGTCAAAGTTGACCGAAGGTTGAAATTTTGGCACTTATCGCTATTTATATGAAAATATCTCAAAACTGATAAAAGCTACAATCATGAGTATTTTACATAAAAATGCGCACATTTTCATATATTATACTCCATGTAACGGCTAATTTAAAATGGTACAAAAATTATGTCAACGTGATGAAATAATTTCCGAGATGTGTCACAGATACTTTTTAGTGCGGCAAGAAAGAAATTCGCGTTTGCGCACCTCTGTAACAATTGTAAACAAAACAACACCTTGATCGGTGAACTCTCAGCATCCCCCAAGGTGCGTGATTCAAGAGTTTTTGGCTGATAGGCCTATAAGTATTTTTCCGCGAATTTTTAAAAAAACTTTTGTATGTCGACGTAAAATACGTCCAGTCGGCACCCGTGAGACAAAAAATGTCGACATAAAATACGTCCACTCAGCGTTTAAGGGATAATTAACTGTTACCAATTAAAAATGCTAATTTTCTTACAGAGCGTAATTTTCAGATTTTCCAACCTACTTATGTTGACATTTTCAAATCGTAATTAAGTAAGAAATAAAGATAGAAAAAAAATAAAGGTGGCATTAGAAAGCTGAATAAATTTCCTAAGAACACACAAAAGTTAGATATACGTAATTTTAGAATAATACTGAGCAATTCTCGTTAGACAATGGACACTTTTTTTCCAAGAAATTTTTCGGCAATGATTATTATATAGAAACGTTGATATTTTTACATTTTGCTATTCAGCACAATAAATACAAAGAATGGCCGTTCGAATTATATATAATGCATGCACATTGAAGTTATTTACAGATCCACAAACAGGCGTACAAAAAATGATCTACGCATGCATAAATTCCAGCCGAACAACGCGTATATAAATTTATACGCTGACATTTTTCGTAATTACTTGGTAATAAATACAGGGTTACGATGGGGGTTCCGTTCTTGAGACACGTCGTAAGCTGAAAATCGTCGTAAGCCAGAACATTGCAAAAAATCCTAAGAAAACCTTACTTTTAATGCTTTGGGTGCATTGAAAACTATGTAAACTGCATTCTTATTGCATTTTCCATAAAAAAAACCTTCAAATATTGATTATTTTGCATTTTTGGTGTCATATTTCATCAGCCAGATGAGCGTTGTAGGCGTCGTAACCCTGGAAATAATGTCTGATGAATATAATTGAGAAGCGCCTTAACCTTGGAACTTCGTAACCCGGGGACTGCCTGTACTGGAAAAAAGTTAAAACTGCAATGGAAAGCTGAATAAATTTCCTATATATATTACCTAAAATCAGTAGCTGTTCCAAGTGAATAACTGGGCAATTGAAGCTCCAAGACATAAGTTTTGTTTTTTTCTTGAAAACTCAATTTTTCTAGAGAAACATTGATATTTTAACATTTTGCTGTTCAGCACAACAGAATACAAAGAATGGCCGTTCGAATGATATACAATACATGCACATTGAAGTTAATTACAAATGCATAAACAGGCGTAAAAAAAATGATCTACACATGCATAAATTCATAAATTCTGGCCGAACCACAGTGTTCAACGCGTATATATATAAACACGCTGGCATTTTTTGTAATTACTCGGTAATAGATAATGCTAGAAAAAAGTGAAAATTGCAATGGAAAGCTGAATAAATTTCATAAATACATATATAAATATATAATATATATATATATATATATATATATATATATTATATAGTTAATATATATATATATATAAATATAAATAAATATATAAATATACTATATAATAATAATATATATATATTAAATAAAATATAAATTAATATATTTATATATTTATAGTATATATATATGATATTTTTATATATATATTATATATATATACATATATATAGATATTATATTCATTTATAATATATATATAGATATATATATATATATATATATATATATATATATATATATATATATATATATATACATAAATAAATAATAAATCATATAAATAAATATGTATATATATATATATATATATATATATATATATATATATATATATATATATAATATATATATATATATAATATTAACTAAAATCAATAGTGTTCTCAGTAAATAATTGAGCAATTGAAGCTCAAAGACATGAGTTTTATTTTTTACGTACAGCTTTACGTTTGCTGAAGATTTTTATATAGAAACAATATTTTTACATTTTGCCGTTCAGCACGAAGAAGTACAAAGAATGGCCGTTCGACTGATATATTGAAGTTATCTACAGATGCACAAACAGGTGTACAAGAAATTATTCAAGCCTTCTTAAACCCTAGGCCGAACTTGGTCAAAACAGGAGGTGAACTGCTTGAGTTGGGGGAGGACTGCAGCACATGCGCAATAACTATCGGTTTCCTGTTTACGCTTTCTTTCATGTCCAAGATCTGCCCATGTAATGGCATGGTCACAGTGTTCTTCGGATGAATTTGATTTTTTGGGGGGTAATTTCCTCCGAAAATAACTTACGGATGATGCGGAAGTCATGTCATCAGATCACTAGAGGTTTAACCCCCCCCCCCCCCCAAAATGACTTCTGCAGCCCCAAGCAAAAAATTTAGGGGAGCAAAATCCCCCGAAACTTGTGATTTTTTCTTTTTTATATTTCTGCATTTTATGCCTAAACCATGCATTTCAGAGAAAAATTTCAAATGAAAATAAATAAAGTAGGGTAAATTATTTTTCCAATAGTATATACTAATGTATACTTTGCATAATTTTTATAGCTACTAGGACTAGACAAAGATTTACCCAAGAACCCGGAAAATGCATTTTCTCAGTTTTTGTCCTTTCACTCTATATATATATATATATATATATATATATATATATATATATATATATATATATATATATATATATATATATATATATATATATATATACATATATATATGTATCCACTTAATCGGTACATAGCTTTCAATATAATTTAAAGTACTATAAATTACTGTTATATAGGTTTATAGCAAATTATATTTGGCACAATTTATATAGCTGGCACAGTTCCTGTGTGTTAATTGAAACCCCAGAAATGCATTATTTTCACTATCAAAGATTCCTTGGTATTTGAACTTACTCTCGTTTCATTGTCGCTTTTCACAGAACCTCAGTTTAGGAGAAAACTAAATACAGCCTCATTCGGTAGTATGCTAAAAGATCTAGCTGAAGATGCCAAGACCAATCTGATGTATGATCTCTCAGGATCAACACAACCATTATCAACGACGGAGTATGGTTATTGCATACCAAAGGGGAGTTTGGCAAGGCCTACCGCCAACATTGAAATACACTGATTATTTGTAAAACGTCACACCAAGCAGTTTGATTGTTGTTGTCTTTGATAGATATGAGAGCTCAACCAAAGGCCTCATGAGCACCAGAGAAGGCAAAAGCATCTGTGCCATGACACTGACATACATTCAGAACTGAAATTGACTGAGTAAAAAGTTTTTTGGCTAACACTTCTAATAAAGCAACTTTCATCATATTATTGATTGTAGAGTTTATGAACATTAGAATAAGCACAAAGAATGCAAAGATGATGCAAACGTACTCTGATTTTCAAAAAAGCTAAGATCTACAGACAAGATAAAAACAATGTTAATGTCATTTGCGATGACACTGATGTTTTGGCAAAGTATACAAAATCGAAATGGTCACAAACAAAATGTCCCATGTTCAGATCGAAAATATATTGCTCGCTCATAGCTTTTTGGGCTGTGACATAGTCTCTGCTATTTATGGAAAAGGGAAAAAGAAAATTTTCAATTTGATGTATGGAACACACACCATCAGAAGCTATTCGTGTGCTGAATGCTTCAAATTCATCTGTGGAAGGAGTTATAAAAAAAAAAAAAACAATAGCTAGGTTTAGGTACATTTAGTGACAAGTCCAAGGAAAAGTGTTTGTTCGTTTGTTTGTATGGTGTTTTTACATTGCATGGAACCGGTGGTTATTCAGCAATGGGACCAACGGCTTTACGAGACTTCTGAACCACGTCGAGAGTGAACTTCTATCACCAGAAATGCACATCTCTCACTCCTCAATGGAATGCTCGAGAATCGAACTTGCGGCCACCGGGGTAGCACGCCAAGACCATACCAACCACATCACTGAGGCGCTCCAAGGAAAAGTGTGCTCACTCCAAGAGTTTATCGGAAAATGTCAGCAAAAGGAGAAATCACTCCCGAAAAACTCAAACTAATCGGGGAGCAGCTGAGCAGCATGCGTACCTAAAGGTTATGGATTGGGTAGTCTCACTACCCAGTACAAAGATCCAAAAGATTATGGTTGGATGGTTGAATGTGACTCTTTCAAACCAGTTAAACTGAATCCCATCACACCAGACTTTTGCATGATTATATATCATGTGAATGTAAAGGTGACTGTAAGGACAGGTATTCTTGTGCCAAAAATGGAATAACTTGTGTGTCTGCTTGCTCACATTGCCAGGGTTTTACATGTCAAAACACTGATATCCTAAAAAAGGATGAAGTTTTGGTTCTAGAAAAAGTTTGAATGTTTATGAGTCTCCATACTCTAGTCTAGTTGTTTACTTTTAATAATCTCACAGGAAATTTTCATATTTTTTTAATATACTTTGTCTTACAGTATATCAATAACCTACTTGAAAACTATGTATGTAGTCAAATTCTTGGCATTGTATCCAGTCGGCTACTGGAAGAGAGATATACTTGCAATGCAATATGTAATATATTTAAAATTATTTTTAAAATATCCATATTATTACATATATTCTCAAACTTATGTACAGCTTTAATATTTCATGTGAAAAAATGAAAAAGTATTTTTCAAGTACGTATAGCAGTTATTCAAATACCTCAATTGAGGCACCCAGTGGAGCAAGGGCGTAAGTGCAACAGCAGCCAAAATAGAGTTAGCAGTACAACATTTTTCCTCAGGCTTTCCTCTATGTATCAGTAATTCCTATGTGACAGGCTTGCACAAGGGTGCTTCTCCACTGTCCCTTTAAACCAGGGGTGGTGCGTGCAAGGAGTGAACATTGGTCGTCTCTCTCTACCTATCTCCCACTCCGTCTCAACAACCAATGAAAACGCTCACAGACTTGGCTCACATTTCTATTGACTAACTTGGCTTGATGCTGCTCTTATATTGTATGATAGATAATGTTCCATTCTTTCTAATTGTCCCAACCTTTCTATTCTCTCATGCTCTGTTATTGTTTTTACTTTTTAAGAGTATTTTTGTAGAAATTACATATTTTATTTACTATGGCTGATAATTTTAATAATAGCGATCAACAAAAGATTGTTACTAGTGAAGGTGAAACTATTAACAAGTTAAGTTATTGTTGAGCTGGGAAAATACCAGGGGTGTGCCGATAAGCAAAATCCACCAATAACCGAAACTCTGTGATTTATGGTGCCATAATGGACTCGGCAACTGTACATTAGTTATGTGAAGATGGTGTTAGTAGTACGAATGATAGTTGTTGTACCATTAAAAAATATCAAAATAAATGAAGTAGCAAAGCTGATTCTACGTACGTCATGTTTCTCCTAAACATGAAGCCTAAAAGGAAAACGTTGTTTTGTTTGTTTCATCGCTGCCACAAACCCATCACAATGCAGAGTACACATGATCATTCTAAACTATTAACCCTTAAACGCCAAAGGGGTATAATAAAAATCGTCTCCCGTCTGCCTAGGGGGTCTCGGAGTGAGCGCCGAAGCGGAAAAAATATTTTTTTCAAAAAATCACAGCGCTCTTAGTTTTCAAGGTTAAGAGTTCATTTTTATCTCCTTTTTTTTGTCATTGCCTGAAGTTTAGTATGCAACCATCAGAAATGAAAAAAAATATCATTATCATATATAAATAATGCAATATATGATAGTGCAAAAACAAAATTTCATATATAATTGTATTCAAATCGCGCTGAGAGCAAAACGGTTAAAGCTAACGTTAGGAGTTAATTTTTTTTAGTTGTATTGTACACTAAATTGCAATCATTTTGGTATATAACACATTGTAAAACAATCAAAGCAACAGAGAAAATATTATCACAAAATGATGCATGAATTCGTAACTCGCGGATGTAAAAAAATTTTTTTTTTTCAAAAATTCACCATAAATCTAAATATTGTTCTAGAGACTTCCAATTTGTTTCAAAATTAAGATAAATGATTGAATATTACTATACTGTAAGAATTTTAGCTTACAATTGCAGTTTTCTACCATTTCGGACGAGTTAAAGTTGACCGAATGTCGAGTTTTTTTATATATTTTTTTTATATGCAAATATTTCAAAAATGAGAAAGGCTACAACCTTCAATTATTTTTTGTTGTATTTTACATGAAATTGCGCACATTTTCATATATAAACCTCTATGAAACGCCTAACATTAAATGGAGCAATTATTCCGAGAATGCGACGTACACATTTCGGAGATTTGCGGCGGAAAATCCGCACGCGGAGGGAAGGAAAGTTTTTATAAGAATTCACCATAAATCTAAATATTGTGCTAGAGACTTCGAATTTATTTCAAAATGAAGATAAATGACTGAATATTACTAGACTGTAAGAGTTTTAGCTTACAATTACGTTTTTCAACCATTTCGGTAGAGTCAAAGTTGACCAAACGTGGTTTTTTTTCTATTTATCGTGATTTATATACAAATATTTCAAAATTGATAAAAGCTACAACCATGGGTTGTTTTTAGTTGTATTCTACATGAAATTGCGCACATTTTCATATATAAAACTTTATGTAACGGCTAATTTAAAATGGTGCAAACATTACGACAACACGTATGATTTTTTCGGCGGAAGTTACCTCGCGGACGTAAGGAAAATTTTTTTTTTTTTATAAATTCACCATAAATCGAAATATTGTGCTAGAGACTTCCAATTTGTTGCAAAATGAAGGTCAATGATTGAATATTACTAGAATATAAGAGTTTTAGCTTACAATTGTGTTTTTTGACCATTTCAGTAGAGTCAAAGTTGACTGAAGGTTGAAATTTTGGCACTTATCATTATTTATATGAAAATATTTCAAAACTGATAAAAGCTACAACCATGGGTTGTTTTTAGCTGTATTCTACATGAAATTGCGCACATTTCCACATATAAAACTTTATGTAACGGCTAATTTAAAATGGTGCAAACATTACGACAATCGCACATATGATTTTTTCGGAAGTGTTCCCGCGCGGACGTAAGGAAAAAGTTTTTATTCATAAATTCACCATAAATCGAAATATTGTGTTAGAGACTTCCAATTTGTTGCAAAATGAAGGTAAATGGTTGAATATTACAAGAATATAAGAGTTTTAGCTTACAATTGCGTTTTTCGACCATTTTGGTAGAGTCAAACTTGACCAAAGGTTGAAATTTTGGCACTTATCATTATTTATATGAAAATATTTCCAACCTGATAAAAGATACAATCATGAGTATTTTTTTTTATTCTACATGAAAATGCGCACATTTTCATATATAATACTCTATGTAACGGCTAATTTAAAATGGTGAAAAAATGATGTTAAAGTGACGAAATAATTTCCGAGATGTCACTGATACTTTTTAGTGCGATAAGAAAGAAATTCCTGCTTACGTGCCTGCGTAACGATTGTAAACAAAACAACACCTTGATCAGTGAACTCCCAGCATCCCCCAAGGCGCGTTTTTCAAAAGTTTTCGGCTGGTAGGCCTATAAGTATTTTTCCGCAAATTTTTTTAAAAACTTTTCTATGTCGACGTAAATTACGTCCGGTCGGCACCCAAAAGACAATTTATCTCGACGTAAAATACGTCCAATAGACGTTTAAGGGTTAATTACTACCAGAATAACAATGATATTTTGTATTGAAAATGAATGTTACGTATATTCAAAACATTATTACTACCATGACTAGTAACATTAAAATTTTGAAAGATAATCTTGCTGTGAACGCTACCATAATTTGATTTTCATATACGTACTTACATTTTGTCAGCTGGCTGGCCTCGCATGGACAAAAGTCGATTTCACTGATATGAAATTACTCCACGAATAGCATTTTTATTATGAAGATATGACGATAATATAGAATTTAAAGAAATGGTTTTACGTATTTTGCTTAGGCTTCATCGCCGAGAGAGGGATTCTTTCTTCAGATCTCCATTACATGAAGAATGAGTAAAACTGTATTTTATTTTTACTTTTGGAAGCCACCATTGAAAATTCGACAGTGACAACCGAGAGAGAGATTCTTTCTTCAGATCTCCATTACATGAAGAATGAATAAAAATGTATTTTATTTTTACTTTTGGAAGCCACCATTGAACATCGACAGTGACAACTGAAACACAACTCAATAAACGCTCGATAGTTAGGACAGATAACGTCAGCAATCAGCTGTTTCTCTAGAGAGAGAGAGAGAGAGAGAGAGAGAGAGAGAGAGAGAGAGAGAGAGAGAGAGACTTGCCTGATTAGTTTGTAACACTGACAGATATCCATTAGCAAAAGTTGAATAATAGTTGTGTATTGAGAAAAATGATAATTTTAATAAAAATTTGTTTTACTGTGTCTATTGCATGTATTATTACTATATTATAGTACGTATTATGATATGAATAGTAATATTGTGCTAAAGACTTCCCGTTTGTTGCAAAATGAAGGAAATTGATTGAATATTACTAGACAGTAAGCGCTGTAGCTTACAATTGCAGTTTTCGACCATTTCAGTCAAGTTAAAGTTGAACGAAGGTAGAATTTTTTCTATTTATCGTTATTTATATGAAAATATTTCAAAACTGATAAAAGCTACAACCATGGGTTGTTTTTAGTTGTATTCTACATGAAATTGCGCACATTTTCATATATAAAACTTTATGTAACAGCTAATTAAAATAAAATGCAAACATTATGACAAGTGGACAAAAAATTTATGACCTTTTTTAGAAGAGTTTACCACCACCAACCAACCTTACCCCGCCCGCGCGGTAACGAAGGAAAAAGTTTATTTCATAAATTCACCATAAATTGAAATATTGTGTTAGAGACTGCCAATTTAATGCAAAATAAAGGTAAATGATTGAATATTATTAGAATGTAATAGTTTTAGCCTTACAATTGCGTTTTTTTACCATTTTTCGGTCGAGTCAAAGTTGACTGAAGGTTGAAATTTTGGCACATCATATTTATATAAAATATTTCAAAAATTGATAAAAAGCTACAACCATGAGTTGTTTTCAGTTGTATGCTACATGAAATTGCGCACATTTTCATATATAAAACTTTATGTAACGGCTAATTTAAAATGGTGCAAACATTATGACAATCTGAAGAAAAAATTTCTGATTTTTTTCGGAAGAGTTACCGCGCAGACGAAAGGAAACATTTTTTTTTTTCATAAATTCACCATAAGTCGAAATATTGTGCTAGAGACTTCCAATTTGTTGCAAAATGAAGGTAAATGGTTGAATATGACTAGAACGTAAGAGTTTTAGCTTACAATTGCGTTTTTCTACCATTTCGGTCGAGTCAAAGTTGACCGAAGGTTGATAATTTGGCACTTATCGTTATTTATATGAAAATATTTCAAAACTGATAAAAGCTACAAGCATGTGTGTTTTTTTAATTGTATTCTACATGAAATTGCACACATTTCCATATATAAAACTTTATGTAACGGCTAATTTAAAATGGTGCAAACATTACGACAATCGGACAAAAAATTTATGATTTCTTCGGAAGAGTTACCACGCGGACGTAAGGAAAAAGTTTTTTTCATAAATTCACCATAAATCGAAATATTGTGCTAGACTTCTAATTTGTTGCAAACTGAAGGTAAATGATTAATTTGTTGCAAACTGAAGGTAAATGATTGAATATTACTAGAATATAAGAGTTTTGGCTTACAATTGCGTTTTTCGACCATTTCGGTAGAGTCAAAGTTGACCGAAGGTTGAAATTTTGGCACTTATCGTTATTTATATGAAAATATTTCAAAACTGATAAAAGCTACAACCATGAGTTATTTTTTGTTGTATTCTACATGAAATTGCTCACATTTTCATATATGTATAATACTCCATGTAACGGCTAATATAAAATGGTGCAAAAATTACGTCAAAGTGACGAAATAATTTCTGAGATGTGTCGCTGATGCTTTTTACAAAATTTCAACTTCTTCACCACTTTCAATTTTCTGTATTTTCGTAGTAGTATCACTTGGTTCTTCCTTTTTGCTTACTCCTACTAAAGGCCTCTTTAAAAAATAACTATCCAAGGAAGATTGCTTCTGCCTGCTTTTGACAGTGTTCCTGAAATGACTCAGGCAAACGTCATCGAACTGCGAAACCATACGACCTGTGTCTCTTTTCTACGAATGATTGCACCTTATGAAAAGCAGCTAGAGCATCCTTAATTTCTGCCATTGTCATAAGAGTCCTCCTCGTCGCTGCTAGAGAACTCCTCTTGAACATCGTTATGTTGCATGGCCTCCAACTCCTTCAGGTCATCCGTCGTAAGCTCCTCTTGGTGCTCCTCGAGAAGGTCATTGATGTCGTACTCATCGACGACCAGCCCCATGGACTTGCCGAGTGCAACGATCTCGTCAAGATCTGGTTGCGAAACAGTTTCAGGATCGTCAACTGTTCCTGAATCTGCAGCACCAGCTTCGCCCACGTCGAATCCCTCGTAGTTTGGGCAGATACGGAATCAGGCCAGAGTTTCCTCCACGAGAAATTCAAGGTTCGCCTCGAAACCTCCTCCCAAGCTTGGTCGATCAGCCGGATGATATTATTATATCAAAATGCTCCTTCCAAAATTCACATAAGGTGAGGTTTGTGGTATCGGTGGTGTCGAAACATCTCTTGAAAAGATGTTTCGTATACAGCTTCTTGAAGTTCGATATCACCTGCTGGTCCATGGGCTGGAGAAGAGGGGTGGTGTTAGCCAGAAAATAACCTTGATAAACGAATACTCCGCTAGGATATCATCCTCGAGGCCAGGAGGGTGAGCAGGGGCATTGTCCAACAACAGCAGACATTTCAGAGGAAGGCGCTTCTCTTCCAAGATTTTCTTCACTGTCAGGCCGAAACACAGATTTACCCACTCGGTGAACAAAAGTCTCGTTACCCAGGCTTTTGAATTAGCCCTCCACATCACTGGAAGCTTCTCCTTGAGCACTTTGTGGGCCTTGAAGGCTCGAGGAGTCTCCGAATGATAGACAAGTATGGGTTTCACCTTGCAATCCCCACTGGCATTCCAACAAAGTGCAAGCGTAAGCCTGTCTTTCATAGGCTTATGCCCGGGTAGCTTCTTCTCTTCCTGCGTGATGTACGTCCGACGAGGCATTTTTTTCCAAAAAGGCCAGACTCATCACAGCTGAAGACTTGCTGAGAACTGTAGCCTTCGTTGAGTCATCTCGTCGAACGTCTTAATAGAGGCTTCGGCCACTTTCGTGTCCAAGCTGGCCGCCTCCCCACGCCGCACCACCGAATGGATGCCAGTCCATTTACGGAATTTTTTGAACCACCCATGAGAAGCCTTGAACTCTGGGGTTGGCGTTCATGTCCCTTCTCCTCCGTCGTCTTCGACCTGGGCAATCAAATCGCCGAAAATAGCGCCGGCCTTGTGGCAGATTGCCGTCTCCGTTATCGTATCGCCAGCAATTTCTTTGTCTTTTATCCAGACAAGAAGAAGCCTTTCCATTTCATCGTGCACGTGGCTCCTCTTGCTGGACAAAATAGTCATGCCCTTGGAAGGTGTAGCTGTTTTGAGGACATCCTTCTGCTTAAGGATGGTGCCTATTGTGAACGGATTTCAGCCGTATTCCTTGGCGATCACACTCAATCACATACCAGCTTCATACATTTTAATTATCTCCATCTTCGTCTCCAAAGAAAGCATCCTCTTCTTTCCGTGAATTTCAACTTTCTTGGGACCCATGACTACGTATATACTGTACGTAATTATGTTATGTAGGACGTATACGTATTTAGTAAAGTTCTCACATAACACTATAAAGTATATACTACATCGAAATCACTAACGAATTTACGTTAATAAACAAAATTGTACAGAACGCAGGAATACCGTGTGCGTACGATACTGATGATGCCGTGAAGTGGCCGAAAGAGCACGCCGCTACGTAGATGCATCATGGGAGAGATGCTGACCAATAGAAGAGAAGGATCTCATGGCGGTGACTAATATCAGGAACCAATAGGAGAGCGGGAGGATGGTGGCGAGTCTACTCAGTTGGCAGCGCACGAGTTTTAAAATTGTTATCGGTGGTCCGGGCGAATCTCGGACTTTACAGCAGCAACCTTTCGTATCTTGAACAATTTTCGTATGTAGAGCCGCAAAAATCTTCGTATTTGCTTTCGTATCTCGAGTTTTTCGTAAGTTGAGCCTTTCATATCTCAAGGTACCACTGTATAATGCTAAATATAATCTTTAACTTTTAGCTGAAGTTGAGGAAAAAATGTTTATCTGCTAATGACTATTATTGTGCATCGGCAACGTGGATGAAACTCCCACAAACTTTGGTGTAGTACCATCAAACTTGACCATAAACAAATTTGAGAGAAACGTGTTTTAATCAAAACTATTGGGCATAAAAGAACACATTTTACTGTTTTCACTCCAATAAAAGATAAATATGTACAGCTCGTCGTATTCTGATGAGATCAAGTGAAAATAGTGAACGGAATCTATTGATTTTTGTTTATGTAATCAACATGCCATGCCGTCAGTGCCATCTACTAAAGAAAAAAATAACTAAATTTAGTTAAAAAACTATGTTTTTAAGTGATATTTTGACTTGAAAACTTGAATAGAGTATCTTGAGATTCATTTGCGCTAACTAGAAGCAAGAAAGTCACTCTGATTTGAGTTCAATACAGCAAAACAAACTTATCTCACAATCGCCCTCAGCTGATTTACGAAACCAAAACATTGATTGCTATTGTTTGTATTTTATAATACAAACAAATAGTAATATGCAAATACATAAGCAGTAGTCCCCCATATTCGTGTTCCCTGGATTCACGGACTCTCACATTCGCAGATTTCTCTCTGGAACATTTCCCCCATTATTCACGGAAAATTCGCCTATTCCTGGTATTTTTTTGTGAGAAATATCTACAAATTCCTATTTTTTAAATCACTTTCATCACAGAATGCACTTTCTGTGAGAAAAAATTTTTTAGTGGATCTTTCTTGAGTTTTAACTAACAAAATAGGTGGCTTTAAGCATTTTTATAAGGGTTCCAACTGTTTGTGTGTTCTAACTTTTCACGGGGGGTCTGGTACACATCACCCACGATTACGGGAGGACCACTGTAATATTATTGGATGCAGTGAAGTAAAGCAAAACTTTTTAAAAGATCCACGGGAAAGATGCATATCCATTATGTTTGTATTTTATCTTACGATACTAATATGTGATTATTACATACTCGAACTTTATATCTCATGTATGATGCGACCCCCTTAAAATTAGCTCCAAATTAGCTCTTCAAAAGTTGCATGATACACAAGTATATATGGTAATCCATTAGATCAGTAAATTTCATCAAGATAGAAAATAGAACATTTCCGGAGTTCCAATCAATACACGAATGAACTGTGCCAGCTATATAAATTGCACCAAATCAAATCTTTATACACCTATATAACAGTAATTTATAGTACTTTAAAGTATATTAAAAGTTATGTACCAATTACATGCATATTAATAGTGAAAAGACAAAAAATGAAAAAACATTCATTTTCTGGGTTCTTAGAACTTTTGTCTAGTACTAGTAACTATACTAATTACACAAAGTATACATTATTATACGTATACCATTGGAAAATTAATTTACGTCTTACTTTATTTATCTTCATTTGACATTTTTATCCAAAATGCTAGTTTAGGCACAGAATGTGGAAAATATAAAAACATTGTGATTTTCAGGGGGATTTTGCCCCCTAAAAATTTTGCTAGGGGCCGCAGATGTCAGGGTTTTATTTTTTTTTGGTAACACTATGGACCTATAGGAAGACATTAGTGAAGAAATTTCTTGGTTGCAAATTCTGTCCAGGTTCAGAATTTAATTTGCCCTTATTAAAACAAAGTGTATCTGTTTTATTTCCTATTCCCTCATATTTACTTATTGATCACTTTTCCCAGAACCTGTCACCCTCTACATGCTGATTTTCTTTTGGAGCCCTCTTTATTTAGTCTGTTGAATCTTTTTATATGGGGTTTTAGTTGAAGATTTAAAGAGAAAAAATCAAGCAATAAAGAAACTTAAAAATAAAAATATACATTAAACTAAAATGGAAAAAATTGAAGGCATGTGCTTAAAACTTAGGAACAATTATGAACAAAAGTGTTCCATGGTTTGAAAGCTGAACTAGAAAAACAATAACTATTATTAATAAACAATATTAGTAATCATGATTTTTACACACATTTTTTTTACAGCCTATGCAGCTTAATAACAAACAAAACTTCATACAGATATAAATTTACTGGGTGTCATCCAAGTACTGCAGACACAACTGTGTATAGTAGAGCACTGCATGACTGAAAAATTATGAAATGCTTTACCTCCCTTTTGTGATTTTTGAAGAATCAATAACCCTATCACCTTTAGTTTCTTCATTATGGAAAAGCTTACAATCCTAGCGCACACTCAAATTCTGTTGAATACCCTAGAAATGTTATAAATTTCTTTATTTTTATCAAGGTGAAAGAGGTTAAATTGTAACAATTTAAATAGCAGAACATAACAAAACCTTGACTCAGCAATGATTATTGGTTTTTAAGGTTTTCTTTCTAGCATAAAGATGCCAATACAAACTAAACACCCGTGTCTTAAATTAAAAAAAAAAAAAAAAAACAACAAAAAAAAAAAAAAAAAAAAAAAAAAAAAAAAAAAAAAAAAAAAAAAAAAAAAAAAATACAGGACCAAAACCAAAAGTGTGGATGGTTTACAAGACAATTTTCTTACCTCCTGACAAACTGGTGTTTGATCCACGAGAGCCACTGGCACGGGACAACGAATGTGACGACCCCCAACGGCCACTGCTCTTCCTCATGCTGTTTGAACTGGAGCTCTCATATCTTCTCCCAATGTCTACAACACGCACACACAACATCACACATAAGCAAAAGGTGCAAGGTGCACACGGCAAGCCATGTCATGGTGCTTTATCTCAGTAATTTTTGAAAGAAGTGACAACTTCATCCATGTAATTATAGCAGAAGTATATGATTTTGTGCAAGTAACAATGTAAAAATGCCTGAGAAAGCTGCAGAAGCATTGAAATCAACACTACTCAGCAAGCTCAGATCAAAACTGCCATACATCATTACATATTCAACATGATCAGAGCAAAACCTTGACATTTAATAGTATAGATAATTAATTGTAGCCTTTTTCATTTTAAAAAACACCACTAATATATATTCATATTAAAATATCACAGAATTCAGGTCTGTGAATCAAGGCAAAGTGTTATAGCATATTTAAGCAAAACAAAGTCACTTCTAAAAAATCCTTATCATTGCATCATTATTTCAGACATGACTATTCCAGAATGTATATAATCAAGTCAGATTGGTTACTATAGCACAACCATGCAAACATGCTTGTATTATTGGTAAACAGTATTACAAATTATTACTCACCCTTCTTTAACAGCAATTAATTGTAAATTAAATACATAAAACCTCAACATTTTATTACCACTGATTAAAACCTTACCAGCAAGGTTTTGCGAGCTGCCTTTCTTCCCACTACTTGACATAAGTGGGCCATCCCCTGCATCAGACATTGAAGGAGCACCAGCCATAGTTTTGGGTCTTGGCCTACTGCTACTGCCTGGAGCTTTGTTTCTAAGTCGTACAGAAGGCTTCCCTTGAGATGAGCCTGGGCTATCTAACTGGAATCCAGGTGGTGGTTCATAAACTCTTCCCTGCAGCATAAGAACAGGAAATGAAAAATATGCTGACAAACACCAATACCCAGTAAACATACTATATACTATAATTCACAATACGTACCCAAAAACAACAGAGTTAAATTTCACAAACAATAATGCAACTCATGCTCAGTTAAGTTATATCAGCCACTTGACATGCAAAAGCTACCTGAAAATATTTTTAATGCAGCTTTAAAACTAATAATGTATTCATAACATTATAACAAAGCTACTTCCACAAAATAAAAGTTTGTAATAATATGGAAAAAAATCAATGTATAAACACTGATAACACTAGTAACATAGGATACGTAGTTCATTAGCAGGAAATAAAAAAAATTTTGAGAGATAAATATAGAAATTCTCAAGGTCAACACAAACGGTCACCTCAAGCAAGACAAAACCATATCTACTGCTACTACATAATTTCATAACTTTAAAAATTACTTGGCTATGTAACTAATTTTTTCCACTTACTGTAATATAGTATGGAATATAACAATTTACTATTTTCTATTTCCATTAATCATATAAAATTGTTCTGCAACAACAATGCTCTTTTTACACATACCTTTTACATCTTTCAAGAAAAAAGCTTTGACCAATTAAAAGATAACTCAGCACTAGGTACTTTAAACTGATAATCTATTGCTGCATGAAAACTGAACCAAGTTACAAAGTGCAATCAAATAAATTAAAATCTAATCCAAAAACTCTTATCAATTGTAGTAGCATAGTGCTATGGCATTACAGTATTTACAAAGTACCTCTTTTTCTGCCTCCTCCATTGCTTTCTTGATTTTATATCTTTCTAAGATCAATTCTCGCCTAGCTCTTTCTTCTTCTTTCTTTCGAAGTTTCTCGTCTTCTCTCTCTTTTTCTGCTTCCCGTTTGGCTAGGGCCTCCATCTCCTTTTTTCTTCTTGCAGCTTCCTGTTCTTCTTTACGCTTCATAGACATCATCATGAGACGTTCCTTCTTCTTCTCCATCTCTGATGCACTAGACTAGGGTAGGTAGTGATGTCAATTATGATGAACCCTATCCAATCTTCTTAATGTGATTTGATATAACATTCACCAAATATTCACAAAATAACAAGAATATGTCTGATATTTAGCACAGAAGTTACTGAAATGAAAACCTTCTGACTGCATTATGAAAATTTGCTGCTCAAGGTGTAAAGTGTAAGTAGTATATTTTCAAAGAAATTAAAGATCATGCTTTCTTCCTAAACACTCTTAGTGAGCAAAAATATAGTACCAAACTGGGCCAAGAAATCTACATAATCTTATGCCTGGTTATCTTATGCAGTCAAAGGGCTAACACAGTAAAACATAGTTGTACATCTTGTAGCATACATATACAAATTTTCAAGGGCACGGAAAACATGCATACCTCTTACAGTGCAACTGTAACTTAACTACAACAACAAAGAAACCAAAATAATTCACTTCAATACTGCTATTAAATAAAAATAAAAAAGCTGGAGCTAAAAAGAGAAAAATAAATCTTTTCACTACACTGTTCACTTCCTTTCACTGACCTCTATCAGCAACCTAGGCCTCTCCTCTTTATAAAAGGTAACAGAAGAACACTTACACAAATAAGAAGGTATACAGTAAAAGCATACTTTAAATAATGGATTAAGTTCAGTGTCAACATTATAAACCAATTCTAACAATGCAGGTACTCTCTCATCTGCAACCAACTTTCCCAATTAAAATTGTCTAAATTAAATTTAACATTAGCCATGCAATTTTTGTTCCTCAAAACATGAAACTTTTAATCTACATTCAAGGATTTTCAAAAGTTCAATACTATAAATACAAATTAGATGTAATAAAGCACACCCATTTCCTTGAAAAATAAATAATGCACGACAAGTCCCTATTATTCAAATGTCTAAGATTTATTAGGTATTGGATGATATGGATATCCCAGGACAGCAAGACTATTGTAAGAAATAAATCATTCCATGTTTACTTTGACAATTTTCAACTTTAATACATCTCAATTAACTTTTCTGAATATGACTGGTATTAGGCTAGCTATGAAAGAGTTAAGCATGGAATGGCAGAAACCATTAAAGAATGAAAAACACAATAACCTAGACAACAGAGAGTTTAAGATAAACTAATGTAGAAGGGAAGACGAAAATAAAGCATTAAGAAAGTAATCCTACAAAATACATAATAAGAATAGTATATGAAATAAAAATGGGAAGATCAGAGAAACAGTGAAATGAATTTATCAAATTAACATCAAATATATATACACAAGGCAGGCTGGAGTGACACACTAATATAGAGATGCAAGTTCCACAACTATGAATACCATAGTGTTTTAAGGCAGTATTATTATTATTTGGTCTAATTAGACTGCTCAGTTAAATACTAAACTCTCTCAGGGCTGGCAGTCAAAACTTCGACTAGAGATTGTACTTTGCCACAAGTTGTAATGTACTTTTCCATATTTTCCTCATTTATGTAAGTGGAAATGCATACTAATGTATGAAAGGAAGATACACATACTATTGTGTTTTGTTGTATTTATATTTAGTTGGGTAAAGCGTTGCTTTTGGTTATTTCATATATTAGTTTGTAAGTGTACGTGTAATACCACTTTTAAGTGTCGGTCATAGTTTGTTTGTTGATTTGATAGTCATTTTTTGTTGATCAGCCACAACCACAAATTCAGCTATAGTTCCCATAAAACCGATTGTACTGGAAATGGCTCATGTAAACAGTCTTAATTAAGCAGCCATCCAGACAAGACCTTGTCCTGCAATCTCCAAGTAGTCACTGGGATCTCAGAGCCTTAATCACTTGAGTATTCCTAACTTAAAGCTCATTTGGAGAAACCCCTTCTGAGGATATGCAAATCTAATGATGGGAGGAATTTTCTTTTGATGTTCTTTGGATGGGAGGAATTTTCTTTTGATGTTCTTTGGATAAGAATAATGAGAAGGAGACTGCTAGACTAGGGATAACGAGTCCGCCATTCACTTTTACAGCAAGTTAATATCATTTACATAGAACTTAGGCTACAATTTGGTTAGTACATATATTTAAATTCACTTTAGGCTATGTAATTCCTTGTGATTTGAAAAGCTCTACCATTTCAATGTGAATTGTAATAAAATGGTGCCATGACTAGGATTATGTAATTCGTTGTTACATCAGTGATCTGTGTAGTTGGCATTGTTTATTTTAAGGATTGTTGTGATATTTGGAGATAAAAGACAAGATGTGACCAGCTGATGGTGGCGGCCATATTTTAATTAGTCACGTGTTACCCTAGCCTGAATGGATCAGTAGTAGGATCCATTTGGTCAATCACCACCTAGCCTATGCTGCAGAGATGCCTATGCTTTCGCCAGGATTGGTAAATACCAGGTGGTGCTCAAGCCAACCCAAGAAGTTACGCTAAGTTAGGTTAAACGAAATGATGATTGATGTATTTCCACTTTGCAAATAGTTTGTTTTTTTAGGTTTAATGGTAATTTGAGAGACTTAAGAGATGGTGGGATTTAAATCGAATAAAATCCTATGTTGTACACAGTGATTGTATGTAGTCAAGGTCAAATATATAATATAAAATAATATATATATATATATAAATATATCATATATATATTATATATATATATATATATATATATATAGATATAATATATATATAATATATTATAATATTATAACTACTTAATATATATATACTCTAATATATATATATATATATATATACTATATATTAATACCTTCATTATATATAATTATATATATATATATATTACTATATACTATATATATATATCTTATATATAATATTATATATAATATATAGTATATATATATATATAAGTAATTATATATATACATATGATATATATTATTAATTATATATATATAATATATTATATTATATATATATTATATAATATATAATATATAAGTAATATATAAATATTAAAATTATATATTATATATTAATAAATAATAATAAATATATATATATATATATAATATATATTATATATATAAAATAATAAATCATAAATATATATATAATATATAAATATATAAATATTATATATATATATATATTATATATATATATATATAATATATAATAGTATATATATATAATATATATATATATAATATATATATAACACACACAGTGGTACCTCGACATACGAAATTAATCCGTTCCGAGACGGCCTTCGTATCATGAGCTTTTCGTATTTTGAACCGCATTTTACATGTAAAATGCCTAATCCGTTCCAAGCCCTACAAAAACACCCCAGTAAATTATATTTCCAGGCTTTGAACACATGTTCTAGGGTTATGACGCCGATCCGACAGAAGAAATATGACTCCAAAAAGGCAAAATACTGTACATACTTGAGTAGTATTCAACTGCATGCAATTTTCAACCCCATTTTTACTGCATATATTAGGACTTTAGCATATGTCCCTTAGCAATAAGCCTCGCCTATGTTAGCAGTTGCTACTGTAGCCTAGTCTATGATTCTGACATCTAAACCTAAGAAGCTAAAAGCTTAGAATATGCCAATAAAATTTATAAATAATCAGTATGTACTCATTTCAAATAATTATTAATTATTCATTAACTATAATACACAAACCAAAAAAAAAAAAAAAAACTTCCAACTGTTTGTTTACATTCAGCACTTACGAGTACCGAACGATCGCCAAGCAAACACTTTTCCTAGCACACAGTAAGCCATAAATTTTCATTATCTCTCTTCAACTAATGAAACTACCAAACAGTATAATAAACCATTCATTTCTACTCTTTATTCTATTTTTACCTAATGGAGATACAGAGTTACTGACAGCTGCTATAATGAAACATATACGTAATATTAAAACAGAAGAAGAATTCTAGAAAATACATATTTGTTGGCTCCGATGATAGCAGTCTGATTTATTTTATATTTTATGATATCTAATTCACAATTTTTTTTTTATTAAATGTATTGCATGTACTCATTTCAAATAATTATTAAGTAACCATTAACTAAAATAAACAATCAAACAAAACAAAAAAAAGCTTCCAAACTTCTGTTTACGTTCAGCACTTGCGAGTACCGAACGATCGCCAAGCAACCACTTTCACCTAGCACACAGTACGTACAGTAATCAAATTTTCATTATCTCTCTTCAAGTACTGAAACTACCAAACAGTATAAAAACCATTCATTTCTATTCTTTATTCTATCTTTACCTAATGCTTTTTTATTATCCCTCTTACGCCGATTGGAAGTATTAAACGTCGAGTCAAAATGTCTCCCGTATGCCGATTGGACGTATCATATGTCGGCTCAAAAAAGTTTTTTTTTAAATTTGCGGAAAAATACTTATAGGCCTACCAGCCAAAAACTTTTGAATCACGCGCCTTGGGGGGTGCGGGAGTTCACGGATCAAGGCGTTGTTTTGTTTACAATCGCTACGCAGGCGCGCAAGCGCGAATTTCTTTCTTATCGCACTAAAAAGTATCAGTGACACATCTCAAAAATTATTTCGTCACTTTGACATAATTTTTGCACCATTTTAAATTATCCTTTACATGAAGTATTATATATGAAAATGTGCGCAATTTTATGTAAAATACAACAAATAAATACTCATGATTGTAGCTTTTTATAGTTTTTGAAATATTTCATATAAATAACGATAAGTGCAAAAATTTCAACCTTCGGTCAACTTTGACTCCACAGAAATGGTCGAGAAACGCAATTGTAAGCTAAAATTCTTATATTATAGTAATATTCAATCATTTACCTTCATTTTGCAACAAATTGGACGTCTCTAGCACAACATTTTGATTTATGGTGAATTTATGAAAAAACTTTTTCCTTACGTTCGTGCGATAACTCTTCCGATAAATTTTTTCGTGCAATTGTCCTAATATTTGCACCCTTTTAAATTTGCCGTTACATAAAGTTTTATATATGGAAATGTGCGCAATTTCATGCACAATACAACAAAAAACAACCCATGGTTGTAGCTTTTATCAGTTTTCAAACCTTTTCATATAAATAACGTTAAGTGCAAAAATTTCAACTTTCGGTCAACTTTGACTCTACCGAAATGGTTGAAAAACGTAATTGTAAGCTAAAACTCTTATATTCTAGTAATATTCAATCATTTACCTTCATTTTGCAACGACTTGGAAGTCTCTAGCACAATATTTCGATTTATGGTGAATTTATGAAAAAAAAAAAAACATTTTCCTTACGTCCGCGCGGTAACTCTTCCGAAAAAATCACAATTTTTTTTGTGCGATTGTCGAAATGTTTGCACCATTTTAAATTAGCTGTTACATAAAGTTTTATATATGAAAATGTGCGCAATTTCATCTAGAATACAACTAAAAATGATTGAAGGTTGTAGCTTTTCTCTATTTTCGAAATATTTGCATATAAATCACGATAAATAGAAAAAAAATCATGTTCGGTCAAATTTGACTCTACCGAAATAGTTGAAAAACGCTATTGTAAGCTAAAACTCTTACGGCCTAGTAATATTCCGTCATTTTTCTAAATTTTGAAACAAATTTGAAGTCTCTAGAACAATATTGTGATTTATGGTGAATTTTTGAAAAATATATTTACCTTCACTCCGCGTGCCGATTCGCAGCTGCAAGTCTCCGAAATACGTACATCGCATTATCCTAATATTTGCTCCTTTTCATATTAGCCATTTTATAGAGTTTCATATATCAAAATGTGCGCAAATTCATGAAGAATACAATAAAAAACAATTGAAGGTTGTAGCTTTCTCCATCTCCGAAATATGTGCATATAAAAAAATATATATAAAAATTTCGACATTCGGTCAAATTTAACTCGTCCGAAATGGTCGAAATCTGCAATTCTAATCTAAAACTCTTACAGTATCGTAATATTCAATCATTTGTCTTAATTTTGAAACAAATTGGAAGTCTCTAGAACAATATTTAGAATTACGGTGAAATTTTGAAAATAACATTTTTTTACTTCCGCGCGTTACGAATTCGTACATCATTTTGTGATAATATTTTTCCGGTGTTGCTTTTATTGTTTTACTATGTATTATATATCAAAATTATTGCAATTTAGTGTAAAATACAACGAAAAAAAAGTAACTCGTTAGCTTTGACCGTTTTTTGCACAGCGTGATTTGAATACAATTATCTATGAATTTTCTTTTTTTCGCTACCATATATCGCATTATTTACATATGATAATGATATTATTTTTCATTTCTGATGATTGCATACTAAATTTCAGGCAATGACAAAAACATGAGCCAAAAATAAACTCTTAATCTTCAAAACTAAGCGCGCTGTGATTTTTTGAAAAAATTATTTTTTCCGCTTCCGCGCTCACTCCAAACCGGCGCCGGCATACGGGAGAGGTTTTGAGTTTTAGGGCTTCGGCATAAGAGGGTTAAATGTGTTGCATGAATAAGTTTTTCAATTTACAGCATCCTTTTACCAACAGAATACATAGAGCACATGCTGACCAATAGGAGAAAAGGATCTTATGGGGTGACTAGCATCAGGAACCAATGGAAGAACAGGAGGATGGTGGCGAGTTTACTCAGTTGGCGGCGCGCGAGTTTTAAAAATTGTTCTCAGTGGTCTGGGCGAATCTCTGGACTTTACAGCAAAAACCTTTCGTAACTTGAACTATTTTCATATGTAGAGCCAAAAAAATCTTCGTATTTGCTTTCGTATCTCGAGTTTTTCGTAAGTTGAGCCTTTCGTATGTCGTGGTACCACTGTATATATGATATATATATATATATAATATATATATTATTATATATATTCACTTATCTATATATATATAGATATATATATATATATAATAAACTAAAATTGGGGATATTTCTCAAAGAAAAATATCGCGAATAATGCGGGGAAACACTCCCGAGAGAAATCCGCTAATGTGTAATTCCGCAAATCTGGAGAACGCGAATACGGGGGTTCCACTGTACATATATACTATAAGCGGTAATGATCTACCATTGATTGATAAATTTTAAAGAGTTATGGCCAATTTTAAATATTATATTTGCTGGAGCAGTATATATACTTGTATTGGCTGACAGTTAATATCCTTTTTTCGTATTAAAAGTGATAACCAATTGGTCAAAAAAGGTTGAAACCACTATTGGTACAGGTGATATTAACAGTATTTCTTCACTGGGAGACTCATTGAAGGAATATTTGCAGAAAATCCAGCAATTGGATAGTGAAATATTGGAGCTAACACATCCCACAGGAAAGCCTGACCAAATTATGATTCAAGCAGAATATAGCATAAAAGTAGGCACTGAAATTCATAGCCTCCATTACAAGTCTTCTACCTGTAAAGAGTGAACCTAGTGCACCAATATTGCCTGTCAAAGCTAGTGTAAAGTTGCATAAATTAGACATCAAACATTTCGGTGGTGATGTTGGAATGGAATTCATTTTGGGAACTGTTTGAAGTATCGGTACACCAACATACTGACTTTGAAAGTATATACAAAAGTTTTCTTATTTGAAGGTCTTACTTATATCTGGTTTTAAATTAGGAGGCAAATATTTACAAGCAGTGAACTTGTTTAAAGTAGCTTATGGCAGGAAGGACAAAATAATGTCGTATTTAGTTAAAAAAAGCTTCCAGACTGAGACTCCTAATGCAGATGCAGAGTGGCACAAAGATTCTGAGCGCAATCTATATGCGCATAAGATCATTGGAGAGTAAACAGTTAGAATTGTATACCATCTTGTTCTATACCAAACTACCTAGTAGTGTAAGTGAAATAATTAAACAAAAGTGGGGAAGATTGACTTAAATTTTACACCAACAAAAATATATCTTGAAGAGGAAATACACAATTTGAGGGCTTTTCCACAGACTGAACTAGTGAACACCAATTCTGTAACTACCGTATCTTTCACAGTAAAACAGGTGCAGTTTGTGGGGGAAAAAAAAGTGGGGCTTAAAAATACAAACAAGGTTACCTTGAAGGTAAACCAAGTTCAAGGATGTGCACTTCGTGGAGGCAGCACACATGGACACATTTTAAGACTCTTGTAACCAGAAGAGGAAAGACAAAAAAAATTAAACTCTGGGCCTGTGTTCGGTATGCACACCCAATAAACATTTCGGCTCCAATTGTGACAGGTAGTCTGTAATAATGTTGCAAGTGTTAGACACCATAGACTATTTGTAATCTAACCCAACCAAAGACTAAGGAAGGTGGGTACAAGTTGGAAGCTCCCTCGGACAAGTATTGAACAAGGAAATAAGAAGACTAAGCAGTTGATCTTACCTACAGCCACAATAACTCTAAAAGGTAAAAAGAGGTCACATTGTGTGAAAGAGAGGGTTGTTGTATACCTGTGCCAAGAGATCTTTCATAAAGAGATCTGCTCTTGAAGGACTCCAATATAAGAGCAAAGAAGTTGAGAACATATCATTGGGAAGTTATTTGACTTCCAAACCAGTCAAACAATATGAGATGGTAAATATTGTTGTAACTCACTGGGGGTAGGTTAACCCTTAGTGGAAGGGCAAAAAAAAAAAAAAATCAAAATGCAGCTCCTCAGGCCGAGTAAACTTTGAGGTCGGCCAATTTATGGAGAGAGAGAGAAAAAAAAACATATAAATGAAAAGAAGATATGCAAATGCACATGGTGAGTGAAAATAAAATTCTAAAAAATTTTCCCTACCTTCCACGAGAAGTTGAAAATGACTACATGTTTACAACCCCTTGTGGGTCCTCTTTTACGAGACAATCATAAATTTTACCATCTTATATATGTTTTTTCTAATAAATAATTTGATTTTATTGTTTAAAATTATAATTACAGCTCACACAATATCAAAACAGATACGCAATAAAATCAGTAACAAATTCTCTGCATATTTGTTGAAAAACATTAACGTAAATTTACAAAGAACGAACATTCAGGAACTTTTTTATTTGTACATGTTTTTTCTAACATTACTTTGCACTATCTTTGCAAAATTACATTTACAACCGACATACCATCACAAAAGACAAAAACAAAAACCAAAAACAACCCCTTGGTATATTTATGAGCAAATCTACAAAAATATTTCATACGAGACAAAGATGCAGTACATTCTCCCTTGAAATCAGAAGCAGAACCGAAATCCTGAAATGCCAGATTCAAGATTTCAGCCAATGAAAAGTTGCCATTAGTGATTTTAATGGGCTAAAGAAGTATTAGCACTCCTTTCCTGGCCGCTTCCTTCCATATCGATGGCGCTTAATATTGCTTATCTACAGGATCAATCCATCCACCACCTCAAACCTGTTATTACTACTCTGAGAAGCTATCCTTCCATTCAGGGTTAATGCATGTGGATTGTAGTGGTGGGTGAGCTGCCAGAATATACAAAGAAATTCGATATTAAGAAGAATTTAAGGTCGTTGTGTAAAACGAAAATGAGCCTGGCTGATAAAGACTTTCATTTACTCATTGAGAAACAATCGCCTACAGAGTTGTTAATAGGGGTTGACAATGTGTACAACATAGTACTACATCCAGGGTTTCAACCAAATATAGTTGCTACCAACTATATTTGGTTGTGGTAATCAGAACCTGTAGTTCTCCTCCAACCAAAGAGGGTCATGTTTTTATTTTAAAACCAGCAGTGGAAACAGACAAGATAACTATGACTGACTACTCGTTTAAAAGGACCAAGAGAAATCTTGAAACTTTGTGGAGCTTGGATCACTTAGGTATTAACTGCGGAGATAATGGAACAAGAAAAGAAGGTATTGGAGAACTTTGAGAGTACTGTAACCAATTCTGAAATTGACAAACAGTATGTTGTGACATTGCCTTGGAAGGACAATAGGAGTAAATTAACGTCCAACTTTGGATAGGCTCTGAAAAGATTAAAGCAACAGTGTGTTAATATTTGGGAGGACACTCAAGTGTCTGGAACACTCAGAAAATCCTGAAGGATCAGGAGGATAGGAGGTTCATAGAAAGAGTGGAATATTTTAAAACTGATGAAGACTCATTTCTTGGCAGATCATGGTGTTAAAAAGGACAGTGCAACAACCCCTATTAGGATAGTATTTGACTGTTTGGTCAAACGGGAAAAATGGGTTGAGCTTGAACCACTGTTTATGCACAGGACCGCATATAACAGCGGACCTACTCAAAGTTCTACTGTAGTGTAAGAAAAAAATCACTTTTGCCTCTGCGTATTAGTAACTGAACAAGCGACTCAAGTCTTAAGTATAGACTGGGATGAAAAGAAAGATACCTTGACATTACATCCTACTAAGATAAATAAGTCCAGTCAAACTAAGAAAGAAGTGATAAGAACAGTTGCACAAATTTATGATCCATTAGGAGTACTTCCATCTGTCACTATTAGGGCAACAATATACTTTCAGAATTTGTGGAAGCAACAGTTGGATTGGGATAATCAACTCCCGAGCCCATTACAAAGGCAATGGGTCGAGTTATCTGAAGACTTGGAGAAATGTCTTGATAATTCTTTTCCTAGGCATACTAGCTTAGGTTAGGGGGACCCCTCACACATATTCTGCCGTGCTAGTGAGTCAGTATATGGTTGTGTAGCATTTAGTTAAGAACCAAAACTCATTTAATGATGGCAAAGGCAAGAGAAGTGCCCATTAACCCTGTAACGCCAATTGGACGTATTAAACATCAATATAAATTGTCTGTTGGGTGCCGATTGGACGTATGGTACGCCGATATAAAAAAAAAAATTTTAATTTGCGGAAAAATACTTATAGGCCTACCAGGCAAAAAATTTTAAATCACGCGCCCTGGGGGATGCTGGGAGCTCACGGATCAAGGCATTGTTTTGTTTACAATCGTCAACCAGGTGCGCAAGCGCGAATTTCTTTCTTCTCGCACTAAAAAACATCAGCGACACATCTCAGAAATTATTTCGTCATTTTGACATAATTTTTGCACCATTTTATATTAGCCGTTACATAGAGTATTATATATGAAAATGTGCACAATTTTATGTAGAATACAACTAAAAATAACTCATGGTTGTAGCTTTTATCAGTTTTGAAATATTTTTATATAAATAACAATAAGTGCCAAAATTTCAACCTTCGGTCAACTTTGACTCTACTGAAAGGGTCGAAAAACGCAATTGTAAGCTAAAACTCTTATATTCTAGTAATATTCAATCATTTACCTTCATTTTGCAACAAATTGGAAGTCTCTAGCACAATATTTCGATTTATGGTGAATTTATGTAAAAACTTTTTCCTTACGTCCGCACGGTAACTCTTCCGAAAAAAATCAGAAATTTTTTCCGTCCGATTGTCGTAATGTTTGCACCGTTTTAAATTAGCCATTACATAAAGTTTTATATATGAAAATGTGCGCAATTTTATGTAGAATATAATTAAAAACAATCCATGGTTGTAGCTTTTATCAGTTTTGAAATATTTTTATATAAATAACAATAAGTGCCAAAATTTCAACCTTCGGTCAACTTTGACTCTACCAAAATGGTCGAAAAATGCAATTTTAAGCTAAAACTCTTATATTCTAGTAATATTCAATCATTTACCTTCATTTTGCAACAAATTGGAAGTCTCTAGCACAATATTTCGATTTATGGTGAATTTATGAAAAAACATTTTCCTTACGTCCGCACGGTAACTCTTCTGAAAAAAATCAGAAATTTTTTCCATCCGATTGTCGTAATGTTTGCACCATTTTTAATTAGCAGTTACATAAAGTTTTATATATGAAAATGTGTGCAATTTCATGTAGAATACAACTAAAAACAACCCATGGTTGTAGCTTTTATCACTTTTGAAATATTTTCATAAAAATAACAATAAGTGCCAAAATTTCAACCTTTGGTCAACTTTGACTCGACCGAAATGGTAAAAAAACGCAATTGTAAGCTAAAACTATTAAATTCTAGAAATATTCAATCATTTACCTTTATTTTGCAACAAATTGGAAGTCTCTAGCACAATATTTTCGATTTATGGTGAATTTATGAAATAAACTTTTTCCTTACGTCTGCGGGGTAACTCTTCCGAAAAAATCATAAATTTTTTGTCCACTTGTCGTAATGTTTGCACCATATTAAATTAGCCATTGCATAGAGTTTTATATATGAAAATGTGCGCAATTTTATGTAGAATACAACTAAAAACAACCCATGGCTGTAGCTTTTATCAGTTTTGAAATGGTTGAAAACTGCAATTGTAAGCTACAACACTTACAGTCTAGTAATATTCAATCACTTACCTTCATTTTGCAACAAACGGGAAGTCTCTAGCACAATATTTCGATTTATGGTGAATTTTTGAAAACTGCTTTTTTTTACGTCCTCGCGTTAGGAATTCATGCATCATTTTGTGATATTTTCTCAATGTTGCCTTGATTGTTTTACAATGTGTTATATACCAAAATGACCGCAATTTAGTGTAAAATACAACGAAAAAAAATTTAACTCGTTTGGTTTAACTGTTTTGCTCACAGCATGATTTGTATACAATTCTATATGAAATTTTTTTTTCACGCTGTCATATATCCCAATATTTATATATGATGATATTTTTTTTTTCATTTCTGATGGTTGCATACTAAACTTCAGGCAATGATAAAAAAAGGAGCCAAAAATGAACTCTTAATCTTGAAAACTAAGCGTGCTGTGATTTTTTGAAAAAAAACATTTTTTGCGCTTCGGCGCTCACTCGCGAACGCCGCCGGCATACAGGAGACAATTTTTAAAATACTGCTTCAGCGTTTAAGGGTTAAAGAATTCTGTTTCAAAAGTTGAATTGTTGACAAGTGTTGCTGGCAGCAAGAACAGCCAAATCCTTTGAGAAGGAAGAGTTTGTTGAACTGTTTGTTTGGTCGGACAATAAAGTTGCCCTAAGTTCACCAGTATCAAAAAATATTCTGCCTGTATTTGTGAGGAATACGGTACAGGAAATAAACTTTAATTCCAGAGGCGGTGTTATCCTATGTGCCTAAGAATGACAATCCCAGTGACTGGTAAACACTTGGGAAAAGGAAAGTCTTTTCCCGTGGGAGGGACTCCCTTGGTTAAAAAAATTCCTCTTGGGTGGATGAACATTTTGGTCAATATTGTAAGGGAAAGAACTCCAAGAGACAAAGAATAAGACAATGTATCGTTCTCATGCAAAGGGAATTTTTCTAAGAGGAATACGAGAGTTTGATGAAGGGGGTAAAACCAAAACTAGCTCTCGTACACCAGTTGAATCTTTACCTGGACAACAGAGTAATAAGGTGTAAGGGTAGACTAGAGCAAGTGGAGATACCCAAAGCTGCTAAATTTCAAATACTACTGCCGAAGAGTTGCTATGTTATTCGGGTAATTATTAAAGATCATCATGATGCTAATGCTCATATGAGTGTAAATGCAACTGTGGTGAGTCTCGGGCAGATCTGGATCCAACAGATCAGGCAACTACTAAGAGTATCTTACACAACTGTGTTATTTGCAGGAGAACACGAGGGAGGCTGTATAGGCTCAATGTGGTTCCTCTGTTACCCAAGTTCAAGGTGTGATGTAAACAACCTTTTAAGGGGGCCGGCCGGAACCCCTATATATGGTGGTATAGGGCGAAAAATGCAAAGTCATGAAAAAATTCATGGAGCTTCATATGGCAATTGAGAATACGTATAAGAAATATTTCGTCAAAATTCCTCTTACTTTCGTAGTTACAGAGTAATTAGTAAACATAACTCAATAAGCCTAAAACATTCATCCGTACAAGAAAATGCAATATATCTTCTGTTATCGTAAATTTTTATAATTATTGCCAAAGAAATTGTGAGAAATGGCATCTGTAGAGATTCCGTGGCTCGAAGAAGCGTCTGAAGCGAGTATCTGCTATCTGGTTCAATCATGAATCAGTTGGACCATAGACATCAAGTAGATTACACGTTCGAGTTTCACCTCGTGACATTCGCTTGCTTTTATGTATGTTTATGTATGTTTCGGCAAGAAGTTCATCATGCCAATGAGGAAAAGACAAGGAAAACATCTCGCTAACATACAGACGAAGAAAAATCGCTCAAGTATTATTACAGAATATCATAATATACGCGTAGTTAGTGAAGAGAGAGGGGAGGGTTGCCTGGTAACGCCCCCTTCTTGCCTGACAGCACACGTCACACTGTGCCCAAGGCTACGATCTTTGAGAAAAGAGATCTTCATTCATGATAAATAACATAGTTTTGGTTTTTTAATACCCAAAATGGAATATGAAATTCATAATAATCATGATTTATTAAATTGTCTTTGTAAAAAGAGAGTACACCTTCGAGTTTCACCTTTGACATTCTCTTGCATTTACGTTTGTTTATCTTTGTTTCGGCAAGAATGTCATCATGCCAAAGAGGAAAATACAAGGAAAAACCTCTCGCTAACATACAGAGAAAATTCGCTGTAATAAGCCGAGTTAGTGAAGGGGAGAGAGGGGGTTACGTAGGAAGGAGTGGGGGTTACGTAGGAAAGGAGTGCCCCATCTTGCCTCAAGAACAGTGCCCCAGGCTACGATATATGAGCAAATGAGCAAAGGGATCATCATTTATGATTAAATTATGATAAATAAAATAGTTTTGGTTTATTAATACACAAAAAAGAAATATACATTCATAATAATCATTATTTATTAACATTGTCTTTATAGAAATACGAAGGAAAACTTTTAACGCCCGTATCTCAAAACTATACTTATTGACCTTCAAAATCTATCTCCTCACTTAGTTTTGAAGCTATAACATTGGAATTTGGTATATAACTCAGAAAGACATTATAGAACAATCAAATAGAGCCTTTTTTTCCAATTTTTGTTTCATCTTTTTTTTATAAATTTTTTTCTCGTGATTTATAGGGTTTATTTTTTTACCATATTGAAAAATTCATATCTAGCAAAAAAATGACTTTTAGAAAAAAAAACTCTCCATTTGATTGGAGGTCGACATCAGGTCTATATATGGTAGTAATCCCAGGTCTTAATATTAAATATCAAGGGAGGAGATAGAATTTGAAAAATGGTTATTTCGGGATAAATTGCCCTGGCGTCACAAAACCGAAGGTCAGAGGTGAAAATCATATGCGGTTTGGAGATGTCCCAAGTCACCTTATTAAGTGGTATGAATATCAAAGTCCTGTCGTTAAAAAACGGCAGTAGCTGGCCGGCCCCCTTAATGCCACAGGCGTGGACTACAACGGCGCATTATGGGTTAAGACAAATGGACAGAGCCCTAAGAAGGTTTATATCATCCTATTTACATGCCCGATAACCAGAGGCATACACATGGAACTAGTAGTTCATAACCAGTCCTATGGCTTGTTCCTCATGAGTTTTAAAAAATTCTGCAGCAGAAGATGTTTCCCAGCACTGATGCGGAGTAACAACGCCACACATTTGTATCTTAGAACCATGTGGGAGAATCCCAAGGTAAATTAATATCTATTACAGATACAGTGTAACAAAGTTCACTCCAGTGAAAGCACCATGGTTTGGTGCTATAATGGAAAGGCTGATAGGACTTCGTAAGTCATTCCTAAAAAAGATCAAAGGCCAAGCCTTACTCAGTTTTGAAGAACTGACCTGTTATTGGTGGCGCTGAAAAACGTTAATGATAAGACCATTAAGTCACGCACCCCGGAACTTGAATCAGTTGGAAATTTTAACCCTTAACCATTTGGTTCTTGGAAGAAAGCTTAAGTCCTTCCCAAGAGAAGTAGTAAATTGGAAAGAGATCTCAGGTGACCCTACCTATGGACAAAGAAAGTTCACCAAGAAAGGATTTCTGTAGTGTCCAGATTGTGTGACAACCTGTGGAAAAGATGGGAGAGGGAATATCTAACAACACTAAATAGGGGAAATAGTCCTCATTCACGATGAAGGGTCAAGGAGCGAGTGGAAGTTGGGCCAAGTGGTCGAGTTACATATAGGGCAAGACAAGGTCCCAAGAGTGGCTACTCTAGGACTGGCTTATAGCCAGCTCATGAGACTTGTAATTAAGTTATACCGTACCTAGAGCTATGGCAGGATAGAAAAAAAAAAAAAAAAACGACTGCTCATATAACTGCAAAGCCAAAAAGGCATTGATAACAACAGGACTATTGTAAATAATGTGGATATGAGTTGTAATTGCAGGGGAATATGTCGAAACTTCAACAAGAGAGATTGTACTTTGCAGGAAATTGTAATGTATTTTTCCATATTTTCATCATTTATGTAATAGGAATTGCATATTGTATGAAAGGAAGATACTAGGTTTTCTTGCATTTGTATTTAGTTGGGAAAAGTATTGTGTTTGGTTATAGTATCAAGTATTAGTTTGTAAGTGTGTGTGTAATAGCACTTAAGTATCATTCGTCGGTTCTCTTTTGATTTGAGAGTTAGTCGGACATTTGTTGTTGGTACACCGCGACCATGAATTCAGTCTTGCTACAGTTCCCGGACTCAGGTAAACAGTCTTAGTTAAGCAACCATCCAGACAAGACCTTGTCCTGCGATCTCCGTGCCTTAATCACTTAAGTATTCCTCTCTTAAAGTTCATTAGGGGAAATTCCTTTAGAGGATATGCATATCTAATGATGGGGAGAACTTTCCTTTGATTCTTTCCATGAGAATAACAAGGAGGAGAATGAGCTAAAGCCGGGTCTCAGACAATCTAGGCTAGGGAAAACAAGTCCCCCATTCACATTTACAGTAAGTTAATATTTATATGCTCATTGATATACACAACGCAATGTACTATCTTGAATGTTATTTAGAATGAATGAAGTAATCTGGGTGTTGTAGTACAGAACTTAGGATACGATTAGGTTAGTATGTTTCAATTCACTTTAAGATTTGAAATGCTCTACGTACATACTTCAACACAAGTCGTCACACTGGCCTTATGGGTTTGTCTTTGATGTTAAATGAAAACTATCTAATAGCTGGCAAATATATTGCAATGTGCTTCTCTGTTCTTGTATTAATTTACTTTCCTATGTCTTTTCTTATTTATTTGAAATTTTAATTCAATTTCACTTATACCATAGTATTAAACTCAGGGTATAAAAATTTGCTCACATCCAAAGCAGAATTTCATAACTAATCTAATATACAGCAGACTAAACTAGCTAGCTTAGCCTGAAGTCAACAAAATGACCATTTATTCCCTCCACTTCCTAGAAATTTATAAAAATTGTCCACGAAGGGAAATTATATATGTAACCACCAACAAATGATGTCGGTTTTGTACAATAAAATAAATTTCAAAACTAACTTAGGGATAAAAATGTGAACAAATTTAATATCAGTTATTCTTGTGATATAGAGCTCAAGGAATGCCATGTTTAGGCATGAATTGACAACAATAAAACATACTAGAAACTAACAGAAACTTATAACTACCTAAAAAAATGAGTAAATATTCATCAGCTCTTGCAAAAGAAAGGAAATGTTTCACTTACTTGACAGTTATGTAAAATCAATTTGTAAAATTACAGTATTATTCCTGTAGCCTTTCAATAACAACAATACGTATTTGGCCTCCTCTCTGCCTACACACGCCAGTTGGCATGTATCAGCAAAATCAGAAACTAATAAGCTGAGCACTACGCTGAACAATTTGCGAATCTTAGGGACTTTCAATTGACATACAGAATGGGTTAGGGTGTGGGTGTTCAAGATTTCTGAGTGTGTTAATATATATCTTAAATAGGGTTTTACTTTTAATTTCCTTCCTGATAATAAAACTTCTTTTCTACATAAATCTTTCACGCAGATACTACTAGATTTGATAATCGTGCAGCTCTCCAGAAGTTTAATTAACAAAGCTTCCCAAAAAACAAATTTATCTTAAAATAATATGACTACACAACATGAAATAGGCAGCATTCTGGAAAAGCTAGTGTGCTTAAGTTGTTAAATATGTATAAAGCATAATTTTAGAAACAGACAAAAATAAAATTTATCTAAAAAATTATGACACTAAAACTGGAAGCAGCAGTAGCAAAGAATTCAAGTTTATAAATAAAATACCATGAAAAAATCACCTTTGTGATTAACCCTTTCGCTTATGACTCTTAAAAACAATTCAGTCTGTGGAAAGTGGCAGCGATTCGAGTGGTAACCGTAAAAATGTTAATATCTTTTGTTGTTCAAAGACGCGTAGCTCCAACAATTTTCAAGGTAAACTGCTGAATTTAATTATTTTGCAGCCAAATAATTATTCTATATAATGGACATACATGTTACAAAAATACATTAAAAAATAATCTCTTCCTTTTATCTCTCTCGCTCTCACAGCACAAAAGTTTAGTATAATTATAGAAAAAAAAACTTGCAACTATATAAAACAAATGAACATGCCTATTACACTTGTGTAAAAAATCTCTCTCTCTCTCTCTCTCTCTCTCTCTCTTGACCTCTGCAACCCAAATAAACACATGTCACATATGTATAAAAAAAATATCAGGAACACTTGCTGGAAATGAGCCTGATTTTGTCCGCTGGTTTGTGCAATCTTTTAATTTTTTACGTTTGCATATGTCATCAATAAGTGAAGTACTTAAATTTGGATGACGTTTATATCAGTCATCGGTAAGCGAAAGGGTTAACAAATCAAACTCTATTCTTAAGCCTATAAATATCCTTTTAAAAGAATAACCAAAGTTTAATCCTCACACAAAAATAAATCATCTACAGCTCCAACTGTCTAAAGCATTTCAAAACTCAGATAAAATTGTCACGCAATACGAAATGGGATAAATGGTAGTATGATATAAGAATAGTATCCTTTATGATTTGGGATCTAAAAGGGTAAAAGCCTTGGAAGACTTAGGTGAAATATAGGTAGAAGATAAGGTTAAAGAAAATGATGCAGTAAAATCTTGTCAACCCCATATTTGTTTTAACATTCAAATTAGTGTTTTAAACAGCAAGACTTACTAATCAGTACTACTGAAAACAACCAGCTATCCATTGATGTTAGGTATTATATTCTGAAATCCTATAGATTTTTTAAGGTAAAACTGCAGAAGCACTCACAACTTTGGTTGCAAAACTATGAAAACCGGAATCAAAATATAAATGATAAATTACAATACTGTACTAATATCAAGCTACATATTTGGTCAGTTTTGCAAATTTAAGCTCTTTTTATTCACAGTGCACAAAAAAGGAAGACCATAAAAACTGTAAAATTACTTGACAATTTTTGTTATTACTGAAACTATTTCCCAATAAAACCTCACACAGAAAACACCTTGCTGGACAGTTTCAAGTTATTTCAATATAAAATCAAATAACTATAAAGAGATCTCTAGTAATATTCCAGCTAGGAAATGAGTATTAAAAAGGTTTTCTGCACAACACAATAAAATATAATAAAAGGGTTAGGTATCTAATTTGTATTCACCTTTGAAAACTTTTATGTAAGGTACCCTGCATCAAACTTATGCGTATATTTATAACCGAATAGTATATACCAGCATGAAGTTATTCAATTCTGCAATTAGTCTTTTCTTGCTAACTAACCAGTCCCAATCTGACAATTTCAGATATCATACTACAGTATTACAAATATCACAGTAACATTTCTAGGCTTCTATATATTCAACTTAAGGATCTGTTCAAACATGAGATTAAAATTGGAGCAAGGCAAAGTTATAATAGTTGAACGGCTAATTATTAAGAAGAAACACAAAGAAACTGATGAAAACTAATGGGGCAAAAAGAAGAAGCAAAAAAATTTCCACTACTCTGTGCAGTGAGTCATATAAGACAATGTAAACTATATTCATTTAAGGTTCATTTCATCACTGCAGATATATGCATGTTCTTATTAAGCATTACTGTAGAAAAATACCAAATTTGTAACTAATTTGTATTTTTCATAACTAACAAACCTGAGGTCTTAACATTAGGATTGAACTTTATTCACAAATACTCTTAGCTAATTAGAAATTACTTTTAAATGCTCAAAGGAAACCCTCAGAAAAAAAACAATATTCCAAGAAGTTTCCAAACTTCTTGAGAAAGTTTCTATGGACACTAATGCACTTTTGAAGAATAAGTAGACCAGTGATAAAAATGGGGTGCTCATATTAATATAATAATAATAATAGTGATCCCCACCTTCATATCTGTCTGTAATTACAGAATAATTATGGCACACAAATCACAGCTAAATAGTAAAAGAAAAACTGTGAATAAGGTTATACTTCAAATTTCCAATTTCATCATCAAGCATTCACTTACCTCTAGAGGTAAACAAAACAAAAAATAAAATTTCATAGCAATATTTCATAACCATTTTGATTAGAATGCATTTGTAACATTCCTTTTGATACTACAATATTATTAATAATCATCCAATCCTCATAATTAACTGCTATCCCTAATATCTAACTACCTTATACACATCACAAAAAATACAGCTTCTACATCAATTACAACATAAGGAAGTTCTCCAGTCTTACAATAAAACTATGGTTGCTTTCAACACATTAGATGTGTTGAAAGCAACCATAGTTTTATTCAAATTACTCACACTCAAACTAACTCAATTCAGGGGTAGTTTGTACTTACATTTTCATTGCTGACTGGGTCATCACCAATAATTAAAGCCGTTGCAGATGATTTACGTTTACTCTTATTAATAATGTTTATTTCATCCTCCTGTGGAATTTCAGAATGAGAATCATGCTCTTCATCGTCCTCTTCTCCCAAACCAAAGGCAGAAGAGGAATTAATACTAAGCCCATTGGTCTGACAATTACTGGGAGCAGTAGCAGTAGTAGTAGTGGTAGTACTATGAGGTGGTGATTGGGCCATGCTGGGACTGTTTGTTTGGCTCATGCTACCACGATGTGGTGTATAAGAACCGTTGGAGGTCCGACTGGGTCGGTTCTGAATGGGCACATACATGCATTATTATACATAAAATTAAGTTAATAAAAATTTGCAAACAAAGCTTAACAATTATCAATGCTGTGCCACAAGACAAAGCAAAAATAAAATTCAAACAAAATCTAGTAAGAGTTCATACAAAACATCATTATATAAAACAAGTGAATCAGAAATCAAGCAGAATTAAAAAAAATACATTAAAATGCTGGTTAGAAAAAGCAGAAAGACCATGTGCATTTTGCCAAACTTACAGGTATAACAGGAGGCTCTTCTCTGCTTGGGGTGGTTGCTGGAGTTGGAGGATTTGAGCTTCTCCTTGACATCTTTTTAGCCCTAAGCTGAGGCTTGGGTTTTTTAGGGGCCCCATTCGTTTCAAATGATATGTAAAAGCCTTGATCTCCCTTTGGACCATCTTGAAGGGGTTCAGCCTTAACTTCTAAGTCATCATCATCTTCTGGTCGATATGGTGGAGTCAAGGAACGATGGGGAGGAGAAGGCTGTGGGAGATCTACATCATCATAAACTGGCATGCCTTTTTTAGTTGGAACTCTGAATGTTTTTACACCTATACTTGGTCGAGTAGGTGAACCTGGTTCGTGTGTTATCCGATAGGTTTTACTTCCTGATGATATGGATAATCTTTTCAATTTCTCACTTGGATCACTTTTACTGTGTTGTCTGGACTGATCTTCAGATTCAATAAATGACACATTTTGAGGCTCCATATCATCTGGAGGCGGAGCAGCTACTGGTGCATGTGAAACAGTTCTTGTAGGGCTTGGAGACTTTTGCTGTCTTTGTGGAGGCTGTCTGCTTGGTGATGAAGTAGCACTAGACCTAAGACTACCAGGTCCTCTACTACCACCTCCGCCAGAACTGTCACCTCCACCAGAACCATCCCCATGCAATCTAAATGGTGGAGTTTGACCCATCTGTCGCTGTTGATCACCTGAAACAAAGATTGATAAAACAAAATTAAATTCAAAATAAGTGTTACAAACCCAAATTTTTACCAACACTGGAGGGTCATGAAAACTTAGAAACATACCACCATCACCACCAACTCCAAACTATGGGGACTGAAATTTAGTCAATTATGAATTCTATGCTTTAATTTTCACAAATCTCAACCAAGTTTTAGCCTCCAGCTCAGAGTTCTTATCCAAGTTTAGTCCGAATACTCTGCCTATTCTGGTGCTCTTAGGAGCTCGGGTGACATTTTAATGTTCTAGTATTTTCTTCATAATAATCCTAAGTACATATGGAGCTTCCTTAGTTCCTCTATTGGTGTTATTTCTCACCCACCTTATTTCCCCCTTATATCCTACCAAATGATACCATCATTCGTCACTGAAGCCTTACTCTCAAATTGAAAATACCCCTTAGAAGTTTCATTTCCATACCTTCATTCGGGTTTCTATAACAATAGATATTAATAAATATTCATAATTTTGTGTAATTTCAATGTGTTTTCTTTTCAAATTTTATTAAACCTACAAGCTGTTTTATCTGTATCTGCCTCTTGCAGTCTTTCACTACAATCCCTTGAGAGAACCTGTATTACATATCATTATACCTAAAGTACATATATATTTGAAAGACTCAACCTCATTAATCATTTTGCCATATAGTATTATCTCATAATCTGTCCACACTGGTATGTACTTTATATCTTGTTTTTATCAGATTTCTATTGAGTCCCAACTCTCTAAATATAAGATGCATTCTATCAAACAAGGATTGTTAACCTTGTGATACTTTGCTGACCACAACAACGCTATCTGCATATTCTGAGTCTGGCAAGTTTCTCCTGCTATTCCAATCTGAACATTCTCATTCATCTCCAACCACTTTTTTCAATGTGGTTCATTAGAGGGCACATGGTAAAGATGATGTAACATACCCCAGCACCATTCACCAACATTATTTTTGCATCCATTTCTATCATGGATAGTTCCATCAGCTTTAACATGACTACCATAAAAATGTAAAGACCTTCCACTATACTGGTCTAAATACACAATCATGTCTTCTCATGACCAACAAAAGCAATTATAAAGGGTCTTCAAATTCAAGACCCTACTACATAATATTACTTGAGATTGATATCTGATTAGTGTAACTTCTGTCATGTTAAAAATCAGCTTGTCCATCTCTAAACATTTTATTAATTTCTCTTCCCAAACTATAGAAAATAAGTAGTATACTAAACATTTTCTTGAAAACCAACGAAATTTCACTGCCTCTGTAGTTACTACATTTAGTCAAGTCACCTTTCTTTGGTACCATTGTTATGCCATCCAATTCCCAATCACCAGGCATTGTTTCTTCCTTCCAAATTCTAATACGTACATACAAAGTGTTATTCTAATTTCAGCTAAAATCCCCTATGGGTGGGGTCTTAAAATATCTGAAGAATAAATTCCATGTATATGAAAATTTTCTAAGGATAAATGTTCACAAGAAACATTATTTTCACAAAACCTTTACAAACCTGGTGAAAAAGGAGACCAGAGAAATAAAGTACTGAGCAGATAAGAATCCCCCTCCCCACCCCTAAAAATAGAGGAAAAATTCCAAGAACCAAATCACACCCAAGGCAACATGTTGGTATACAGCAATACCTGACTTTTACTATGTAATGGGATCTGGAAAGTAAGGAAATCCAAGTAGCTAATGCAAAGTAATGGGTCAGAGCAGGGGGTGAGGAAGGTGACCATAGAAGGTGCACTCTAGGCCAACTCGAGTTGGTTGCTCATTTTGTATTCACCTGTATCTTACTGAAGTTAAGCATACAGTCACTACCCAACTAAAGAAAGAGCTACATCCTGGATGGCCATTCATATCTTGAATTATTCATAAGTTGGTTTTTAATATGTAGCGCATAATTTTTGTTGATTATACTATTCTCACTGTACTTTTAAATAATGCAGTATTATAAAGAATTACTCTGGATGTTAGAACGTTAAAAAGAAAATAAAATCAAAATTCATGAAGTTCAAAATTTAGTATTTTTTCCATGCTTTGAAAGTTATGACCTTGGAGAGAATTTCACAGAGGCAGCTTCTGACATTGGAATTTCACAAAGTAAACTATGCACAATGCCATTTAATGACAAAAATACATACTAAATGTTTCCTATGGGAAGAGAAAATACTATAGAGAATGGGAATTGAGTGAATGAATGATTGGAAGTTTTCTGGCATCCTGACATCGAAGGTCATTGACACCAATATCGTTTACTATAAATAAAGAATAAAATATTCAATTAAAACAATAAAAACAAATAAGTCATTATAAAAGTTAAATAGCTATCAGAAGACCTACTTCTGAAATAAATCTAAAAATGCCGCTAGCATTGTACGACACATCATGTCCAAGAATCTTGGCAAGGATGAACCTGCCATCCTCACATCGAGCCTCAAACAGATAACTATTTCTTTCCGTGCTATAAGTGGGGTATTCAGTCAACAAATGCCTCACTGTCAAGGGTGTCAAACAGTCGTCGCAATATGGTTGGTGTTGGCCAGCTAGCAGAAACTCGTGTAATCCGAGTGTGACCAATTCGGAGACGACAAAGAGTAGTCTCCCACTTTCGGGGCATCACGTTATACTTCCATGGGGATGTAACATTCGTTATTTCTCTCATCTAATTATCAACTAAGCTATCCCAATGTTGTTGCCAATTATTATAAATAAATTTCTTAATTGTAGGTAAAAAATCATTACAGGGAATGGGATACCTCCTTGGTAGCAACTCCGCTGCAGCATTCTTTGCCAGAGAATCTGCCTCCTCATTTCCACACACACCTATGTGTGCCGGAACCCAACAAAATCGAACTGTTATACCTTTCAGACCAATAATAAAAAGCCACTCTACAATCTTTAAAACCAAAGGGTTACTAGAATTAAAAACTTCTAAAGCTTGAAGGACACTTCTTGCATCACTAAAAATGGTAAAATGGCCTTCCTCTTTTAATGCTATTTCCTTAATAGCGGTTAATATGCCATATAGTTCTGGAGTAAATATAGAAGAAACTAGAGGAAGTGCACCTCTACAATTAAAAGAGCTACTATATACTCCAAATCCAACACCAGCATCAGATTTGGAGCCATCTATATATATATAAAAGTCGATTCCATATGTTCTCCGACATGTTCATGAAAGAGAGACCTGGCTTCTAATTCAGTCATGTTCTTTTTTATACCAATAAAATATTTACAAAAAGATATCTCTGGTAATTTCCATGGAGGGGTTGGTGATATCCTAAATGGAAGAACTCTGTTTCTTGCTATATCAAGACTGTTTATTAATTGTTTTACCTGGAAACCGTAAGGTTGAGGAGATTTTGGGTGTAACTCAAAGAATGGGAATTCATTAAGGAATAAATTAAATTGAGAGGATAGAAACAAGTAGGAATATTTTACAAGCATGAACAAGTATTCTACTACTTACAATGGGGTTAGGTTCCAAAAACACCATTGTTTGTTGGATAAACATAATCTCAAATTTAGGCTAGCCTCCACTAGGCCATTTAGTACATTTTATACATGTACAGATATGGCAGCCTGCAATATAGTAATTGTTTTTATATCAGCTAATTCTGGAGGTTCATGCAGACTGACTTATGACAATTCAGTACAAAGAAAAATTGAGTAACACACAAAAATTAGCATAGTCAACACTATGGTATATAGGATACATCTACTATGGTACCCTAGCCTACACTATACAGCAGGGGTTTTCAACTTGGGGTACGCATACAGGTGGTACGTCAAGGTTCTGCTAGAGGGTACATGCTCCCCACAGGTTGTTACGGTTAGGAGCCTGGCCGCCCATTTACTAACAGCAGGACACCTCTACTTTAGTTCAGATGGTAAGCTTATAAGAGTGGATTGACTCTCCTCACTGATGTGTCTGAAGGAAACTTAAAGCTAATTAGAGAATCTTTCCATACAGATGTTGCTTTTGTTAATGATACTATTAAGGAAGAGTTTATTGAACTTATGAATGGCTCCAGTGCGTGTGATCTATTTAGTCAGGTTCTGGTGTAAAATATCCAAATCATTTGTGAAACTGGTTTTCCAGCTCACTTGTCATAAAATCAAAACTAAGGTCTAGAATGAATGTGGACGCCAGCCTTCGATGTGCTTCAGCAAAAACTGCTCCCTGCCTGACTAGGGTAGCAGATGAAAAACAGTTCCAGCAATATCATTAACTCCCTTTCTTGCTGATGTAATAAAAATGTATTTTGTTTTTTGCAGCTTAGTACCATAACCTTGAAAATTTACTGCATAGAAACAGATAAATAATTATAATAAAAATCTTCTTTATTTTTTAAGGAATTCTTTGTTTATAATAATACTGGTTATGTCAGGAGAGTATGTACTTCCCTTCAGCACAGCACAGATACACAATCTTGTGTCCAAAATTCTAAAAACTGAAAATATTTTATGGAGTAGAGGGTCACTTTCATAAAGTTGGTAGTTTGGCGTGCTAACGGCTGATCAGAGTCATTTGGGTGTGTGCTGCTACTCAGATTATTTTCCTTACAAAATCCCAAGAGCTGACCTTAGAAAACCCCAAAATTAACATAAAAATCCCAAGATGATAAAATAATTGTACATCTCCAAGCCCTAAGAGTCCTAATTTCATTCTCTCTCTCTCAAGAAAAGATATTACTGCTAATTTGAGTCTTTAACCAATAGGTATTAGTGCATATACAGAGAGAGAGAGAGAGAGAGAGTAGAGAGAGAGAGTCACAGAGAGAGAGAGAGAGAGAGAGTGTGTGTGTGTGTGTGTGTGTGTGTGTGTGTGTGTGTGTGTGTGTGTGTGTGTGTGTGTGTGTGTGTGTGTGTGTGTGAAAAATGTGCAGAACAATTAATACAGCTTTGGAAAAAAAAAAAAAAACTTTGTTGTCAGACACGTGAACTATAAAGGTTCTGACCAGGTAAACAGAAATGGATTAACATTCCTCAGGAGATTCAAGTAAATACCTTCTAAAGCACCCACAAAAAAATGCTTTTATTGCAGAGGAATCTCTGAACCAACAATTCTGCACACAAAGTCATGAGAAGGAATTCATTCTATTCTTCATGTAATCAGTAAAACACTGTTAAAACTACAAAATGTAGTCACAAATGCATCATTGCCAATTCATATGAGCAAAACGTTCTTTGTCAAGACAGGATACAGCTGTAATTTGATTGGCTGGCTGGTTGCCATGGAAATCTATTAACCAATGACTGCCCTCTACTCGTTCTATTTATAGATATGTCGTGACGGCACTAAATTTGAACGCACTTTGATCGGGATTGACTGCTGATGGCACAAATTACTACATAATTTGCTTTATTTAATTATTTCTTATAAAAATGAATTTAACAATAATTTTACCTTTAATATAGTTGAATGAAAAATCCCACACAGTGCCTCCTAGTAATCAAAGTATGACTGCAAACTGATGACGACATAAGTGGCATTAAGGAACAATCCTCTCCAAGATCGATAAGATGAAATGTATTTTATAGTCTTACTTATCGCTAAAATTCACAAGTTGGACTGTAATTCAACTTGTGAACTTTAATGTTAACTAAGACTATAAAATACATTTTCTGGGCTCAGCCCGCGTTGCTATGTGAAATGTCCCTTTAGCACACATTTCTAAGGTAAATTATTGCTACCATACCAGAGAAAAAAGCTAATATGGAAATGCCAGAATATCGCTCACCTTATTTAAAGGTGTCAGTATGGTTTCTGGGGCGAGTGAAACCACTACCAGAGGTCCTTTGCCATTTAGATTCATCTTTCTTCAAAATCCCTCTACTAAAGAGGAGCCGACCTAAGGCCCACTCCTTGCTACCGTTACGGCTAGTGCCTCTTGACGTCATCCCTTTCGTTAGCACGATCCACACCGCATGTATTTTTCTGCTCTGTGTTGTGTTTGTTCTGGAATTACTTCATCTTCATCATGCAACGTCAAGATTCTTCTGCATCCAAGTTAAGTACTGCTATTAATGTTTTATAACACTTACGACTGCCATGGACCTGTTTAACCGTTTTATTTAGGTTGTTTATAGACGGCGTCCCAGATGGCATTGTAACCGAGCCGCCATGCGAGGCTCGCTCCCATGTGTTCCATTGTTTCGTGCTACACTCGGTCCTCTATACCGTTTGTGCTCGAATATTTTAGCAGTACATTATTCTTCTTTTGATGATGCATTATTGATGTGTCATTTACATAATTTATCAACACGGGGGTTGTTTAAGAGTTCACTCTAGGCTCGTAGCCTACATCGTTTCCTTCACTCAGAGTGCATGCATGCATGTTCTTTTAGTTGTTAGGTCTCTACGATAGGCTCCTTCAAAGGACTCTGGTCCTTTCTCTCATGTCCTGAGCCACCCTGGTCACCGCCCTACGTTTCTACGTATCAGCATAGGCTAGCTGCTAAGAGTCGCTAGGTTTGCCCTTCCTTCTCGGTCGGTCTGATCCAGCTTCTCCAGGACACCTCTTTCTCTTCTCCATCATATTTCTCCCTTCTCCCCTGTGTTTTGTTAGCATGTTATTTTGTATTCATGCTTATCGAGATGGTTCGCGCTGGCCTAGGCCACCTCGGATCGCATGGTCTTTCTCACCGCGTGGCTCATCCCACGGCCGAGAGGGTTCCAGGCGACCACTATGAGCCACCCAGCATCGTTCCCCCATGCTCTCTTCCCCCTCCAGGGGGGAGATACGCTCATTCACGTTGTCCCAGACAACCGATCCGAGCTCCCTCCCTTCCTCCCCCCCACGCGGGGGGATACGGGAGTTGGCTGGGGACACTCGACGCCGGCTCGGCTCCATACCGCTCTCCCCATAGAGTAACAGGGGGACCCCTGCCTGGCCGAGTCTCAGTTTTCACCAGGCTCAGCTATGCTCGGCTCTCCTCGGCTCTCAGACCGCGCTCTCCTGCCCCGAGTCACTACCCTCCCACTCCGGTGGGTCAGGGCCCCGGCATAGCCAGGTCCCAAGGACCAGTGACTCCAGGCGGGCTCCAGCATCATTTCAGTATAGTTTCCTGCATGTTTACGTTTATTCTTAATATCCATTATCTTAGTTTAAGTTGGCGGAGACCCCGCTACCTACCCGGGTTTCACCACCTACTTATTTTAATTTTAAGTTTTGACGGCAGGGTTGTCAACCCCGCCACTTATTATTGGTCCCCTCCTGCTCCTCACCTGCCGCTCCAGTACTCCTCGCTCCGGCGTAAAGGTTAGGTGCTACTCCTTTTTCAGTGATCTTTTGTCCTCCGGCAACGCCGGAAACACACTGATTCAAGTTGTTTTACCGACCCTGTCGGACACTCACCACATTACACAGCAGAAGAGCAGGTAGAGACTAATCCTTATTATCTTTTAACTCCGGAGCATTCAGGTGTTATAATATATCACATCACGGACTTAGTCCAGGATGTTAGTGTTGATACTCATGTATCATTTCACTTACAGGTCACCCACTGTATGGAGTCGGGCTGTAATGCCGTGCTGCAAGACCCCTGTGGGCACGAGGTTTGCCGGACCTACGCTACCTGTGCGATCCGGTACAACGAGTCGTTGGTCTGGCACCATGAGAGCTGCACGATCTGCTATGAGTTCGTGGATCAGGTCTCCTCCGGGTTAAGTAATGTTCCGGATACTAAACCTTGACATAATGACTCCAATGACCAATATGATTCGTGATATATCAATCATTGTATATTGTAAATTAACCTTAAGTAACCTTAAGTATTAATACTAACCCTCTCTTTCAGGGTGTCCAAGTGATTCGGGACTCCGCTCTGTCCACCCTGAAGGTCTGGGTTGGTGGGTTTGGACGGAATGTCACCAAGGGCCAACCCTACATTCTGTCAAAGGAGATGGCCACCCTCATCTTCCCCGGCAGGAAGAGCACCTCCTACGTGGACCCGGAGGCAGCGGCTCCTTTGATTACCACTATCCAGGAGCAAGTTGCACTAGCCTCAGAGGAACCATGGACTCAAGAGGTCCTGCAGGAAGTAGCAGCACTGGACATAAACCTCGAGCCCATGACAGTAGACAGCACAGGTAAGGATGTAAGTGAGGCAGGTTTAGTAGGGGCTCAAGGTCTCCCCTTGAGCCCATCTAGAGCTTCTTCCTCTACTTCATCTACTTCCTTCCAGGGATTCACTAGGGAGGTTCAGTCTGTCAGACCAAAGTCCACCCTGGCGATCCCTAAAGTCAAAGGTAAGCGTGACTTTAAATCGCTTCAAAAGACACTGTCGAAGAAGTCAGGTTCTAGCCTTGCCCATAAGTCTTCGGCTCACCATCCCGGAGTGAACCAGGCTAAAATGACTTCTAACTTGAAGGGTTCCAAGTCTAAGTCTTCTAGGGACAATGTTCAGCTCTTCTCCGACCCTGAGCCTTCGACTTCTAAAGGAACCAGGCCTAGGACTCCAAAAGAAAAGGTAGAACCTTCACCTTTCGACCCAGACACCTTCTCTGCAAATATCTCGGCCAATATTATGCAGCAGATGGGCAGTCTGGTCGGGAACTTAGTGCAGAATAAGTTCCAGATGTTCACTCAGATCTCGTCTTCTTTAGAGGAGTCAGGCCAGTCGATCCGTGCCATCTCGGAGAGACTAGTTACTCGGGAGAACCTCATTGCAGGTCTCCAAGAGAATCCTGCGACAGGTCTTACACAGCCCGGCATGGTAGCTCAAACCATGCCGGACTCGTGTACCCTCCCTACCTTTACGGCAAGCAATCCCTGGAGGATTGCTTCCCACACTCCCTTTGTAGACGGCATGCTGACGTTGGAGGGCTGCGGAACTCGAAGGCTTGAGGACTTTGAGTTTTATCCGGAAGGTTTACAGCCCCCCTTCATTGGCTATGCCTGCCTTACAGAAGCGGCAATGAGGAGGGAAGACAAGATCCCGAAGGAGACCGTAATCCTTTCTCAGGATCAAGCACGGCGTGAACGGCTAAGGAACCTGGAGGAGTGGCAATGCGTCAACACCAGGATTCAACAAGATCCCGAAGGAGACCGTAATCCTTTCTCAGGATCAAGCACAGCGTGAACGGCTAAGGAACCTGAAGGAGTGGCAATGTGTCAACACCAGGGTTCAAGCCTTTAAGAGTGCCTTCACGATCTTCACTGTGGACGCGGAGACCCCCATCCCGTTCACATCGAAGGTAGCGGAGCTCACCTTACAGGCCGCAATGAAGGATGAGCCAATGCCACAGCTCCGGGAGACGGAACCAACATCCCTCCTGCTCCCCGGAACAGACGATCTCTGGTTAGATCTTCCGGCCACCTTCTCGGTGGGAAAGCTAAAACCAGACTGCGCTATCTCTCAGTTCAGTGAGAGATTACCCAGGTTTTCAGACAGCCTCATCCAGGCTGAATTCGATGCCAAGATGAGATTGTGCAGATCCCTCAATACACTAGTTATGACGGATGTATCGGCTCTGATCTACGGAGAAGAGCCGCTATTCAAAATCATAGCGAAGTCACAATTGTACTCAATGCAATGTGACTTATATGATTTTGTCATAGCTAGGCGGAATTGCAGGAAACATGTCCTGGCAGAGGCCACTATCCGACATGAGCCTAATAAGCTCTAAGCCTCATCCATTTGGGGCGCTGATCTCTTCCCAGCCTCAGTAGTGAACGAAGCTCACTGCGAGGCAACTAGGTTTAACCAGAGCCTAAGGGTTCGCTGGGGTTTGATCAGCAAACGGAAGTCGGAATCGGCCGCATCAAATCAGAAAAAGAAGAAGCCTAGGAAATTCGAGCCTTTCCAGGCTTCCCAGCAACAAACAGTAGTGCAGGCTGTTCCAGTATCACAAGTACCGCAACCATCCACCTCCAAGGCGCAGCTACAACAACAGTTTGTGTTGCTGACGCAACCTCAGTACGCACAGGCTTCGACCTCCTACGCTGTCTTCCCGGCCTTCAACCCGGTCTTTGAAAGTCAATCTTTTCAGCCCTTCAACAGGTTTGGCTGGGGTAGCAGAGCTAGAGGTGCCTTCCGCCAAAGAGGTGGCGGAGGAGCATCTAACCGAGAAAATGGTTTACGAAGAGTATGTGGGACACGCCCTTTCCCGAACCAGTGAGAATCCTCAGGTAGGAGGGAGACTGTTCCTCTTTCGTCACCGATGGAGGTTCAGCAAATGGACCCAAAGTATTGTGTCCAAAGGTCTAGGTTGGAGCTGGATCAAAGATCCTCCTCCTTCCAAAACCTTCCATCAACAACCAACAGCGGAATTGATAGAGTACGCTCAAGAACTCCTTCAGAAAGGAGTAGTGTCAAGTGTCAAGCATTTAAAATTTCAAGGTCGCTTGTTCAGCGTGCCAAAGAAAGGCTCAAACAAACTAAGAATAATTCTAGACTTGTCCCGTCTAAACTTATTCATTCGTTGCAACAAGTTCAGAATGCTGACCATCTCGCAGGTGTGGACCTTACTACCCTGTGGGGCCGTCACCACCTCTATAGATCTTACAGACGCATACTATCATGTTCCAGTAGCAAGACACTTCCGCCCGTTCCTAGGCTTCAGGCTAGGGAACCAAGCATCAAAGTAATGCCTTTTGGGCTAAGTGTAGCCCCAAGAATATTTACGAAACTGGCGGAGACAGTCGTTCAAGAACTCAGGTCTCAAGGAATAATGCTAGTAGCTTATCTGGACGGTTGGCTCGTTTGGGCCACAAGCATCAAAGAATGCCACAAAGCAACAGTCAAAGTAATCCAGTTTCTGGAACACCTGGGGATCCAGATAAACAAGACCAAGTCCCAGCTAACACCGGAGTCTTGCTTTCAGTGGTTAGGCATTCAGTGGGACTTGAACTCTCGCACTCTATCAATTCCGTCGTTGAAGAAAAGAGAAATAGCCAAGGCAACCAGACAATTTCTCAAGTGCAAACAGATGTCCCGGAGGAACCAGGAAAGAATCCTAGGCTCTCTCCAATTTGCTTCGATAACAGACGTTCTGTTAAAAGCAAAACTGAAAGAGCAAACAGATCCCGAGACAAACTAGCCACTGTCCCGGCGATCTTACGGAAGAGACTCCGCCCCTGGACGGAGGTCAAGAATTTGTCAAAGACAATTCCCCTCCAGTTCCCTCCGCCGGCACTAGTTATCCACACAGATGCGTCACTAAGTGGCTGGGGAGGATACTCACAGTACAAAAAGGTACAGGGAACCTGGTCTCTTCCATTCCACCAGCTTCATATCAATATACTGGAAGATATGGCAGTGTTCCTCACCCTGAAAAAGCTTCATCCAGCCAAGAAATCTCATATCAAACTAGTACACTGCATCAACAGGGGAGGCTCCAAGTCGAGCTATGTGAACCATGTCATGATCGCCATATTTTCACTGGCAGCCAAGAACAAATGGCACCTGTCCGCCACCCATCTAGCAGGAGTAAGGAACGTAGTAGCGGATGCGCTATCTCGTTCAGTCCCACTGGAGTCAGAGTGGTCCCTGGACAAACAGTCATTCAACTGGGTCTGCCAACAAGTCCCAGGGCTTCAGGTGGATCTCTTTGCCACAGAATTGAATCACAAACTCCCTTGTTATGTGGCTCCCAACCTGGACCCTCTGGCTTACGCCACGGACGCCATGGCTATAGATTGGAACCAGTGGAAGAAGGTTTACATCTTTCCTCCAGTGAATCTTCTCTTGAAGGTTCTGAACAAACTCAGGACGTTCAAGGGACATGTCGCTCTGATAGCCCCCAATTGGCCCAAGAGCAATTGGTTCCCACTACTATTGGAATTGGGACTCTGACCTCAACGGATTCCCAACCCCAGACTATCACAACTAGTACAAACGAGGACTGTGTACGCTTCCTCAGGGATTCAGAAAACCCTAACTTTATGGATTTCATGAAGTTTGCGGCAAAAAGGGATGCCAATATCAACCCTAAGAATACCCTATTCTTAGAATTGGATAAACGGGAATCAACCCTACGTCAGTATGACTCAGCAGTTAAAAAACTAGCTATATTCCTCAGGAATTCTGAAACACAAACCATGACAACCAATCTGACCATATCCTTTTTTAGGACACTGTTTAAAAAAGGTTTAGCAGCACGTACTATTACTACTACTAAATCTGCATTCAAGAAAATCTTCCAGTTTGGATTCAAGATAGACCTAACAGACTCTTATTTTTCATCTATCCCTAAGGCCTGCGCTAGACTCAGGCCATCAGATAGCCCCCAATTGGCCCAAGAGCAATTGGTTCCCACTACTATTGGAATTGGGACTCTGACCTCAACGGATTCCCAACCCCAGACTATCAAAACTAGTACAAACGAGGACTGTGTACGTTTCCTCAGGGATTCAGAAAACCCTAACTTTATGGATTTCATGAAGTTTGCGGCAAAAAGGGATGCCTATATCGACCCTAAGAATACCCTATTCTTAGAATCGGATAAATGGGAATCAACCCTACGTCAGTATGACTCAGCAGTTAAAAAACTAGCTATATTCCTCAGGAATTCTGAAACACAAACCATGACAACCAATCTGGCCATATCCTTTTTTAGGACACCGTTTGAAAAATGTTTAGCAGCACGTACTATTACTACTACTAAATCTGCACTCAAGAAAATCTTCCAGTTTGGATTCAAGATAGACCTAACAGACTCTTATTTTTCATCTATCCCTAAGGCCTGCGCTAGACTCAGGCCATCAGAGAGGCCCAAGTCTGTGTCATGGTTTTTAAATGATGTCCTCAAATTAGCCTCAGACACTGATAATGACTCATGTGACTTTTTACCCCTCCTGAGGAAAACATTATTCCTCTTAAGTCTGGCTTCAGGAGCCAGGGTATCTGAACTGTCGGCTTTATCTAGAGACTCTGGTCATATAGAGTTTCTTCCTTCAGGAGAAGTACTACTTTCTCCAGATCGTCAATTTCTAGCTAAAAATGAGGACCCACTAGATAGGTGGGCCCCGTGGAAAATTCTCCCACTTCCACAGGACCCATCTTTATGTCCAGTTACTACCCTAAGAGCATACCTAAATAGAACGACCCTAAGATCTTCAGGCCCTTTCTTTATGAGGGAAAAAGGTGGCACTATTTCCTTAAAAGGAATTAGACAACAAATTTTATATTTCATTAACCCTCTTACGCCAAAGCGATAAAAAAAAAATTGTCTCCCGTGTGCCGGAGGTGTTTCAGAGTGAGCGCGGAAGCGGAAAAAATATTTTTTTCAAAAAATCACAGCGCGCTTAGTTTTCAAGATTAAGAGTTCATTTTTGGCTCCTTTTTTTTTCATTGGCTGAAGTTAAGTATGCAACCATCAGAAATGAAAAAAATTATCATTATCATATATAAATAATGCAATATATGATAGCGCAAAAACGAAATTTCATATATAATTGTATTCAAATCGCGCTGTGCGCAAAACGGTTAAAGGTAACAAGTTACTTTTTTTCGTTGTAATGTACACTAAATTTCGATCATTTTGGTATATATAAACATTGTATAAAAGATAAAAGCCAACACAGAGAAATATTATCACAAAATAGTGCATGAATTCGTAACGAGCGGACGTAAACAAATATTTTTTTCATAAATTCACCATAATTCTAAATATTGTCCTAGAGACTTCCAATTTCTTTCAAAATGAAGACAAATGATTGAATATTACTATACTATAAGAGTATTAGCTTACAATTGCAGTTTTCGACCATATCTGAGGAGTTAAAGTTGCCCGAATGTCGAATTTTTTTCTATATATTTTTTTATATGCAATTATTTCGGAAATAAGAAAAGCTACAACCTTCAAATATTTTTCGTTTTATTCTACATGAAATTGCGCATATTTTCATATATAAAACTCAATGAAATGCCTAATATGAAACGGAGCAAATATTCCGAGAATGGGACGTACGCATTTCGGAGATTTGTGGCGGAGAATCCGCGCGCGGAGGGAAGGAAAGATTTTTTTTTAAATTCACCATAAATCTAAATATTTTGCTAGAGACTTCAAATTTGTTTCAAGATGAAGATAAATGACTGAATATTACTAGACTGTAAGAGTTTTAGCTTACAATTGCGTTTTTCGACCATTTCGGTAGAGTCAAAGTTGACCGAACGTGGTTTTTTTTCTATTTATCGTGATTTATATGCAAATATTTCGAAAATGAGAAAAGCTACAACCTTCAATTATTTTTTGTTGTATTTTACATGAAATTGCGCACATTTTCATATATAAAACTTTATGTAACGGCTAATTTAAAATGGTGCAAACATTACCACAACCGCACGTATGATTTTTTCGGAAGAGTTACCGCGCGGACGTAAATAAAATGTTATTTTTTTCATAAATTCACCATAAATCGAAATATTGTGCTAGAGACTTCCAATTTGTTTCTAAACGAAGATAAATGATTGAATATTACTATACTGTAAGAGTTTTAGCTTGCAATTACAGTTTTCGACCATTTCGGACAAGTTAAAGTTGACCGAATGTCGAATTTTTTTATACTTTTTTTATATGCAAATATTTCAAAAAATAGAAAAGCTACAACCTTCAATTATTTTTTGTTGTATTCTACATGAAATTGCACACATTTTCATATATAAAACTCTATGAAACGCCTAATATGAAACGGAGCAAATATAACGATAATGCGAGGTTCGCATTTCGGAGATTTGCGGCGGAGAATCCGCGCGCGGAGGGAAAGAAAGTTTTTTTTTTTTAATTCACCATAAATCTAAATATTGTGCTAGAGACTTAGAATTTGTTTGAAAATGAAGATAAATGACTGAATATTACTAGACTGTAAGCGTTTTAGCTTACAATTGCGTTTTTACACTATTTTGGTAGGATCAAAGTTGACCGAACGTGGGTTTTTTTCTATTTATCGTGATTTACATGCAAATATTTCGAAAATGAGAAAAGCTACAACCTTCAATTATTTTTTGTTGTATTCTATTGGAAATTGCACACATTTTCATATATAAAACTTTATGTAACAGCTAATTTAAAATGGTGTAAACATTACAACAATCGCACAAAAAAATTTCTTATTTTTTTCGGAAGAGTTACCGCGCCAACGTAAGGAAAATATTTTTTTTTTTATAAATTCACCATAAATCAAAATATTCTGCTAGAGACTTCCAATTTGTTGCAAAATGAAGGTAAATAATTAAAAATTACTAGAATATAAGAGTCTTAGCTTACAATTGCGTTTTTCGATCATTTCGGTAGTCAAAGTTGACCGAAGGTTGAAATTTTGCCACTTATCGTTATTATATGAAAATATTTCAAAACTGATAAAAGCTACAACCATGGGTCGTTTTTAGTTGTATTGAGCATGAAATTGCGCACATTTTCATATATAAAACTATATGTACCGGCAAATTTAAAATGGTGCAAACATTACGACAATCGCACGAAAAAATTTATCGGAAGTTACCGCGCAGACGTAAGGAAAAAGTTTTTTTCATAAATTCACCAGTAATCGAAATATTGTGCTAGAGACGTCCAATTTGTTGCAAAATGAAGGTAAATGATTGAATATTACTAGAATATAAGAGTTTTAGCTTACAATTGCATTTTTCGACTATTTTGGTAGAGTCAAAGTTGACCGAAGGTTGAAATTTTGGCACTTATCGTTATTTATATGAAAATAATTCAAAACTGATAAAAGCTACAATCATGAGTACTTTTTTTTCTATTCTACATGAAATTGCACACATTTTCATATATAATACTCCATGTAACGGCTAATTTAAAATGGTGCAAAAATTATGTCAAAGTGACAAAATAATTTCCGAGATGTGTCACTGATACTTTTCAGTGCGATCAGAAAGAAATTCGCGCTTCCACGCCTGCGTAACGATTGTAAACAAAACACCGCCTTGATCCATGAGCTCCCAGCATCCCCCAAGGCGTGTGATTCAAAAGTTTTCGGCTGGTAGGCCTTTAAGTATTTTTCCGCGAATTTAAAAAAAAACTTTTTTATGTCGACGTTTAATACGTCCAATCGGCACCCGGGAGACAATTTATGTCGACGTTTAATACGTTCAATCGGCGTAAGAGGGTTAATCAACCACCACTGAATATCTTAACTCGCTTCCTCGCCCAATGGTAAAACAAAGGCACTTCCTGGTCAAATGGAACAAGGGAAGGAGAATGGCTAACCAAAACTGTTTCAACTTCAACTGCCACAGTAGATACTGAAGATGACACTGGCCTTGAGGTGCAGGCTCCTCTAGAGACAAAACATGACCAAGAATAGACTGCTAGAACTGAGCTGGTTGTTCCAGTCAGGAGACAAAGTTTCCCACAACTTCCTTGAACTTGATTATGTGTGAGTTTGCTGAGAATGCTTCCATCCTGATCAATTTCAGAAGCATACCCAAATAGTCTTTCTGTTGTTTTCTAACAAGGCCAGATTTCTTCCAATTTATCAAAATGCCTAGACTGCAAAGGTCTAGAACACAATCCTCGTCTTCAATCAGAAAATGACATGACAAGATGCTAGGATTAACTATTCACCGAGTTATCTCCATAGACAAATTCATCTCTAATGGGTCCAAGCTGAAAATAAACCGAACATTCTTGTGAAAACTTGAGGATCTTTAGACACTCCGAAACAAAGTACTTTGGATGGAAAACTCATCCTCTACAAGTAAAGCGTAGAAATTTCCAAGAATCTTGATCAATGGATATCTCAAAGTGTGCTTCCTGCAGAACTATTGAAAGCATGGAGTACCATTCTCCGATAGAAATTAACATTGGAACAGGGGGTTTCCATATTGGACGGAGCCTGTTGAACAAACTTGTTCAAGAAGGAAAGGTTGCTTTCTCCACTGACAAAATCAGCTGAAAAAGCCTGGGAATGGTAGGTCCAGTATATCTACAGCATCTTTCTCCAATACTAGTCTTACCTGACCTGTCAAGGCAATGCCTTTCTCAGAGAGAGGATAGTAAGATAGGATAGAATAGGACAAAAGATTAGTTTAACCAGACCTCTGAGCCTAACAAAGGCTCTTCTCAGTCTGGTTCCCAGGAATTAACCTGGGGAGAGAGAAAAAAAAAACTAGAATTATTTAAAAAAACCAGACTTTGCTTAGGAACTTGGTAATTTTGTAAAGTAAGAATTCCTGACATCGTTGGATCTTGAAAATGAATGCGTCTGCTGAATCCAATTTGGGTATTCAACAAGTAAGTCTTGGACAGTCATGGGAACTTGGCATCCATTACATCACTGGGTCAGAATGTGGGGTTGTCGTTAGACGACTGTAAGAAAATCTAGTATGACCTATGCAGTCTTCCTATGATTACTTCTTTAGATCTTGCATTTTGAGGTGATGACACCCATGGGTACACCTCAGCTTTTATATTTTTCAGCTTGTTTGATATTGGTACCAAAGACCAATCTGTTCGCCAATCTTAATATTTTAGAGATCTGACAGATGCTATCTAGTCTGATACAGGGGCATATGAAATTGTTGGGATAATAGTGCATGCTAGTTTAGTGGCAGAATCTGCATTTTCATTCCCATCAATTCCCACATGTGCAGGAATCCAACAGATTTTTATTGATAACCCAGATTGGAGAAGTTGGTGGATTTTTATTTGGATTTTTTGAACAAGCTGATTTGAAGATTTGTACCTGTTTATTGCATCAATAGCACTACATGAGTCGCTGAAAATTACTGAAGAGATTGCTTGCCTTTCAGATATTATGTAAAGTGCTGCTCATAAGAAGGAAATGGAATGAGAGTGCTTGAGAGGCGATGGTGCCCCCTGAATGGTATTCTGTGATTGTCCTGTAATAGACACCCCATCCAGAATTCCCACCCCTCCTTTGCTACCTACTGGCCCAAGCACAAGAAAGGAAGCTTGCTACTCAAGGCAGCAGAAGAGGGGGATTTTCCCTTCTCTTTTAAGCAGGGCTCAAACGGTCCCTCATATTTTAAACAGGGCTGAAAGGGCTGGGAAGGACCAAGTGACTGATACGGCTCATCACCATCTTTAGAAGTCAAAGCTTGCATAGATTGTCTCGGTTATCAATAAACATGTTTCCTTGTTGTGCAGAAGGACGGTATCTACGGGAATGATGGTACATGAAGCAAGAACTTGTCCAAAGGTTTAAAAGACAGCCTCAGGTTAGGACAAAGTCTCCAAAATCCTTGCTTCTTAACAATTTATTATGAAGGGCAAGCAAGCTATCATTTAAGACTTGTCTGAAAAGAGAGAAAACCTTTTCTGTCCCACAAAGAGCAATGTAGATCGACCAGTTCAAATACTGATGAGCAAGAAAGTGATGGCATTTCCCCCAGACATTAATAACCTTTTCTTCTGAAGTTGCCAGACCTGCCACAAGAAGTCGATGAATGAGTTAAGCCTAAGATCCAGCCAAAAACTGTTTGAAGGACAAACATAGCCAACCACAGATGATTGCTGTTTCTGAAGAAATGAAATTTACGCCTTCCTGAAGAAGTCTCTTGATGGGGAAGTTGTTACTTAGTCAACAGACTGACAAAACCAACTGAATGTAGTATTTCTTCTCTCTTGGAGGTGGTTGGAAAAGAAGTCTGCTTGATCTGCTGGCCCACAAATCAACTTGTTCTCCTCCAAAACACCACATGCCAATAGTGACTAAGGGAGCTTACAGACTTGCACCTGGAAGGCCATCAGCAGCCAACTCCATATATGAGACTGTAGGCTGGCAAGCAGCAAGACTCCCTCCCAGATTATTTTACTTATGAGTGAATAGAATAATCTCTTGAAAATGTTGTTCTAACTCTGTCAAGATAGTTTCTGGAAAGGAAGAGCCTACCAAAGGCATAGGTTCTATGGAATATAATCTTTCTTTAGCTGAAGAAACAGATTCTTCAGGATTCAAAATCCTTACATCTGATCTTCCCTTGGAGAACGAGGTTAACATTCTACAGGGGAGAATAATGTAATATTTGATCAGAGACATTCCTCAAGCTATTATCTCTGTGAAAACTGGTATTCAGAGACCAGAGTTGACTGGGATCAAGTGCTGACTAATCATATCTCTCTCTCTCTCTCTCAGAGAAAACTAAGAAAGTATGCAACAAAGCTCTCTCTCAGAGAAAACTAAGAAAGTATTCAACAAAGAGGCTTGTTTACCTCTTCTCACCCGCTGGGCGTGAAGAGTGTGTATGAGAGAGGGCAAGTCAGAATATCCTTTCAACAGGAACTACTCGTGAGCTTGATCATCGTGGATTCTACCCCTACTTCCTTATGAGTCCTTAAAAGAACGAGGTGGAGAGGGGGTGACAATACTCATCCCACACCATCACAAGACTGAGCACAAGGAGATCCTTTGTATTCACATTATAAGAAATGAGTTCTCTTCCTACATCCACTGATGTCAAGAATTAGAAAGAGCTTCCCAAGTACTCGTAAAC
>NC_061107.1:61880027-61887527 GCF_015104395.2 Macrobrachium nipponense
TATGTCGGCGCAGTAACTCTTCCGAAAAAAATCAGAAATATTTTTGTGCGATTGTCGTAATGTTTGCACCATTTTAAATTAACTGTTACATAAAGTTTTATATATGATAATGTGCGCAATTTCATGTAGAATATAACAATAAATGATTGAAGGTTGTAGCTTTTCACATTTTCGAAATATTTGCATATAAATCACGATAAATAGAAAAAAACCCACGTTCAGTCAACTTTTACTATCGAAATAGTCAAAAAACGCAATTGTAAGCTAAAACTCTTACAGTCTAGTAATATTCACTCATTTATCTTCATTTTGCAACAAATTCGAAGTCTCTAGCCCAATATTTAGATTTATGGTGAATTTTCAAAAAAACTTTCCTTCCCTCCGCGTGCGGATTCTCCGCCACAAATCTCCGAAATGCGTGTCGCATTCTCGTAATATTTGCTCCGTTTCATATTAGGCGTTTCATAGAGTTTTATACATGAAAATGTGCGCAATTTCATGTAGAATACAACCAAAAACAACCTAATGTTGTAGCTTTCATCATTTTTTAAATATTTGCATATAAAAAAAATAAAAAAAAATTTGACATTTGGTCAACTTTAACTCGTCAGAAATGGTCGAAAACTGCAATTGTAAGCTAAATCTCTTACAGTAGAGTAATATTCAATCATTTATCTTCATTTTGAAACAAATTGGAAGTCTCTAGAACAATATTTAGATTTATGGTGAATTTTTGAAAAAAAAAAATTTTTTACGTCCGCGAGTTACGAATTCATGCATCATTTTGTGATAATATTTTCTCTGTGTTGCTTTGGTCGTTTTACAATGTGTTAAATACCAAAATGATCGCAATTTAGTGTAGAATACAACGAAAAAAATTAACTTGTTAGCTTTAACCATTTTGCTCACAGCGCGATTTGAATACAATTATATATGAAATTTTGTTTTCTCACTATCATATATCACATTATTTATATATGATATTTTTTTCATTTTTGATGGTTGCATACTAAACATCAGGCAATGACAAAATAAGGAGCCAAAAATTAACTCTTAATCTTGGAAACTAAGCGCGCTGTGATTTTTTGAAAAAAATATTTTTTCCGCTTCAGCGCTCACTGCGAGACTTCCCTCGGGATACGGGAGACGATTTTTATTATACCCCTTCGGCATAAGAGGGTTAAAAAGCTTCAGTAAAAACATAAAATAAAACGAACATCACATACAAGCTAAAAATTAAACATTACGAAAAAACTAAAACAAAACGCAAAACATACAAAAACAGAAAATAATATGAAAGGTGTTTACCTTTCATATTATTTTTGTTTCTGTTTTAGTATGTTTTGCATTTTGTTTTAGTTTTTTTGTAATTTTTAAATTTTATTTTATATGTGGTTTGTTTTATTTTATGTTTTTACTGAAGCTTTTAATAAGAAAATTCCTTTTAATGTAATTTTTAGGGATTTCTCATCCTTGCCATTTTTTCAGCCTGAAGATGAGGTTTTAAACCTCGAAAGCTCGTATACTATAGAATGTTCTTCCTGGTCTTGGCACTATTATTTATCATTAAGCTAAGATTTCCAAGTAGCTGCCCAATTACTGAGACTAACTATATATATATATATATATATATATATATATATATATATATATATATATATATAGATATATATATATATATATATATATATATATATATCTATATATATATCTATATATATATAATATATATATAATATATATATAGTATATATATATATATATTTATCTATATGATATATATATATATATCTATCTATATTATACTATATAGATATATCTATATATATATATATCTATATATATATCTATACTATATATATATATCGTATATATATATATATATATCTATATATATATATATCTATATATCCTATATATATAGATATATATATAGATAGATATATCTATATATATATATATATCTATATATATATATATATATATATATATATACTATATATATATATATATATAGTATATATCTATATATATATATATATATCTATATCTATATAATAAATATATATATATATAAATTTATATTTAAACATATATATATATAGAAATATATATTAGATAATATATATATATATATATATATATATGTATATATATGCTATATATATCACACATATATCCACAGGTGAAAAATAAGAGACAGGGTGTAGGTCCTGACCGGTTTCGGCTTTATTTTCAAGCCTTTGTCAATGGCTTGAAAATAAAGCCGAAACCGGTCAGGACCTACACCCTGTCTCTTATTTTTCACCTGTGGATATGTGTGATAAATGAATCACGTGCTAAAGTCATTATAATCATATATATATAGTATATTATATTTTATATATATTTATAATATATATATAAATTATTGTATATATATATAATGTATATATATATATATTATATATATTATAATTATAATATATATATATAGAATTAATATGTATTATATATATATGTATTTATATATATTATATTATATATTATATTATATATATGTGTATATATAATATATATGTATATATATATATAGGATATATATATATATATAATATTAATATATATATATATGACTGGTAAAAAATGTTATGTTACAACAGAATTCCATCTAATAAAAGGAGCCCATAAAAATGTCAAAATATAGAAATTAAGTACATACTATGTTTCAGAGACTGCTGTCTCTCTCTTCAGGTATGTAATGAATGAGAAAAGTTACAGAAAAAGCAGTGTAAAAACTGCCTTTTCTATAACTTTACTCATTCATTATCTACCTGAAGAGAGAAACAGCAGTCTCTGAAATATAGTACTTACTTTATATAATTTAGCATTTTTATGGGCTCCTTTTATTATATATATATATATATATATATATATATATATATATATATATATATATATATTATAATATATATATATATATATTATATATATATATATATATATATATATATATGTATATATATATATATATATATATATATATATATATATATATATATATATATATATATATATATATATATATATCTATATATATACATGTGTGTGTGTGTGTGTGTAATCAGCTATTCTTCACCAGGAAACTAAAGTTGCAAGTCTTCACAGTCCAGTCACCATTTACAAATACATGCACTGCATAGTACATTTTTAAAAGGCAAAAATCAAATTACATTATGTCCTAACTATACCCACACTAGCAAAGATTGCAAATAATCTAAAAACTAATGACCAAAACTATGGAACATTTAAAGTTGTTTTCCTGGAATTGAAAAAAGGCTTTAAAATATATGTGCTTCACTTAATCAAAACTATCATTTATCCTGCACTTTACTTTCATAACATCTACTGGACTAAATCATCTGACCTGATTCAATGGTACTCAAAATTTGTACTCTTCATGCCATACAACATTTATCTCTGTAAAATGAAAGGGAATTTCCAAGGTTGAAGGTAAAATGCGGAGCAGAGTAATTTACTAAGGTATGAAAAATTGACATGAAATAACCAATTTGAGAGATACCTAGGAAAGAAGGCAACCAAAACAAAGTGCACAAGGAAAAATAAGTCTTATCTAGTTCCCATGAAAGCCTTGAATAATAAGTTCTAGGAAACCATTTACATTTAACTTATGATGATAATTTTTCAAGAACTTAGCATTAAAGACAAATTTATGATGCTCCAAACAATATGGTATACACCTTAAAATAGCAAGAAAACTAAACAAGGGTTCCAAAATTTCCTCGAAAGTAGTGTAGGTGCACTCAATAATTTCTTACAAGTATTGATTAGATGCTTCAGTCATGTTCAGAAACATAAAATGTTTGTACATCCAATGCATCATGACCAAAATACCAAGTAACCATCCAGAATGACCAACAATATAAACAAGTGATATGGCCTATGCGAGCATTTGCAAAGAAGTGCATTAATCTTTACTTTTTGTACTTAAAATGACAGACATGTCCGGCACCATCATGCATACTATACAGTATTACATCATCACCATGCATTTCTTAATGGCATAATTTTTTGTAATCATTATTAGCAATTAAAATACATAGTATATTTGAAACATTATTCTATAGTAAAATATATTCCAAGATAGATGCTCATTATTATTTTAAAGCTTTTCCCTGTCAATCTTTAAGCAAGCTGCAAATGCCATTATTAATATTTCAATCAAAATACAGTCAATGAATTCAATTCTATAAAATTCTTGAAAAGAGTTTTAACCAAAATAACTTTAATCTATGGAAAAGATATTTAACATCCATAGATATAAATTTTTTAAAAGGGATATTCTTTTTAACAATGGCTATTACATTTATATATCATTCAAGCTTGATAAAAAAAATAATGAAAGCTAATTACATGGCTTATTATATAATTTACCCCATTTCATAACATTAATTCAAAAAAGTCAAGAATTCTATATAAAAACATATAACCTGAAACAATCATATTTGAAGGTGTTCTAATACCAACTATTAGTCTCGGTATTCTAAAGAATAACTGGGAACCATAACATTAAAAATCCTTCAAGAGACAACCTTTTTGAAACTGAATTTCTGGTTCCTCTAAGTCCAATCTTAACACGTTGCTGAATCAAAGAAAACTACCAAAATCTGCTGAAGCTGATCTATCTGCAATATTTCACCAAGGGGGTCTTTTGCATAAAACTTAATATCATAATACCTATTACATTATTCACTTTGCTTCATCATCATGAAGCCATTGGAAGTGAACACCAATGGTATCAATACATATCAAAAGAAGTAACCCCGACATTAATTGCTTAATCATATCTAGTATACACATTCTGCAATACAGTATATTGTATTCAATTTTGCTAATCATTTTTTTAGATTCCTATTTTTACAGCAATTATAAAATTTAACTACAGTATATATATATATCTATGTTGCAATATAAGGATTTACTTCCTTACACTAACATGAGTTCGTACACAGGGCAAGGTACCATTTTATATTACGTATGTAGGTAACTACGGCATACCCAAATTCACTAATGTGGAAATTAATTGTACCAATAATGAGCTAAAAATTCAATATCTATGCACATAACAAAGGTAAATTATTGATATTAAAATGACAAAAATAAGATGTTAACCACAATCTGGAATACTAGTAAGTCCCAATCCAAATATTTACATGTGTGGAAAAACTATGGGTACTATATAGTACTATATACTCTCTCCAGACTATAATAGATTCACTTCACCCGTGCATCTCATGCCCAGCACCATTCCTTAAAATGCTCCTGATTGGCTATTGATAAGCCAATCATAGGGCTGGAAACTTTCAGCCTCTCTCAAGAGTTCCACATGGGCACCATTTATGTTCCAGCCTCTTTCAAAAATTATAACTTTTGTTACACATCAGTTTTACCCACAGAAAAGTAGTGTTTCCCAATTGCATCACTTTACATCGACAAGCCAATGATTTCAGATTTATGATGATATAAGAATTATGAAGAAAATCATAATATAAAATAAGGAATACTGAGAGGGATGTGGGAGGACTGATTGTAGCCAAAGGAAAATCAATGGGATGAAGAATTTTCTCCATAAGGTATCAATATCTAAGTAACAATTTTTTCACATAAAGATTTCTACTGTAGGATATGAAAGGGTGATGGGGATAATGATAGTGATAGTGACGATATGTCTTAATATTCTTTTTTTTTCTCCTATAAGACTTCTATTGAGGGATTGCGATCATGATCATGACGTCATCGAGTGATCACGTGAGCAATGCATGACTACACAAAGATAAGAGAGAGAGAGAGATTAATATTGTTAATCTTTTGCTTGTTATTTTCATACTGATAGCCCTACCTATAATTATTTGGTAGCATTGTCTTCCATGAAATTTTAGCTACAAAACTGCACGAAACACAAGATGATAAATAAATGAAGAATGCACTGCGATCTCATGTAAGGAAAGAATGAATATATTTTATATTAATTTCATGTTTCTTTCACTATAAATATTTTAGCATTAAGTTTACTGAAGTACGTAATTCTTATATCACTGTATATACTACTTAAATCATTGGCTTGATGATATTTAGTGATGAAATTGGGAAACACTCCTTTTCTGCAAGTAAAACTGAGGAGTAATGCGAGTTACAATGTTTCAAAGAGGTTGGAATGTAGATGTTGCCTATGTAAGCTCTCATGAGAGACCAAAAGTTTCCAGCCCTGTGACTGGCTTATCAAGAGCCAATCAAGAGTGTCATAAGGGACAGGCCTAGACATCAGATGCATGGTTGATGTGAATCTATTATAGTAAGAAATATATATATAATATATATATATATATATATAATATATATATATATATATATATATATCTATATATATATAATATATATATATATATATATATATATATATATACACACACACACACACACACACACACAAACAAAAGTGCACTGATATGATGGATCTCAGTATCATACACATGGATAGTATTATCAGTGCAGAATGCAAATATCGTTTTGAGTTTTTGCTTACGGATTGAGAACCAAACTGTTTTTACAAATTGGGCACTCTTAGTTACGGGTAAACCACTGACTTTCAAGCATCTCTTGAGGTACTGTTACTGTTTCTTTATTAATTTACATTCTAAAAATTATGCTTCTAATGTCCTTCACTTTTCATTTTAATAAATAACTGTTTGCTGATGTTAGTTACTGGACCTAACAAATGCTTACTAATAGTTGCATTAAAGCTGTGTTGTTAAAAACTTGCTTCTTTTCAATGTGCTTCCAGAAATAAAAATCAATTAATTTTTTATTCACCCGTCACGCAAAAGAGAAGGCGTTGCGTTAAGTAATTATGCCACTAAATGGAAGTAGCGGGTATTATACGTGTTGCTACAGAAACAAATAACAATTAGAATCCAAAGTGATTTTGAGGCAAGCGTATTGCCTGGAAAATTATTTTGAGGCAAGTGCAATACCTGAAACTGACAATATCACACCAGTACTTTACTTAATTTAATGCATTTATAGATAAATTAGTTGCATACACACAGATATATATATATATATATATATATATATATATATATATATATATATATATATACATACACACAGTGGAACCTTGACATACAAAAGTCCCTACTTACGAAAAATAAGTTACGAAAGCAAAGACGAAGATTTTTTTGCTTCTGTATACAAAAATAATTCAGGTTGCGAAAGGGTGTACTGTAAAGTCTGAGATTCACCCAGACCGCCAAGAACAATTTTAAAACTCGCGCGCTGCCAACTGAGTAGACTCGCCACCATCCTCCCGTAAGATCCCGCTCTCCTATTGGTCAGCATTTATCCCATCATCCCTATAAGTAAAGGCGTCCTTCGACCACTTCGTTTGTTAACGTAAATTCGTGTTAGTGATTTCGCTGTCTACTTGTATATTTTATCATG
>NC_061107.1:61892527-62002527 GCF_015104395.2 Macrobrachium nipponense
ACAGTGGGCCCCCGTATTCGCGTTCTCCAGATTCGCGGACCCACTGATTCGTGGATTTCACTCTGGACCATATCTACCCATTCATTTGCGGGGATTCGCCCATTCGCTGGATTTTCCGACAAAAATAATCACTAATTAGTGTATTTTGATGTTTATTTTCATGACTAAATACATTTTTATGATACAAAAATTGATTTACTAATTTTCAAATATTAATTTTGATTAATACTGTATTAGTAAGTTTAATAAGTTTAAATGATATCACATAATAAAAATAATAATTCTCTCTCTCTCTCTCTCTCTCTCTCTCTCTCTCTCTCTCTCTCTCTCTCTCTCTCTCTCTCTCTCTCTCTCTACTACAAAGATGTATGTTTTTTGTATGATAAATAAATGATTTACTATTTTCAAATATCAATATTAATTTATATAGCAATAATATCAATTCATTAAAGAAAATACCATGGTGAATTAGTAAACTTTGAGTTTATAAATTTAAAAAATTATGGAAGAATGAAGAAAATCCAAGTCTTCTTTCTCTAACTCCAGGTACTAAAACTGTCAGATATATCATGTTATGTGACAGGAGGGGAATAAGCTGCTGTGTTGTTGCCATTAAGTGCTCATGAAATTTCCCCCTCTCTCTCTCTCTCTCTCTCTCTCTCTCTCTCTCTCTCTCTCTCTCTCTCTCTCTCAATTACTGACACTCGAGATTTTTTATAGTACTTGTACTATATGTTTATGTATTTTAAAGAAATACAATACTAATCTATCCATGTCACTTTTAATTAAGGTTAACTCTCTCTCTCTCTCTCTCTCTTGCCACACAAGATAATAATGTCATAGTGGTAACTCCTTCCCTCTCTTTCGCTGGAAGTGTTATAAGTATTTTTTGAGAGAACAGAGAGATAAACTCTCTCTCTCTCTCTCTCTCTCTCTCTCTCTCTCTCTCTCTCTCTCTCTCTCTCTCTCTTTTACCGAGATGAAAGAATTTTTATGGTACTAGTATGTAAAATGTTTATTGATAATTTCAGTTAATATTAATAATAATAATAATAATAATAATAATAATAATAAAAAACTGAAATTACAAAATGCATAATGGTAGTATTTTAAAGAGATGAAAATGACCTTTCCATTTCACTTGTAAGGATAACTCCTCTTTCTTACTGAGATGAGAGAAGTTTTATGTTAAATGCATGTGTTTATTATATTTTCAAATAATAATAATAATAATAGTAGTAGTAGTAGTAGTAATAATACGATAACTAATTTCAAATCAAAATTCTTCCCTTCGTCTTTTTCTGTATCAATTTCCCTACCTTCTCATAACTCCAGTGACGTTCGGAGCTGGGAAAGTAACAATGCCATACAATGGTCAACGAATTTAATGGTTTTTATGTAATCTCTCCTCTCTCTCTGAGATGAGATCATTTTCATGGACATGTATGTAATATGTTTATCATTAATATTTTCCAATAATAATACTATAACTGTAATTACAAAATTCATATGTGAGTATTTTAAATACAAAAATCATTCCATTTCACTCTTTTAAATACTGTAAGGACAACTCTCTCTCTCTCTCTCTCTCTCTCTCTCTCTCTCTCTCTCTCTCTCTCTCTCTCTCTCTCTCTCTCTCTCTCTCTCCACAAGACACGTGTCATAGTGGTAACTGTCTCTCTTGGCTGCAAGTGTTATAAGTACGTATGTAAGTATATACCTTTAATGGTAGTAATGTTTATGATTACTTTGAAATTATATTAATACAGTCTCTAAGATTAATACAGTAATATGATAATAATTCAAGGTAAATTTGATGCAGGATGTTACATAAGGTATACATTTGGTGTTTCTATTTCTTCCTTCTTTTATCTCTCTCGCTCTCAGCAAAAAAATTGATACACAGACAAACATAATTGTTCAGTCCTCTCTTTCTCTCTTCTCTGGAGAAATATATGTATTTATGAGAGAGGAAAAAAAGTGTTGCCTACAGACGTTCATTTCAATATATTGAGATCCTAAGGAGTTATTCTCTCTCTCTCTCTCTCTCTCTCTCTCTCTCTCTCTCTCTCTCTCCTCTCTCTCTGCTATTGGCTGTTTATATATTTCTAATGGTAAAATGTTTAAGATGACTTTAAAATAATATTAATAATATCAATTCAATGGTATATTTAATGTAGGATAATACTTTAAGTAGATTAAAGTAGACATTTGGTATTTGAACTTTCAAGATAGGCATATATAGGTATTTTTAGAGGGGAGTTCTAACTATTCGCGGGTTTTGAGTTATTTGCGTGGGTCTCTGGTACACATCGCCCGCGAATACGGAGGAAACACTGTGTGTGTGTGTGTGTATATATATATATATATATATATATATATATATGTGTGATATAGTATATATATGTATGTATATATATATATATATATATATATATATATATATATATATATATATATATATGTATATATATGTATGCTTAAAAAATCACAGTAGATGCACGTGATTGCGCTTATATATGTATGTATGTATGTATGTGTGTATATATATATATATATAATATATATATATTTATAATATATATATAATATATATATATATATATATATATATATATATATATATATATATATATATATATATATATATATATATATACATACATATATATACATATATATACATATATATATACATACAGTAGTGCCTCAGGACACAAAATTAATCCATTCCGAAGCGGCCTTCGTAACCTGATTTATCTGCCTTGGATAGTTACGCATGTACGTAGCCTCACTCGAAAGGTAAGCTTCCACATTTTACGTTACAGTAATAATATTTCTTGTACACTAATATACACTTTATTTACAGGTTTTGCATTTTTATTCTTAATTTAGGTATTGAATGGTCCAAATTGTTGTAGTATTTCATTGTTTATAGGCCAATTTAGCTTTATTATGAAATTTACAGGGGTGTTTTTGGAGAGCTTGGAACGGATTAGCCATTTTACATGTAAAATGTGGTCCAAGATACGAAAACCTCATGATACGAAAGGCGCCTCGGAACGGATTAATTTCGTATCTCGAGGTACTACTGGTATGTATGTATGTATGTAATATATATATATATATAAATATATCTATATATATTAATATAACCTAACTAGATCTATATATATATTGTGTGTGTGTGTTTATATATATATAAGTGCATATATATATATATATGTTTGTATAATATATATGTATATGTATATATATATTATATACATATACTAATATTATATATATCTATATATATATATATATATATATATATATATATATATATATATATATATATATGTCTATATTATATACATATATCTATAATATATATGTGTGTGTGTGTATGTATATATATATAATATATATATATAATATATTATATTATACATACCCTACATACATACATACATACATACATACATACATCATACATACTACATCCATACATACATACACATACATACATAACATACATATATATATATTGGTATATATATATATATAAAGCTGGTGTGTGTTCTAATAATGCATTGGAAAGGAATATCATTGAATCTAGATATAAAAGAAAGTTACAACAATAATATGAACATCAGTCAAGGAATGTATAAACTTGATCCTTTAATATCAAAAGAAATTTGTAAACTGTTTAAATTTTAAGGTTGGCTGTAGAGATATATGAAAAATAGGATTATTATATTTGTAAACACAGTAAAGGGGGCAGTAGTGGTAATGAGATGTTCAACCCCGCCTCCCTGACACCTGTCAGGTGTGGACTTGTACCCTAAGCGGTAGTATCCCTAGAGAATTTATTGTAAATTTTAGCCTAATGATTTTTGAAAGCCACTCCTACCTTGACACCTGCGCGTGGGTGGATCTGCAGTCTCAAACTGTTGTGTGTATGTTCATCAGTACTGTCTTTGTAGTATATATACTCGTGAATTCTAATACTATGTATCAGTCCTTTGTCAATGGCTTGAAAAATAAAGCCGAAACCGGTCAGGACCTACACCCTGTCTCTTATTTTTCACCTGTGGATATGTGATATATATATATATATATATAGTATATATATATATATATATATAATATATATATATATATATTATATATGTATATATGTATAATAGTATATATGTATATATGTATATATGTATATAGGTAATATATATATATATATATATATATATATATAATATATATATATATATATATATATATATATATATATAGGTATAGGTATATATAATATATATATATATATATATATATATATATATATATATTATATATATATATATATATATATATATATATAATACTATATATATATATAGATATATATATATATATATATATATATATATATATATATATATATATATATATATATATATATACACGTAGTACCTCAAGATACGAAATTAAAATCCGTTCCGAGGCGGCCTTCGTATAATGAGTTTTTCGTATCTTGGAACACATTTTACATGGTAAAATGGCTAATCCGTTCCAAGCCCTCCAAAAACACCCCAGTAAATTTCATAATAAAGCTAAATTGACCTATAAACAATGAAATACTACAACAATTTGGACCATTCAATACCTAAATTAAGAATAAAAATCCAAACCTGTAAATAAAGTGTATATTAGTGCACAAGAAATATTATTACTGTAACGTAAAATGTCGAAGCTTACCTTTCGAGTGAGGCTATCTCCAAAAGTGGCGGCAGAGGAGGAGGAGGAGGACAAATGGCAGATACGTACACTTAACTTTACGAAACACATAAAAAAATGTAAAAATCAAAAACTAAACACTTTACAAAACACATTAACAAAGCTGTAACACTTAACTTTACAAAAAACTAAATAAAATTTATTTTGTCTTTTTTTTGATTTTTACATTTCGTTTTAATTTTTTATAGTTTACGTAATTTCAATTTCTTCACCACCGAATGGATGCCAGTCCGTTTACGGAATTTTTCGAACCACCCATGAGAAGCCTTGAACTCTGGGGTTGCCGTTGATGTCCCCTCTCCTCCGTCGTCTTTGGCTTGGGCAATCAAATCGACGAAAATAGCGCTGGCCTTCTGGCAGATTGCCGTCTCGGTTATCGTATCGCCATCGATTTCTTTGTCCTCGATCCATACAAGAAGCAGCCTTTCCATTTCATTATGCACATGGCTCCCTTGTTTGCAAAATAGTCATGCCCTTGGAAGGTGTAGCTGCTTTGATGGATTCCTTCTGTTTAAGGATGGTGCCTATCGTCGACGGATTTCGGCCGTATTCCTTAGCGATCACACTCAACCGCAAGCCAGCTTCATACTTTTTTATTATCTCCATTTTTTTCTCCATAGAAAGCATTCTCTTCTTTCTGTGAACTTCAGCAACTTTCTTTGGACCCATGACTCTATGTACTGTACGTAATTAAGTTACATTCTCATAACACGATAAAGTAGCACAACACGATAATATGTACGTACTGCAATGAAATCACTAACGAATTTACGTTACTAAACGAAATCGTTGGAGCGAACGAATGCCGATTGCGTACGGTAAAGTTTTGGGTGCGAAGTGGCCGAGGTAAAGCACGACAACACGTAGTACGTATGTATAGAAGATGCATGATGGGAGGGATGCTGTCCAATTAGAGAGAAGGATTCATGGCTTGGCTAGCATCAGGAACCAATGGGAGAGCAGGAGGATGGTGGCGAGTCTACTATAACTAAGATGGCGGCGTGCGGCGCGAGTTTCAAAATTGTTTATGGGGGCGAATCTCGGACTTTCAGAAACCTTTCGTATCTTCTGAAAACTTTTCGTATGTAGAGCAGTAAAAATTTTTCGTCTTTGCTTTCATAACTTGGATTTTTCGTAAGTTGAGCCTTTCGTATCTCGAGGTACTACTGTATACATATATATATATATATATACTAATATATATATATATATATATATATATATATATATATATATATATATATATATATATATACACACACACACCCTGTATACTAGCGTACCATGCGACTTTTGAAGCCCTAATTTTGTAGCTGATTTTAAGAGGGTCGCATCTTACATGAGGTATAAAATTCGAGGATCTAATAGTCATATATTAGTATTTTATGATAAAATACAAACAATGGATAAGCATCTTTTCCATGGATCTTTTAAAGTTATGTTTTACTTCACAGCATCCAATAATATTATATGTATTTTCATATTACTAATTGTTTGTATTATACAATACAAACATAGTATTCATGTTTTGGTTTGAAAATCAGCTGAGGGTGATTGCAAGTAAGTTTGTATTTGCTGTGTTGAACTCAAATCAGAGTGACTTTCTTGCTTTTAGTAGAACAAATGAATATCAAGATACTGTATTTATACGAGACTTGTTATTTTACATTATACAAAGTGTTTTTAAATGGAAATGTCACTTAAAAATGTATCTTTTGTGAATGAAATTTAGTTACTTTGTCGTTAGTAGATGGCACTGAAAGCATGTTTATTGCCTAAACAAAAATCAACAGATTCCGTTCGATATTTTCTCTTTATCTCATCAGAATACTAAGAGCTTTACGTATTTATCTTTTATTGGAGTGAAAACAGTAAAATGTGTTCTTTTCATGCCCAATAGTTTTGATTAAAAAACATTTCTCATTTTGTTTACGGTCGAGTTTGAAGGTACTACACCGAAGTTTGAGTGTTTCATCAATATAATACTATTATCACGCATTGGCAACAAAGATATAACTCCAGTAAATTTATGCCATCAAACACAACCGTAAATAAAACTGAGAGAAAATTATTTTAATCAAAACTTAAGGTCTTGAAAGAACACATTTTACTGTTGTTTTCACGCCGATAAATGATAAGTAACGTAACGGTAAAGGTTTGTACTACGACGAAAATAAGTGAAAATAGCGAACGGAATCACGTAATATTTTCACACAATAAACATGCCCACAACGCAATCTGTTAACGAAAAAAAATACTTTAGTTCGCAAGACGTACTTAATTCATATTTCGACTTAAACACACGTAGTAAAATGACAAATTACCTTGTCTTATATAAGTAAAGTATCTAGATATTTTATGCGAACTAGAATAATGGCAATTCGCTCCAAATTGAGTTACATACGGAGAAATAAACTCGTATTTGCCATCAGCTGATTTCTAATCCAAAACAATGACTGCTTTGTCAGTACATTATGATATAATAATAATATGAGAATAAAATATTATTGGATACTGTAATGTATAACTTTTTAAAAGAATCACAGAAAAGATGCATATTCATTGTTTTTATTTTGTAAATATACTAGCCATCAGCAGCCTGACATCGCTCAATTAGGTATGCTGATGGCGGTCCGAATCTGATTCCCGTTTCGTGTCAATTTTTTTTCTACTGATATGTCATAGTCAGAATGCATTGAACCTCCAAAATTGGCTTATATTAATATATTACTAAATTATATCGTATATGTAGTACACAGTATACTGAAGTCTAGCCTACTGTATTCGTATATATACGATATATTTTGTACCAAGATATCATCATCGTATGCGCGAGGATAACTTGTTAAATGTTATTCAATTTCTCTGTACTGAATGTCATAAGCCAATGCACATTGAACATTGAGAATTAGCTGTAATTAATAATTACTATGCCATGTATGTATAAAGTATGCTGCATAGTGTAGGCTAGGCTACCCTATATGTAAAGATGGTACTGATTACCCTAGTGTAGGCTAGGATAGTATAATATTCTTACGAAAAATTAACACGGGCCGACTTACTACCTAATCGATTTGTGACTGGTTGGTCATAACCAATTGCGGTAGTAAGTCGACTACTACCTGTAATGTAAAGATATATCAGTCAAATTCTCCATAACGTCGTTTGTAAAATATATCAGTCACTCTCTCATTAACGTCATTTGTAACATAACTATGGTAATTTTTTACTATCATACAATGGTTGAAATGGAAGCAAAAAGGCTGTTGATATCGGATTGGTTGTTCACAGCAAATCAGCTGTTTGTGACTGTATGCGTTTTCCAAACAAACATGGAATAGATAAAGAGAAGGAAAAGAGGTTAGCTCATTGTTATTTGGCCTCGAAATTTAACTCGCATGATGCATGAAATACGTGATAAAATAATTTTGTAAGGGTGAAAATTGGGGGGTCGCATGATATGCGAGAACGTGGGTTACGCGAGTATATACGGTATATATATATTTATATATACAGGCAGTCCCTGGGTTACGATGTGGGTTCCGTTCTTGAGACGCGTCGTAAGCCAAAAATCGTCGTAAGCCAGAACATTGTAAAAACCGCAAGAAAACCTTACTTTTAATGCTTTGGGTGCATTGAAAACTATGTAAACTACATTCTTATTGCATTTTCCATAAAAAAACCTTCAAATATTGATTATTTTCCATTTTTGGTGTCATATTTCATCTGCCAGATGAGCGTTGTAGGCGTCGTAACCCTGGAAATAATGTCTGATGAATATATATATATATATATATATATATATATATATATATATATATATATATATATATATATATATATATATATATAATGTGTGTGTAGAATCTAATGGTCATTTTTTTTTACCAGATACATATGCAATTGTAATAGCCACCATGCCCTCTTAACTTCTTGAATTCTTTGCTCTTTTTTGGATACATTTGTCACTACAAAGCCTGAAGTTCCAAGTTCATAGAAATTTGTAGTAGGAATTGTGATGTCTGGTCCTGGAAAACTAACTCAGGTCCAGTAATCACAAGGAGGTCACGTTGCCAACCTGACCACACTCTCATACATACATATACCTGTCATTTTCAGGTATACTTATTTAAACAGGAATATAGACCCATCCTCACCATCATAGCCAAGTGGGCAATCATTTTCATCGCTTTTTAGACTGAAATATAAATGTAGAATCTACTGGTCACTTTTTTTTTTTTACCAGATACATATGCAATTGTAATAGCCACAAGGCCCTCTTAACTTCTTGAATTCTTTGCTCTTTTTTGGGCATGCTTGACACTACAAAGACTGAAGATCCAAATTCAAAGAAATTTGAAGAAGAAATTGTGATGTCTGGTCCTGGGAAATGAATTCAGGTCCAATAATCAGGTAACAATGGATAAAGGAGGGACTGCCATAAGTAAATTAATACTTACAATAAGTGATAATTACAAAATACTTCTTAGGATAAGCTACTAAGTACTATACTTGGAACAGCAATGCTCTATATGCCTTGAAATATATGTTGTACAAACTTTGACTTCACTATTGCAAGGGCAGACCTTTTAGCTGTCCATTAGGATAAGATGCACTGATTCAACCCAAATCATTTTCTTAACTGGATGAGGTTAACAATTTCATACATCTTTCTGATATACATATCCTGTATTTTGTAGTTAGGGTGAGGCATTCATTTTTTTCTTCAATTAGAATACTAAAATGATTTACATAAAATTCACTTCTACTAGGGTGCAACTACTAGAAGTGTAAATTAACTTATCTTACATACTCTGCATTTCCACGTACAAAACGACCTTTAGATAAGATGAGGTAAAAAAATCATGGCAAATTTTCATTAATTTATCTCATATCTGTCGATAACTTCTAAATTACAAAACCAAATTTTTCAGTGAAAAGTGATTTGCAAAAATTAAACAGCACAACTATATTTATAATAATGACGACTTAAATAAAGGTGGTTTTGCTTGTTGTATCCAATTACAGTATCACTATCATAATATTGCTACTGTATTACAGAATAGTATAAGCATTGTCATGTACATCATTTGCATTTGATATTGTTTACATTCTCAAAATCTAGGCTGATTTGAGTATTATCGATATCTTCACTGCCATTATTTGGTAGAAGAGATATAATTCGAAGATACTTTTTACTGCAAGTTAACAAAGATTGGTGAAAATGTGCACACACTAATTCACTGTACAAGCATTAGTTGTGATTTCTCCAGTTCTGAACATCACTTCTGCCCCGCCGTTATTAGTTTTATTCAGCCTCTGCTATAACCTGCAGCTTTAATTTACTACTATTCTTTCTTGAGATCTCCACTGCATGAGGGATGATCAAAAATGCATTTTATTTTTACTTATGGAAGCCATCATTGAGTATTGGCAGGGTTTAACAACTTAACAATCTTAATGGAGCTCTTAATAAACGCTTTATAGTTACGGTAAAGATGTCAACAATCAGCTGTTTCTCAATTTGGTTTATGTCAATACATGTTAACAATAATTGCTTCATCCAGGATTCTAAATACAATTATTTTTTAGAGGAGGATGGAGGAGTATCATTAGTATTACAGTCAATGAGAGAGAGAGAGAGAGAGAGAGAGAGAGAGAGAGAGAGAGAGAGAGAGAGAGAGAGAGAGAGCGAGAAGAGAGAGAGAGAGAGAGAGAGAGAGAGAGAGAGAGAGAGAGAGAGGACTATTGGCTTAGTTAGGTTGTTATACTAATAAAACTTTTTTTACTGTAATAATATTGCATGTATTATCGTGTTACAATATATGAACAGAGCAATGATGTGACATTTGCATTCTGGAACTTAATTAAATAATACATTCCTTTGGTAAATTATCAAAGCTGTGAGAATGATGCCGACTCTACATCATGTTTTTCATACATACATCCCCTAAAAGGGAAATCATTGTTTTGTTTACGTTTCATCGCCATTCTCAAACAACCGCTAATAACAATACAGTAATGAACGATAATTACCATATACATTATCGTTCGTATGACTGAATTGTTCTAAACAGTTACAAACAGCTTTGTGTGCTGCCTCACTTTATGTTCTCTGTGTTTTTGTTATAAAAGCACAGGAGAATGTGAAAATAGAAAGTGTCATAAAATCATAAAAAAAAAATGCCATAGATGGTATCGAAGATGATTTGCATGATATCGATAACGAAGCCGAAGGCGACTGGCCAGAACCAGACTGGAATTATGGTGGTGGTACATGTGATCAATCTTGTGATATGTATGAGAAACTTTTAATGAAATATTAATATAGTGTTAACCTATATGTTATTACTACCATAATTACACCACCATTGAAATTTAAAAAAGGTTACCAAAAGATAAAGGTTGCTGTGAGGGCAACCATAACTCGATGTTTACATTTTCTCAGCTGGGATCATAAAGGTAAAAGTTAGTTTCACTGATTTAGAATTATTCCTGAAATAGGCTATTTGTTATGAAGATAGTTTGACAATAATATATAAGGTAAAAATGGTTTTGTTACCTTTATTATAATTTTATTTCATAAAGTGAATCTTCATGCATATTGGTGGTTAGGCTATAGCACCGAGGCCGAGGCTAGCCTACAGACACACATCTTAGAATTCAAGGTTTGATTTTTAGGGGTGAACTTCAGGATTTAAAGGTAGTCATATAGACGGAAATATACACTAACTTTAAAATGCTAACACACATCTTAGAATTCAAGGTTTGATTTTTAGGGGTGAATTCTAGGATTTAAAAGGTAGTCTTATACATGGATATATATATACGGTAACTTTAAAATGCTAACACAAGTATACTTAGGTTTCTCCGGTTGAAAAAAGAAACCAAACTATCTGAGCATTGCTAAACTTTCATACAATATAACTAATAAGTTTGGTACCTCCTCCATGCCTACTGTTCCTAGATCAATGGATACTTATTGTCTCAATTACATAATTTGGCTTGTGTAACTTGAAATAGTTTTGATGAGTAAATGCCATTTCTATACCATTGAAGTCCCACCCACATTTATTTAACTGCCCATATTACAGCCATGTATTTAACCTTTCACAAACAAAACAAGGCATGTAAACATTCTCTAAGAAAAACAAAAATAATACCATGAGAGAGAAAACTAAGTTATCTAGGGAAACAAAATTATTCTATGGTAATAAAAAAAAAACAATAAACAAGTATGTATACAGACAATATTAGAAAAAATTAATCTTTTCTAATTAATTTTTATACCTAATTTTGTGTTTGTTGGTTCTAACTTTTTCTACTGGGTATAAACAACTCAGTAATTATTAATCCCTGTCTTACAGCAAGACAAACATCAGAAGTTGTTAGTCCAACCCAATTAAACAAAAATAATTAGGTACAATACATTTAAACTTCCTTACCTAACTGGTCCCCACTGCGCTCTTCTAGTAGCAGGAGACATAGATGAATATCCATCACTACTAGATTGCTGACCCCACATGCGGCGTACAGGACTCCCCTGCAACAGGATAAAACTGTTTAGAAATATGTATAGCAAACTAAAGAAACGACACTCAGTCACAGCTAAGAGCAAAAGGTTATGATAGAGGGAGAAATTGGTATCAAGGTTCTGCTCCTTTTGGGTAGAAAATACAGTGACTACTTTTACAAATATAAAATTGCTTTTAAAATACAAATATAAAATTGCTAAGTATATACAGTGGACAATGGACAATAGTATTTAACCTAAATTTCTGCAGTATGTTATATTTACAATATTATGAAATTCTTACCTGGTCATGGAGGTAGAATTGACCATGAGGTGGTTGTTGCATAGCTGGGTTGGACTGAGGAGCAATGCCATTTTGCATCAAGCTCTGAATCTGTTGCTGTTGATGTGATAGTCGCTGGATGTCACCCTGAATCTCCGTGAGGGAATCTGTCATTCTGTAATGTGGTGGGTAAGAATCTAGGCCCATGGAAACCCGGCGCGGGGGTGTTGGTGGTAATGCTGAGGGATCATACGGAACCCGCCAGTTGCCAGGCTCCAAGTAAAGGCTCATCCGTCGCAGGTCCACCCATGGATCTCGCAAGCCTCGTTCCCGAGGGTCTCGGGACAAAGAGGCTTGCCGCCGTAACTGTACTGCAGGTGAGTACTCGATGGAAGAGCGCCGAGACCCTTCCAAATCACTCTCCCCACTGTAAGAACACCACCACATGCACCACACACCACAACAAACGATCCAGTCTCACTCAACATAATGCAAGGAGACATGGCTCACTACTACAATGTTGTAAATGTACTTTACTGCTGCATTCATATTAAGATGTAGATGCAGCAAGTAGTTCTGATTTAACATTGTAAAAAAGCAACAATACAAAACAAAACTCATTAAAAATGCTTTGAACATGAACATGCAATAAAAAAACATGAAAATTAGAAATAGATAAAAAAGTAATAATACTTAATGAGGATAAGGAATATAAGGAATATTTTCTGGAAACAAAAAGTTCAAAAACTAAATTTCCAAGAATGTTAGTAGGCATCATACACAATACAATGAAGCTAAGCAATTATCAGTACCACACATTCATAATAAGATTGGCATGCAACTCAAGTTTTTCAAAAAAGCAACATAAATAAAACCCTTAGGTTACAGAATCAAATCATTTTCCTGAAAAATTCTGAGTGAATGCTAACAACAAATTAGAAAATTAGTGATTAAAGATACAACTGAAGTTACTAGAAACAACTTTAAGAGACAATAAATAATGATTTGTGGCAAAGAAAAAAATAGGTAAATTCTATATACTACTATATACTGTATATATAATGACCTAAGCCCATCATTATGAAATGTTGTATAATTATCGGTTTCTAGCCCATCATTATGAAAGTTTTATTATTATCAGTTTCTAAGAGTTCTACTAGTTATACTGGCTTTTTACATGTACGTAATATGCTAGCCAATCACAATTAAGTGATTTTGGAGTTCTGGACCTCTAAACATAAAAATTATTCGAGTCATTATTACTGTATGCATTGTTATTAGCTTTTATATTACACATGTAGTAGATTGGGGCATTATACTACCATGTTGGTGTAAATGATTTCATTTGGTTTTAGATGGTTGGAGAATGTGAAGTATAAGCATTTTAGTTATGCTGACCTCTTGCTTACTTGGGGTGAGTCAGTCTGCCTCAGAGATTTGTTATAAAACCTGTGCAGTAGTGCCTACCCACCTATAGTAAATATTGTAAAGTTCTTGTAAATACATGTAAAATTGGCTTGTTCAATTGAACCCGAGGGTCAAATCAAGTTACGGTGCCAGGTAAGTAGTCATTGAGAGCAATGAAAGAAATGTGCTGAATGGCACTGCAGTTATAAAGTCGAAGTGAAAACAGTCAACAATGAAGACTATGAAGGTGGCCAAGAAAACAGTCATATAGCTCATGGAGAGCATATGTATTCATTCGAGGATAGAATATACCAATTTTGTAGAAGGCCAAGGGTACTGGAGCCCTGACAGTCGATTTACAAAGCTCACATTCATCTTCCACCAGCCCATCACAGTTGGTGACAAACCTCCCTTGCCATCTGGAACAGGTTCATAAATTTGAGGATGATTACTGAGAACCAGGGTAATTGAAGTGGAAGAGGCAAAACCAGACTGGCAAGATTACTTATCTATCCTCTTTGTACATAAACTATTGATTTCAGTCATTTCTGAAATAAAATCAGAAAGGTGCCATACATGTTAAGAATTTATAAGAATTATGTTGAGAAAATTTCACCCAAGTGTAGAACAGAAAGCAGCTAGTTCATAAGGAACCCCCTGAAGAAACTGTTGGTGTGTTTCCATATTGCATATATGAGGAAGTTAACAGTTTTGACTATGAAGATGGCTGACTCACAGAAGACAATGTATACTATAAAACTGTTACCAACACATTATGCTGTCTTATTTGATGGCCTTTGGACATTACAGGAACTATTCATACACATTCAAAGGCTAATTGACAGAATTGGTAAGGAGAGAGGAAGAGCTAGCTTACCATGCAAGCTCAGCTTCTGGAGAGAGAGAGAGAGAGAGAGAGAGAGAGAGAGAGAGAAAGGGGGGATGTGCCCCCATGAAAAGGCAAGGAAAAATAGAAGAGAAAAAACCTCTACCTAAGGTTGGCAGTCACTACTAAGGATGAGCTTGGCTCAGGCTGAGGGCAACCTCATCCCTGGGGTCCAGAGGAGACCTCAGGAATCACCACTAGCAGTGTGTGTGAAGCACGAGGGGGTTTGAGGTAAGGTGGCACAGACCAACCTTCCCTCCCCACACTAATGACATAAAAGGGTCTAAGTCCTGTTGGTAATAGGGCAAGCATCTCCCTTTACGAAAGTGGAACCATTTCCAAGGGAGCAAGAAGTAAAGGAAAATCTAACCCTCACCAACCGTGGGGGACATGTAGTGGCAATGAGGCAAAGAGCAATAAAGGTGAGATGAAAACAAGAGCACAAGGCTTTTTATAATAGACTCTAGGAATCGTATGGATGCACTCCATCTAGGGCACTTATTTATAATAAAGGATTAGTTTATCCAGACCTCTTTGCCATTCTTGATATATTATAGGTTTAACAGATTTTATCCAGTCCAATACCCACGTGCTGGAATCCAACATATTTTTATTAATAGTCCCCGATTGAATAAGTGAATGGATTTTCATTTGGATTTCTTGTACAAAATGATTTGAAGATTTGTATTTGTTTATAGCATCAATAGCACTTTATGAATCACTGAAAATTATGGTGGAAATTGCTCTCTTCTCAGATTTTATGTCTAGTGCTATTCGTATGGCCAAGAGTTCTGCAGTATATACTCATGATATTTGGGGAAGGCTTATTTTGATTTTAATTTTCTTTGGAGAAATCCAAAGCTCCTACCCCAGTGTTGTTTTTTTATCCATCTGTATAAATCATAAGTAGATCTCCTTTTCATATGATGTGTTCCAACACGTAGCAATGTATCTGTTTGTCATATTTCTTTTTAGAAGATATGACAGTGAAGTACATTCATTTCAAAGTCCAGGGTGGTGAGAGTTGTATTGTTGGATGGAAAATTGGTGTAATATTATGTTAATACATTAAATATTTGGTTCTTTCTAGAAAAGAGCAGGCACTAAGGTTTTGAAATCTCTGATTATAATTCAGCAAGCAGGTAGCACTGGGAGGTGTTCCTGCTTAAAGGGAAAGGCCCCTACACTGAATTTGTGGTGATGTTTTAGGGGTAATACATGTATACCTGCTTCTGCTGACAGGAAGTTTATTGGGGATGATCAAAATGCTCCTGTACACAATCAAATTCCTTTATGATGTAATGCAACTAGCATTTTAATGTTGTTTCTGAGGTGAATGAATATATTGGGCAACAATAATCTATCATAGATAATATAGTTACTTTGTAAACATTAGCATGGTGTTACATCCAGTTCCCAAACTTGGAATGTGATAATTTTTCAATATGGAAAGGGCTTTTATGCCTTTTGCTTTAATATATCTAAGGTGTGCTTTCCAGTTCAGCTGTTTAACGAACACCATTCCTAGGTATTTAATATTTGTGCAAAATCTCATATATTATAAAGATATTAGGTACTTAATTGTCTGGAGTTTTAACTATCTTTTGTTTTTATAAAAGATAATTGCATTTATTTTATTTATTGAAAATTGGAATCCTACTGAATTTAGCCAGTTAGTAATAGTATTTGTGATGGCCGTATTGAGGATTTTTTGGGTATGTTTTAGTGTGCTATTTGTACAGCATATGGTAAAGTCATCAACATACAAGCTATTTTTAATTCCTTTGGATAAATCTATTCTGATATCATTAATTGCTAAAGCAAACAGAGTACAGTTCAGGACACTGCCTTGAGGGATTCCTTCTTCTAATTTATAAATATTTGAATACAAATTTTCTATTTGAATTGGAAACACAATGTGGAAAAAAAAATTTTTTTTTAAACTTGGTAAATGACCTCTTGTTCCCTTAGAGTGAAGTTTTTGCATAATATTCTCTCTCCAAGTTGTACCATATGCTTTTTCTAAATAAACAAAATATGGCGACTTAATTTTTTCTGATCAAATCCCTTTTTGATATGATGATCTAGACAGGTTAGTGGATCAACGGTTGATCGACCAGCTATTGATCCTAATTGTAATGGTGTTAAAACTGAATTTTTTGTTGGATGTTTGTGGCATTAGATCGTGTGTTGTAGGCACATACATAATCGATTGTAGTCTCGTAGGATTCATTGTAATTCTCCTAGTTGGGTTAAACAACCATTTATATTCCATTATTGGGTGGAGTTGGTATTAATTCTGTAAATTTATTGTTGATTTTACTTGTCTCGAATTGTATATGTATTTGAATTGATTTGTGGATTTTTAATTGTGTTTGTGTTGAATATTAGATTCAGCAGGTGTTTGTTTTTCAGAATCTAATATTAATTTGTCAATTCTTGATTTTTTAAAATTTCCTTTTTGTATTTTGTGGATTCTGAACATAATTCTCATGCTTGTGATTCAAAGGGAATTTTTGTAATTTAAGAAAATTGTCTATAGAATTTTGTATTGTGGCTTCTGTCATGGTGGGTGGTTAGTTCCAAACACATACAGGCAGTCCCCGGTTATTGGCAGATATGGTTAATGGCGGTCCAGCTTAATGGAGTTTGTTTAGCGGCATAAAATTGGCAATTTATGGCATCATAACGCGCCAAGCTGCCACAAAATGCCAATAATAGAGATATGGTGGCATAGCATACCTAAAGGAGGTGTCAATAACCAGTTATAGGCACCATTAATCGGATATTAGTGCCATAAATCACCAACGGTTGATGGCTGTTTTTGCTTATCATTACACTGCCGAAAATGGAACCTCCCTGATAACCGGGGACTGCCTGTGTGTGTGTATATGTACTATGTATCAGCCAAGGGTCCAAGTACTTGGTCAAAAAGTACTTGTACTTGAACAATTAAGAACTTAAGTAATTTTTTAAGAACATTACATATTTGGTAGGCTGTATTGCAATACAATAGTATAACAAAAACTGCACTATTAGTGACAATAATTAGACTATAATAAGTGGAGTTTTTGTTATAATGAATTATGTATATCAATAATAGATATACTACATCAAGTTTATAAAAATCATGTAACATTTACTGTTGTGTATCAACAGAATATCAGTCAATTTTTGTGCAATCAATTCATGAATGAACCTACGACAACCTGTTCTCTTCCTGTCTGTATCTCCAGGGACCATGATCAGTTCTGTACTGTAAAGTGTTTAGTCTTTCAGTAGCCATCATTCATATGAATAGCAGTGCTAGTGTCATTCATTATGGCATCACCTAAGGACTCAGGCATATGGAGCCACTTCAAGTTGCCAGAGGATACCTCTAGAACATTCAAGGCAATCTGCAAGGAGTGTGCTTGTGGTATATCATGCTCCAGAAAGGTTACATCCAATCTTCACAAATATATGAAGGTAAGTTAAGCTTCTTAAGAGCCAAGTTTCTTCAAGTTTTTGCGTGGTTGTGGGGCATAGCAAAGTTATCACAATTTTTTTTTTACAGGGATTGTTGTAGGCCCATAGTTACTATTAGCCCTTAAAGGTCGAAGCGGTATTTTAAAAATCGTCTCCTGTATGCCGGCGGCGTTCGCGAGTGAGCGCCGAAGTGGAAAAAATGTTTTCTTTTTTAAATCACAGCACAATTCATTTTTATGATTAAGAGTTCATTTTTGGCTCCTTTTTTTGTCACTGCCTGAAGTTTAGTATGCAACCATCAGAAATGAAAAAAAATATCATTATCATATATAAATGTTGGGATATATGACAGCGTGAAAAAAATTTCATATATAATTGTATACAAATCACGCTGTGAGCAAAACGGATAAAGCTAACAAGTTAATTTTTTCGTTGTATTGTACACTAAATTGCGATCATTTTGGTATATAACACATTGTAATATGATCAAGGCAACACAGAAAATATTATCACAAAAAGATGCATGAATTCGTAACGCGCGGACGTAAAAAAAAAAAAAAAAAAAAAAAAAAAAAAAAGCCGTTTTCTAAAATTCACCATAAATCGAAATATTGTGCTAGAGACTTCCAATTTGTTGCAAAATGAAGCTAACTGATTGAATATTACTAGACTGTAAGTGTTGTAGCTTACAATTACAGTTTTCGACCATTTCGGTCAAGTTAAATTTGACCGAAGGACGAATTTTGTCTATTTACGTTATTTATATGAAAATATTTCAAAACTGATAAAAGCTACAACCATAGGTTGTTTCTTGTTGTATTCTACATTAAATTGCGCACATTTTCATATATAAAACTTTATGTAAGCTAATTTAAAATGGTGCAAACATTACAATAGGACAAAAAAATTTAAGATTTTTTCGGAAGAGTTACCGCGCAGACGTAAGGAAAAAGTTTATTTCATAAATTTGCCATAAATCAAAATATTGTGCTAGACTTCCAATTTGTTGCAAAATAAAAGTAAATGATTGAATATTACTAGAATGTAATAGTTTTAGCTTACAATTGCGTTTTTCGACCATTTCAGTAGAGTCAAAGTTGACCAAAGGTTGATGTTTTGGCACTTATCGTTATTTATATGAAAATATTTCAAAACTGATAAAAGCTAAAACCATGGGTTGTTTTTAGTTGTATTCTACATGAAATTGCACATTTTCATATATAAAACTTTATGTAACTGCTAATCTAAAATGGTGCAAACATTACAACAATCGGATGAAAAAATTTCTGATTTTTTCGGAAGAGTTACAGAGCAGACGTAAGGAAAGTTTTTTTTTTCATAAATTCACCATAAATCGAAATATTGTGCTAGAGACTTCCAATTTATTGCAAAATGAAGGTAAATGATTGAATATTACTAGAATGTAAGAGTTTTAGCTTACAATTGCGTTTTTTTACCATTTCGGTCGAGTCAAAGTTGACCAAAGGTTGATATTTTGGCAATTATCATTATTTAAATGAAAATATTTCAAAACTGATAAAAGCTACAACTATGGGTTGTTTTTAATTGTATTCTACATGAAATTGCGCACATTTCCATATATAAAACTATGTAACGGCTAATTTAAAATGGTGCAAACATTACGACAATCGGACAAAAACATTTATGATTTTTTCGGAAGAGTTACCGTGCAGACGTAAGGAAAAAGTTTTTTTTAATAAATTCACCATAAATCAAAATATTGTGCTAAGGACTTCCAATTCATTGCAAAAGGAAGGTAAATTATTGAATATTACTAGAATACAAGTGTTTTAGCTTACAATTGCATTTTTCGACCATTTCGGTAGTCAAAGTTGACCGAAGGTTGAAATTTTGGCACTTATCGTTATTTATATGAAAATATTTCAAAACTGATAAAAGCTACAACCATGAGTTGTTTTTATTTCTATTCTACATGAAATTGCGCACATTTTCATATATAATACTCCATGTAACTGCTAATATAAAATGGTGCAAAAATTATGTCAGTGACAAAATAATTTCTGAGATGTGTCGCTGATACTTTTTAGTGCGAGAAGAAAGAAACTCGCGCTTGCGCGCCCGGGTAACGATTGTAAACAAAACAATGCCTTGATCCATGAGCTCCCAGCATCCCCCAAGGCGTGTGATTCAAAGGTTTTTGTCTAGTAGGCCTATAACTATTTTTCTGCGAATTTAAAAAAAAACTTTTTTATATCAACGTACCATACGTCCAATCGGCGTTAAAGGGTTAACAATGAGGCAACAAAATATTAAACAAAACATGATGAAAATATAAAAATATATTTCACAAAAATTATTCGGTTAAAAGTATATTATAAATATAAACCTAAATAGCAATCATCTATATGAATCCCTAGGCCCATGGACCTCTCAAGGGCTGTTACTGTCCTCGACAGTTACAGAGGGCAATATTTGTTACTCATTTCTTTTTGTAATAAAATTCCAAGTTAAAAGGATTACATAAAATACACGGACAGAGAAGTAAAAGAATCAACTTGTTCGCTTACTATTATTATAACTTCAGCTCTGCGAAGCATTATTTCATATGGAAATAAACATTGTTATCTCTAATAGTATAGTCAGCAAACTATCAGTGAAGCAATTACCCAACTGATAGTCTATGACCTCGAACAGTTACTCAAAACAAAAATGTTTTGTGTCAAGCTGATGAGAGAGAGAGAGAGGAGAGAGAGAGAGAGAGAGAGAGAGAACAAAAATGTTTTTGTGTTCAGACTGTGAGAGAGATAGAGAGAGAGTAGAGAGAAACAAAAATGTTTTGTGTCAAGGCTGATGAGAGAGTAGAGAGAGAGAGAGAGAGAGAGAGAGAGAGAGAGAGAGAGAGAGAGAGATGCAAATGTAACACAAGTAATTGCTTCAAGATATGGAAACAGATGAGAGAAAGGAATGAGAATGTTATTGAGAACTGATTTACATAAGCTTTCAATTTAATGCTGTTTTCCCATAAAATTAATTTGAAAGTGCTATTCATCACTTTTTTTTTTTTAATTACCATGCACTTCTATGGTCATTAAAAATGTTATAATCTATGGCAACTCACATTTTTATTGTGCTTTTCATCAAAAAATCTTTAAATATTGTTTAATGTATATACTCTTGTAAGATTTGATATTCAAAGACCAATTTTATGGCCTAAAATTTTGGGACTGAACATTACATGTGGCATAGGCTAGTTTTAGAAATGTGCAAGAGTTTGGCACTAGGCTAAGCCTAAGCTTTGCATTTCCTGACAACAGACAATATAAATGTTGTTTTACTTACTTGAGAAACTTTTACGATTGTTAAGTTGTTTCTATATTGAAAAAGTGCAAACTTTAGGAACTAGGCCAAGCCTACCACATTCTTTGGATTTCCTGACAACGAAGTCAACAAAGCAGCATTTGTTTCCACAGAAGTCAACAAACTTTTATTTTTGTATAATAACCATGACAATAAATATAAATGTTGTTTTACTCATCTGAGAATCTATTATTATTATGTTGTTTTTAATTTACGGCTGTTCTATGCTATACCAAGTGCAGCCTACCTTCATTTCCAAACCTTAAACAAAAGTACCCACTGGCTGCTGCCGTTTGTATTTTGTCAACTGATAACTTCCTCATTCACGATTCACAAAGAATCGTATGTTTTTATTCTATTGGTAAAAGGATGCTGTAAATTGGAAAACTTAGTCATGCAATACATTTCATGAAAAAAAATCTGAATTAAATATCATAAATTATAAAATTAATCAAGACTGCTATCATCAAAGCCAGCAAATATTTTCTAGAATTCTTATTCTGTTATAATGTCATTATATGTTTCATTATAGCTGTTGGTATCTCCATTAAGTAACGATAGAATAAAGAATAGAAATGAATGGTAATTTTACTGTTTGGTAGTTCCAGTAGTTAAAGAGAGAATGAAAATTTATGAATGTAAACAAAAGGTTGGAATTTTTTTTTTTATTATATTTAATGGTTAATTAATAATTATTTGAAATGAGTACATACTGATCATTTATACACTTGATTGGCATATTCCAAGCTCTTAGCTTCTTAGGTTTAGATCTCAGAATCATAGACTAGGCTAGAGTAGCAACTGCTAACATAGGCTAGGCTTTTTGCCAGAATCAAAATAAAACATTATAAGGGACATATGCTAAAGTCCTAATATATGCAGTAAAAATGGGGTTAAACATTACATGCAGTTGAATACTACTCCAGTATGTACAGTGTTTTGCCTTTCTGGAGTCATATTTCTTCCGTCGGATCAAAGTCTTAGCCCTAGAACATGTGTTGTAAGTCTGGAAATAATTTCTGATGAATATAATTGAAAAGCATTGCAAACTTGGAACGTTGTAAGCCCCAGCCGTCATAAGCCACGGACTGCTTGTACATGTAAATCTCACATTTTTCTGTAACACTAAAATGTCACAAGATAAAAGAGATATTAAATACTCAATCCTCTTCCTGATTTATGGCCTACCCTCTATATGCTAAAAGTAGATATCCATATACGTATACAGTGGGCCCCCCCTTATTCGCGTTCTCCGGATTCGCAGACTCACACATTTGCGGATTTCTTTCAGGAACGTTTCCCCGCGTTATTCGCGGAAAATTCGCACATTCGCGGTGTTTTTCTATGAGAAATATCCACAAATTCCTGGTTTTTTTTATCAATTTCATCATAAAATGCACTTTTTGTGATAAAACTATTAAAAAAAACCGAGTATGAAAATTTTTTGTGGTTTCTCTCGAGTTTTAACTAACAAAATAGGCTGTTTTTAGCATTTTTGTACGGGTTCCAAACTTTCACGGGTTCTAACTACTCACGTGTGTGTGTGTGTGTGTGTGTGTGTGTGTGTCTGGTACGCATCCCCCGCGAATACGGGGGACCACTGAATTGTTTGTTTTCCCTTTATTCCTGCAGAAACACAATGCTTCCTATGAGAGGAAAGTCTGCACTAGTGGTAACACCACTAAGACTCTTGGGACAAACCAGTCAACCATTGAAGATTTCATTACAGTGACAGACCCAAAGAAATATGGGTCACATGATGCTCGACAAAAGCAACAGGATGATGTACTAGTGCTCTTTGTGGCGTGCAATCTTGTGCCATTTTCTGTTGTTGAAAGCCCTTACTTCAATGGCTTACTTAATTCAGCTGACCCTCGTTATCAGATGCCTACATGCAAGCACTTAAGTCAATAAATTTCTACAGGACAAATTCTCACAGGTGAAGGAAAATGTTAAAAAAACTCTAGAGAGGGCAAAACCCGTATGCCTCACACTTGATATCTGGTCTAGCCGTCAGATGAAATCAAAATCAACAATAGTAACAGATGTTTTAGAAGAAGAAAATTAGAATCAGGTTGTGATACTTGTTGGAATTCACAGTTAAAGGTGATCAGATCTATTCTGAAATTACCAGAAGAAAAGCTGAACAGTTTGGATGGTGCATCTAAGCTTGGTGCTTATGACTAAAACATTCTTAATGACATACTAGAAATTTTTTTGCCATTTGAGGAGGCCACCAACTGTGCTCAAAGGCAGAATTTGTTTCCTCTTTCCAAGTCATTCCATGTGTGCGAGGGCTCAATTTTCACTTAGAGATAATGCAATGTAAGTATAACAATGGTTTGGTATTTGGATTGAAGATCTCATTACAGAAACACCCCCAGATATATGAAGAATGGAAAATATATCAAATGGCAACCATTCTTGATCCAAGATTTAAATTAGATTGGTGTTCTAAAGACGAGAAAAGGTGAATCTTAAATCTTCTATGATAACTGCAGACCAGTTTGTTTGTCCAAAGATACTACTGCTCATGCAAGCATGGATCCTACCACAGACCATACAGAAGATACAACAGGACTTAGTTCAACTGAACCAAAAAGGAAGACACTTTAGTTTTATGGGTAACCCAGTTCAACAATCAACAGATTCAGGAGTCTAATATTTAATTTCAAAAAAACCTGAGTCAGCCATGCATTTCAATCAAGAGAAAATTGCTAGCATACTGGAAAGACCACAGAGAAACTTTTCCAATTCTTGCTAAGATGGCAATAAAGTACCTATCAGTCCCTGCTGCTTCTGCCCCAATAGAAAGGATTTTCATTATTGCAGGAAAAGTTTTTTACCCAGATAGATGTCATCTTAATGACAAGAATTTTAAGTCTGTGATGTTTGTAAAATGCAATGATAAATCCTGCAAGTAGATAATAGAGAAATGGTACTAATCATATGAAAGAGAGAAATATAATTTGGTTTAGAACTTTTCTGAAAAGTATAATTTTGTTTTAAGTATTTATTGTAATATCATTGATTGCTAAAGCAATTAGAGTACAGTTTAAGACACTGCCTTGGGGGATTCCTTCTTCCAATTCCTATACATTTGAATAGCAATTTTCTATTTGAATTTGGAAAGTTCTATCTGATACAAAATTGTTAATAAAAATTGGTAAATGGCCTCTTATACCTTGAGAGTGAAGTTTTTGCATGATATTGTGTCCCCATGCTGTATAATATGCTTTTTCTATGTCAAAAAAATATTGCCACTGTTAATTTTTTCTGATCAAATCCTTTTTTGATATGATCTTCTAGACAGGTTAGTGGTTCAAGGGTTGATCGACCAGCTATTGATCCTCCTGATTGCGTTAAGTGTTAGAATTGCATTTTTAGTTATGACATAGTATGTTAGTCGTGTGTTAACCATTTTCTATTATTTTACATAGACAGCTTGTCAAAGATATAGGTCTATAATTGGATGGATTACTTGAAACTTTCCAGGTTTGTTTATTGAGATAATGATAGCATGTTTCCATTTATCTGAAAAAATGCGTTTCATCTAGATGGTAATAGAATTGTAGTAAATATGATTTGGCAATGGGGGCTATTCTTTGTATCATTTCAAATGATATTTTATCATGGCCTGGGGACGATGGACGATATGAATCTAGAGCACTGTTTAATTCATCCATATTAAATGCATAATTATATTCTAGATCTTCAATAGTTTCAAAATTGAGTATAGTATTTTTCCCCTGTGGTCTTATATTTTGAAAATGTTCATTTAGATTGGAGTAGGCACGTGTGTTTTCAAAGTGTTTCCCTGCTACATTAAAGATTTCATGATATAGTTTCCCATTTAGGTTTATTGCACTTCTTGGGTGTCATATATTTTCTGTTAATTTTTCTTATTTTTTGTCAAATATCTTTCATAGGTGTATTTGTTGACAACCTTGATACATAATTTTTCCATGATAATATTTCCTCAGATATTTTTCCATGATAATATTTTCTCAGATATTACAAGTTTTCAAAATTTGGCATTATATTTGTTATATAAAGGTTTAATATAATTGATTGTTATGTTGATGACCACTATATGTGAAAGTATTTTACAAATACTAGGATAATCTTATCATCTCTCTCTCTCTCTTACAGAGATGTATTTTTTTGGATGATGATTTACTAATTTTCAAATATCAATATTAATGTAAACAGTAATAATATAAATTCATTAAAGAAAATACTTAAGTGAATTAGCAAGATTTAAGTTTATAAATAAAAAGAATCATGTAAGAATGAAAGAAAATGCATTTTACCCCGCGTCTTTTAACTCCAGGTAGCCAGGCAGAGTTGGCTGGGGTCCAACAAATGTCAAAACAGGAAGGGAAGTGTTGCTATCAAAGGATCATGGAGATTCTCTCTCTCTCTCTCTCTCTCTCTCTCTCTCTCTCACTGAGATGAGAGAATTTCTATGGTACATTTGTATGTTTATTAATATTTTCGTATAATAATAATAGTAATATAACTAATTTCAAAATTCATATGTGTTAGTATTTTAAAAAGTACAATAATCTATCCATTTCACTCTTTTAAATAAGGATAACCCCCCTCTCTCTCTCTCTCTCTCTCTCTCTCTCTCTCTCTCTCTCTCTCTCTCTCTCTCTCTCTCTCTCTCCACACGAGATACTAGTATGTCTTAGTGGTAACTCTCGCCCTCGGTTTGGGGTGGAAGTGTATGTATAAGTATATCTTTAAGGACATTACTACATTTTATGGTAAAATAATAATATACAGTACTAGTTTACAAATAATATTAAGTTTAATGAGATTAAACAGTAACAATAACATCTCTCTCTCTCTCTCTCTCTCTCTCTCTCTCTCTCTCTCTCTCTCTCTCTCTCTCTCTCACATATGTTTATTTGTTTTGTAGTGTAAATAAATGATTTACCTTATAACTAATTTTCAAATATTAATAAGATTAATTAAAAATAGCGATTCCCAGTCCTTTTATCCACTTGGAGGAAGGTGGGCGGGGGAGTATATGACAGTTTGATATACGAATTGGCGGAGGAGAGGAAGGAGTCGGAGTCTAGGAGTTATTCTCTCTCTCTCTCTCTCTCTCTCTCTCTCTCTCTCTCTCTCTCTCTCTCTCTCTCTCTCTCTTATTTGCTGTACGTATATATTTTTAATGGTAAAATGTTAAAGATGACTTTGAAATTATATTAATAATATAACCTCAAAGATTAATGGAATAATAGGTTAGTAATTTTAGGTATATTTGAAGTAGGATGTTATTAAAGGTATACATTTGGTATCTGAACTTTCAAGATAGGCAGTTATAAGCATTTTATTGGTGGTTTTAACTATTTGCGGGTTTTAACTATTCACGGGGGTGTTCGGTACACATCCCCCGCGAATACGGGGGGAACACTGTATTTGTATGGTTGGGCAACTTTTTGAGGGTTTTGAGCTGTGTCTTAAGTCTGCTAAGATTTCTACTTAATACATGTTTGATTTTGCTTAAAGTTGTTAAGGTTGGAGTTCACCATGGGACAAGGGATTTATTTGGGTGTGGCCTCGTTTTAGGTATGCTTTTATCAGCAGCATTTTTCATGAAACCCGTGAGAATTCCAACATATTTATTGTGTGGTCCTCGTTTTAGGTATGCTTTTATCAGCAGCATTTTTCATGAAACCCGTGAAGAATTCACATATTGTATTGTGGTTTTGGTTATGCAGGAATGGTGGTATATTTCTGGTGTGTAGATTGTAAATGTCCCAATCTGCTTTTTGGATATTATATTTTACAGGTGGCAATATTAAATTATCATTTTAATAATTAAGGACTATGGGGAAGTGTTCACTGGTATACAAGTCATCCAGGACATTCCACTCAAGTCTTTCAGCTAAATCGACTGAGCACAGCAAGATATCTACAGAAGAAAAGGTTAAGTGGGTATTGGAAGAGTAAGTTGGCACATCACTTTCATTTAGGCAGCATAGCTTATGCTCCAATACATATTTCTCTATGTTTGTTCCTGGTGTGTAAGCAGGGTGACTGCTATCCCAAAGGGGACTATGAGCGCTAAAATGTCCTACTATAAGTAGGGGTTCATGTAGATTATTAATAAATGCTGGAAGATCACTGAAATTCGAGCTAAAATTGGGTTGGTTGTATTGTGATCATATTTTTATCCGGCATATATAATTTGATAGCTGTTGTCTGATAATATTATGATAGTGATGGTATTTTTAAAAGTTCATGAATTATACTATTATGAACATATATTGCTGTGCCTACTTTTCCACCACCTGTTGGTGAATAACAAGCAATTTTGTACTGTTGAATGTTAGTGGGGTTAGATCATATGTGTTGTAAGCATATAAATATTGGGTTGTGGTCTCATAGGATTCTTTGTAATTCACCGAGAGGTAGTCAGGTTAAGAGGCCATTTATATTCCATTGAATAATTTTATATTCCATTATTGGTAGGAATTGGTGTTAAATTCTGTAAATTGATTGCCGATTTTACTTTGTCTCGAAGTTTAAATGCATTTTAATTTATTTGTAGTTTTTTAACTGTTGTATTTGTGTGTTGGTTATTAGATTCAGCAGTTGTTTGTTTTTCATAATTGAATATTAATAAGTCTATTTTTTATTTTATAATTTCCTTTTTGTATTTTAAGGATTCAGATCATAATTCATTCTCATGTTGGTGTGTTAAAGGGCATTTCCTTAATTGAATATAATTCTCTATACAATTTCGTATTATGTCCTCTGTCTTGATGGTTAGTAGGTTATACGTATGTACCTACAATGTCCAGTCTGGTAACCCGACTGAGAAACAGCAGCAACTCGTTCATACAAAGCATCCTAAGGAGTGAAGCAAGAACAAGATCTAAATTGAGGGAAAGATGGGAAAATGATCCCTTTGTCCCCTAAAGGACTTAAATCTCTGTATTGGCAAGATGTCATCTGCAGATTCTGTCATTATTATTATATTTATTGCTGATATTTTACTTTTTCATTGTTACTGTGAATACTATCTAGTTAAAGTTTTTTTACATTCAATTTTTGTTGGGGAGTGATAGTTATATTTTGGTTTGGTTTAATGGCAAGATTTTCATTAGTATTATCTGTTGAGAATTTTAAAGTGATTCATTGATTCTTTACTGTCTAGATGTTGGCTGTTTGATTGAGATTGAGGGTAACTCTGTATTTGCACCTGTGATGAGGTTAATACAGTATCTTTTTTAAAAAGTTCCCCTGGTATGGTTGGAGTCTCTTTGGATTGATTGTAATTTTCAATATCCACTTTTTTCCCCTTAGGTGGGGTTCGTTCCAGTATTCTTTTCTTTTTGTCAGTTTGATTATTATCATTATTATTTGACTCCTCTTCCATTGGAAGTTCTTTTCCATGGATATCTGAATCTTCAATGTTAGTAGTGGTATACTGGTGGATAGGATGGATGGATGGATGTATGAGTTTTAGGGCAAAAGCCCAGGCACTGCGGCCAAAGAAGCCATTCAGCGCCGTAATGGAAAGTAAATAAATTACATTATAAATGAGTTAATAAGTGTATGAAGAAAATGTTTCATATATAAATTACCATATGAGAAATGAAGAAATGAATGAAGAAAATGCTTTAAATATATATATATATATATCTATAGATATATATATTTATATATAGATATATATATATATATATATATATCTATGATGTGATAGATAAAAAAATAAATGTTATTAAAAATGTTTATAGACTTTAAAAAGATGAGAGCAGAAATATCTGCTTCATCTCCTAAAATATCACAAAGGGATTCACCTCTAAGATATCTCTCTCTCTGGTTAAAATATCTGGGGCAAGCAACCAGAATGTGCTCCACTGTTTGCATCTTGCCACAGCAAGCACACTCTGGGGGTCAAATAAGTGTCCCCAATCCTCAGTCTGCTTAAAACTATTTGTTTGCCTATCAGACTGGAAAGACGAAGGCCACAGCAATATATTATTTCTAATATTTCTGTACTTTCTATTATTAACAAGTCCATCTTTCTTGCCATTTGCTTAAAATATAAGACATAAAAGGACCTTTTAGATCTACATGAGGCACTTTACTAAAGGCTGTTTCTGACGAGACACTAGCAGCTTTTGCTTCCCTATCTGCCATCTCGTTTCCGCAAATCCCACATGTGAAGGGACCCAACAGAAAGAGACAGATTTACGCAAATAATTCAAATGGAGGAGCAATTCCTGAACTTTCCAAACTAATGGATGGAAGCTATTGAATGTTTTAATAGCTTCTAAAGTGCTTTTGGAACCCGAGTAAATGACAAAATTAGTGTCGCTACTTTGAAACACTATATCCAAGGCACAGACTATGGCTGTTAATTCTGCTGTGAATATGGATGCAAAGTCAGGTAGTTTAGCTGTATATGCTGTATCACCAAGGATAACTGCACAACCAACACCACTATCTGACTTTGATCCATCTGTATATATTTTTGTCACATTAGTATGGAAAGTTTCGTGCCCTAAGAATTTTCCCCTAATCTCTTCCTCAGGACAGTCTTTTTTGTTATATACTTTTTTGCACACAGACGCTTCTGGAATAAGCCATGGAGGATACACAGGATGTTTTACTATCATGACTTTCTGGGGTTTAAGATGATTACCTGTAACATCAAACTTGAAATGGTCTAGAGGCTCATATACCAGAAAAGACCCGTGAGTCTGCTTCCCTTAGCACCTGGAAGGAGGGATTTTTGGGAGCACTTTTAATTCTAGCCATGTACCTTAATCCTAGTTCTTGCCTTCTCAGATCAAGGGGAAGTTGGTTAGTATCAACATATATGGTTTTAACAGGCAAAGTTCTAAAAGCCCCTGAGCATATTCTCAGCCCCATATTGTGTACAACGTCCAGTATCAACATATATGGTTTTAACAGGCAAAGTTCTAAAAGCCCCTGAGCATATTCTCAGCCCCATATTGTGTACAACGTCCAGTTCCTTCAGCCTGGTTTTACAAGCTGAGGAATAAATCTGACAGCCATAGTCTAGCTTGGATCTACACGTGTCATATAGTCTCAGCAGGGATTTTTTTATCAGCTCCCCTTAACCTTAATCTTTAAGGCATTAATGTGGCTGGCCCATGTCAATTTCTGGTCAATGGTCACTCCCAAAAATTTCACTTCAGTACTGGTGAATATATCAACATGCTTGTTATGGGGTTCAGCATTATTGATATGATAATTAGTTTGTACCCATATATTATCTTATTTGTTATTAATGTGATCGATATTTAGATTTTTAGTTACATTTATGAAAGAGTGGTTTTTAGATGGATTACTCACTCCTCTTACTTGTTCGTCGAGTGGATGAACAAGGTTTTTGGTCCTGAGGTGAAGAAGTACCTCCAGGAGAAGAACCTCCCATTCAAAGCCTTACTTGTGATGGACAATGCTCCTGCCCATCCTCCATCCGTTGAAGAGGACTTACTGGACGAATTCAAGTTTATTGAATTCAAGTTCTTGCCCCCCAACACCATTCCAATACTCCAGCCCATGGACCAGCAAGTGATCACCCATTTCAAGAAATTGTACACGAAGGCTATGTTCCAGCGTTGCTTTGAGGGAACAGAAGGCACCAACCTTACCCTCAGAGTTTTGGAAGGATCACTACTCTATTTACAACTGCCTCAATATGATTGATAAAGCCTGGCAGGGAATCACCAAGAGAACCCTCAATTCTGCATGGAAGAAACTATGGCCTGACTGCGTTGCTGAACGAAATTTTGAGGGGTTTGAACCCGTTGAGGAGGAGGCAGTTGAAGAGGAGATTGTATCCTTGGGCAAGTCCATGGGGCTGGAGGTTGACACGGATGAAATCGAGGAACTCCTGATTCAACATGGGCAGCGGCTGACGACTGACGAGCTGTTGGAGCTGCACAAGGAGCAACAGAGAAGTAATGGAGATCTCATCTGAGGAGGAGGGGGAAGACGCTGGACAGTTGCTTCCTTCGAGCGAGATCAAGGATTTTTTAAGCACTGGGAAATTGTGAAAAGTTTTATTGAGAAAAATTACCCGAATAAGGCTTCGTCAGGGTGTGCAACAAATTTGTTGATCGATAATGAGGTGGGTCTTTTCTATAAAATTTTAAAGAACAGGCAAAAGCAATCCTCCATAGAAAAATATTTTGTCAAAATTGTGAAAGACGACAGTGTCACGTAAGCATAAGATTAGTGAGGTTATTAGTAGCAGTGATAGTAGTGAATGCTGCTCTCGAGAGAAAAAACCAGAAAGTCTTCCAGAAGTGTTCATGGAGGGAGATTTCTCACCCAAGCCCTAACCCTCTCCTCCTCCTTCCCCTCCTCCTGTCTCCATCAAGCCAGCAGCCACACTCCCCTAAGGTAAAGTTCAGGTTTTACTGTACATGCATATTAAATTTAGTTTTTATATTTAATTTCATTCTTCAGTTCTATAATTTAATGTAATTCCTACACGAATTTTCAACCTTAGTCAACAAAAATAAATGGAAAAATATGAATTGAAACTGTCATTTGTGGGCAGGTGGAATGCATTATTTGCTTATTATAACATTCTTGTGGGAAAATCCATTTAGGTTACGAAGCAGGTTCCGGAACGGATTAAATTCGTAACCCCCAGGTATTACTGTAATTTATTTGGAACTGGATATTCCTTTGCTGCACTATCATCTTGAACTGACTGAGGGTGATTCAGGGATGAACTTCCATTGGTCATCAACTTTGCCAAATTTCGTCCATCAAGGGGCCCAGGGGTACTAAAAACTAGTTGTACTTATCATAAAAATTTGAGAAAGAAAAAACATCATAATAATACATTTTGAAAAGACATCATTGGCTTTTCATGAAGTTAAATCTTCCAACAATGGTACAAGTGAGAAAAGACTCCCAAATGTCTGCATCCCTACCCCACCCCAAAGGGGGATGACATAACTTGATTAGTATGGCCCAAGTGTAAGCAATACCTGCTTGGTAGGACTAAGAGTATTATGAAAATACAATTATCTCCATCCTAATCATGTCATGGGCAAACCGGACAGAATGCTGAGAGTTCTATTCCTATAATCTGGATAACCAGGTCCGAACATTGTTGGCTAGATGATGGATCTACCACAGTTCCCATTATTTAGCTTTGGATTTAACTTGAATCTAAGTTATATGTTTTCTTATTTATTAGATATGAAAAATTTGGACAAAAGTAGAAAAACCCACAGCATTAACCCAAAAACATAGAATGTTATATGGGATTCTTGGGTTTGAACCTACGAAGAAATTCCTGAGGTTGGAGAGCCCCTCACCACATCAAGGTGGTCCCAAAATGAGGGGGCTCAATAGGTCAAGGTACCACTGTATATATATGAGTTGATTCAATACATTTTTGAATATGCCTTTTCCGTGTTATTCTGAAGTCCCATGAAACCGTTATAAGTGATACTGTGTCTAAGGAGCCAGAATAACCAATCAGCTTCTTGCATAATGATGCCATCTGAAAGGGGGTATTTGAAACAGGCCACACTAACAGTCAGATCAGTTCGTTAGCGGGTCCCATACAACACAGACAGGGTCGAGACCAGTACCCAGTGCCCCGCATTCCCGTCGGCCGCCGCACAAAGACCTGTGTCACCACGTAGTGTCAATAACAGACTAACCTGCCGTATGGTTGTGCACTAGTATAGTTAACGTAATAATTACAAGTAAAGGCCACCTGTGTAGCTAAGAAGAATACACCTGTGTTAAACGTTTCATCGATCATTATTTTTGTATGTCCTCCACTGCATGCATGTAAACTTATTTCTCTCCTGTTTTTCCTTCATATCCCGAACCCACAAATGACCGAGATCAGGTCATATATATATATATATATATATATATATATATATATATATATATATATTATGAAATCTATAATCTATAATATATATATATATTATTAAATCTATAATCTATAATATATATATATACATATATATATATTATAAAATCTATAATCTATAATCTATAATATATATACAGGTACTATCCTACTTACAACCAAGTTTGGTTCCAACCCACTGGTTGTAAGTCGGAATGGATTTAAGTCGAACCTTAGAAAGTGGCCAACATACTGGGTAGGGTATACTATCAAACCTTTGCTATATAAGTGCCTACTTAGTACTGTAATGTAATGTACAATCATTATTTCAATCTTTTTACCATAATGTACTTCTACTAATACATTTTAATCATTTATGTAATAGTATATATTACGTACAATCAGGCATCGAGTTACAATGGGGTTAGGTTCTTGCATGCATGTCAGAAGTCGATTCTTATGTAAATTGGTTTGCAATTCAGTCTACAGTACAGTTAATACCAAATGATGCTGCAGATAGGGCTGGGTAACTCAAACTGATGCTGCCTGAGTGATGAGAGTTCTCATGCCTGAGTGATGAGAGTTCTCATGAGATGGCGCAGTGCCAAGTAACTCAATGGTCAATTGTCTGAAGTAAGGTTGTAAGTACGAGTGGTCGTATGTCGAGTAGGTTGAAGTCGGATAGTACCTGTATGTACAGGCAGCCCGCGGTTAACGGCGCAATCACTCAACGGCGAATCGGTTTTACGGCAGTCGTCAAAAATATTCATTACAAAAATAAGGCATTTTAAAGGTATCTTTACGGCACAATTTTCAGTTAACAGCGCCACTAGCGCCGTTGTCTAACGAGTTCATACATTTGTAGACATGCCGTTCAGACCATAAAGGTTATGCAAATTATATTAACAAATTTTATGGAGAGTTATTACGTAGGTATTAGGGTAAAATATATGCCTCTGACACTGTTCTATGCCGAAAATATCGAGTTACATAAGTGCAAATTTAGCTATAGATGTGTCAATTTATAAATGTTCATGCTTTAGTTTAAAATGTGTATGAAAATGTATTACATGAAAGGTATTTTTGTTTCTGTACAGAAATATGATACAAAGGCAGCTTTTGAAACTGCCCTTCACGTTATCAAATACGATGTTTTTTCATGTTCTTTCTTGTGAGCCGCCGCCTGCAGCTCTTCCGAAAATATCGATTTAAAAACAAAGTGCAAATTAGCGATCGATGTGTCGATTTTATAAATGTTTATGCTTTTATGTTTAAATGTGTATGAAAATGTATTACGAATAGGTATTTTTATTTCTGTGCAGAAATATGATAAAAAGGCAGCTTTTGAAACTGTCCTTCAAGTTATCGACTACGATGTTTTTTCAAGTTCGTTCTTGTATGCCGCCGTCTGCCGCTCTTCCGAAAATAGAGTTAAAAAGAGTGCAAATTTAGCGATCCATGTGTCGATTTTTTAAATGTTAATGCTTTTATGTTTAAAATGTGTATGAAAATATATTGCGTAAAGGTATTTTCATTTTTGTACAGAAATAAGATACAAACTAAGGCAGCCTTTGTAACTGCGCTCCACGTCGTCAGCGGATGTTTTTTCATGTTCGTTCTTGTCCGCCAGTACCGAAAAATGCATTGTGTTATTTTATTAATTATGCATCTTTTCCATAAATCCTTTAAAAAGTTATACATTATTTCACTGTATCCAAGAATATTGTATGTATTCTCATATTATTGTATTTTAAAATACTACGGCAAATTTAAGCCAGTATTCCGCGGAGCGGCCAATGTTGTGGTTTGAAATCAGCTGATGAATACGCGTTTGTTTCACCATAACGCAATTCTGAGCGAATGCTCTTGCTTCTAGTTAGCATAAACGAATATCTATAAACTTGACTTATATGAGACAAAGTTATTTTTCCTTATACAGCGTGTTTTTAGGTGGAAATATTTATTGAATATGTCTCGTTGTGAAAGTGAACTACTATTTTTTCTCGTTAACAGATTACGTTGGCGGCATGTTTATTGCGTAAAAAATGATGTGATGCCGTTCGCAATAATCCTTTTATATCATCGTAATACGAACTTCACGTTATTTATCTTATATCGACATGAAACCAACAGTAAAATGTGTTCTTTCAAGCACAGTAGTTTTGATTAAAATGATTTTATCCCAATTTTATCTACAGTTGTGTTTGATGGCAGACGTTTACTGCAGTTTTATCCTTGTTGCCGATGTATGATAATAGTCATTAGCAGCTTGAACAGTTTTCTCAGCTTCAGTTATAACTAGGTTTAAATTTAACAATATATTTCCCGATTGATCTTTAATCTATATTGATCTCTGATCTATAGCAAATAAAGTTATTACATTAAGATATCTCAGTTCTATTCTATACATAACGCCATTTAAAACAAATACGGTAATGTTGTACTGTAGTACGATGATTGAAATACAAGCCAAACAGATGTTATCCAGTTCGGTTGTACTTAGAAAAAATAAAGTAGTTTCTCGTTCGGTTGTTCATGGCTGTACACGTTCACGCAACGAGTATAACGTTAAAACCATACTTTCATCATTCTCTTTTGCTATTATTGAACTTATGTAACTAGAAGATGGATAAAGTTAGGCCATTGTAATTTGATCTCTCATAAAATCGGACTATCGTAAGACTACTAATGATCGTATCCTGAACACTACAGCTACCTGTACACTGTATAAACTTTATTATATCTTTACATACTCTAGACACCCACATGTACTGTACAGTAAATTCTGTAGTACTATACTGCATAAATATAATTTTACTTATTGTGGGATTACGGCGCCTTTGACTGGGCTAGAGTTTCGAAAGAAGGTGTGCGGCAGCCGTAGGCTTTAAAGTCGCTCAGCGTCGAAAATCGCTTGGCGTCGGTGGCCAGGAACGGAACCCCTGCCGCTAACCGAGGGCCGCCTGTGTATATATATATATATATATATATATATATATATATATTATATAATATTATATATATATAAGGAATAAATAAGTTTAGCTATAAATACCGTTTGTTTGTTAAAATTTAGGAGCATCTTCATTGCTTGGAAATAGTACTATACATGTTATTAAACATTTGTTTTGCATTAGTCACTCCCCAAAGCAGTGCACAGCTTGACCAGCTAGCAACACTACCCAACTCATTCCCTGGGGACTACAATCAGTATCCAAAATCCAAAATGTATCTATTTGTGAGGACCTCTCTGCTTTATCTTAATTTGCAAATCTGTTAGTAAGACAAGTCCTACAGCATCAGAGATGTATAAAAGAACATTCAAGTAAGAATCCTGGAAATGGTACAATTGTACTTCACAGGGTAAAAATCCAACTCACTGAGATCACTGTTCTTTCTTGCACCAGGGAACCCACTCTCCACCACCAACAGTTGGGGGTTAGAGAGGGGTTTCTTGCTTAAGAACAATACAAATACTGGAAAAACATTCTACATACCTAAAAATCTAGAAAAATTACCAATAACTTTGAATTATGAACAGTATTCACTACAAAGCTATTACAAACTGCAAAAGCTACTAACAAATGAGGCTCAAAATACAAAAATCCTTCACAATACTGCTATTTCAAAACGTCTTTAAGGCAGGACCTTAGCAGGAAAATGTTTATGATTCTGTATAGGGAAAATAAAATACAAATTCCTTAAAAAGACAGGCTACATTACTATAAATAATGAATTAACAAGACATGACAAAGGAAATAGTATCAGATAAAGCAGATTAACCAATAAGAATGTCCAACTCTTCAAAAAACCCACAATAGAAAAAACTTAACACATAAATAAACATACCAAGCACCAACAAAAAATAAAGTACTAATTGAAACATTACTGAAAAAAATGGAGTTTCTCTCTCTTATCCAGTATTGTGCAACTATTTGTAGTTTATCTTCCATACTTAAGTAGAAAAAGATAATTCATAAAGCAAAAATATTTACATTATACGATCATTTACCAATACTAACTGCAAATCTACATTTAAATGTTGTGTCAATGTGTGTTAATAAAAGTAGAATGGAGAAAATTTGAAATGATCATTATTCCACCCACAAGATTATGACATACTACTGAATGTGATTAAATAAGTCAATGTTTATATAGGTATCTTAAACAAGTAAATGAAATGGAAATGTTATTATATACAGGATTTCCATAACATGACAAATTATAGGATATATTCCAAGCGCTAGCCGGTAACCAGTTAAAAACAATAAAAAATTGTAAGCGAGAAATCTGTGAGATCTGGTAACTCCTGCGCATACAAGGTGATAGCTGCTCAGAGACCGTGCACAGCCTCGTGAATTATTTAGTCTTTGCCAAACCAAGGAACTATAACAGAGAGTGGTAGCTAGAGGTGGGCAGTAAACGTTAAGACCTCAGGTTTGTTAGTTATGAAAAATACAAATTGATTAAAAAAAATTGTCATTTGTTCATATGCGGAACAAACCTTCGGTCTTAACAATATGGCAGACTTAAAATTGGTGGGAGGTACAAGTATTCTAAACTGGCTGGGAGTTAAGACACCTGGCCACCCTTCTTAGAAGAATGAGTTCTAAAGAAGGTGGCCTTATGCCCGTGAGAAAATAGATAAACAGATATCTAACCACTCAGCCGTCTGGGTTGAAGTACAATAATATATGAACAGATTCATTGCAACCAGGGAAACAAAGAAAATTCTGACTGTTCAAGAAATAAACCACATACTCACAGTGGTTTGTTACCACTCCTCACTCACCCTTCCTAAAGGGAGAGGAGTATTTTGCTACTGAATAGAGGGTTTGTTATTTCAAAATATATAAAATACACTAACTTTCAGTATGGCGACCTTACTCACCTGTATCAGACCAGTCCAGCATATGACACATCTATTCCTCAACCCGCCCATAGAAGAGAGAGAGAGAGAGAGAGAGAGAGAGAGAGAGAGAGAGAGAGAGAGAGAGAGAGAGAGAGAGAGAGAGAGAGAGAGACCAGCAAACTCATTTACTCTCTCCGCATAATCATCATAGAAAAGATACAAAATACCCTTAGGTCTCGTCTCACTTCCTTGGACAGAAGGACTCTCTGTAGAGGAGAATCTCCCGCTAGGGACTATAAGTCTTTCAGTCTCCATTACAGAGACCGAAAATGAGGATGCCCATGAGGGACCAACTTTTCCAGAGAAGACAAAGTCCCCATGAGGACCTGCCACAGATGTGCTGTCTGTTCAGGTTGTGACAAGGACTTCTGTGCTACTACCCACAACTTGTCTAATCTCCAACGGAAAGAAAAACCCTCGATGCTGCTGTATCTATAACCATAACTAGGTAAAGAGCTTTCTGACTGGGAACCAGGTTCAATTTCTCAAGGTTGGTCAATATGCCTAGCTCATGACAAAACTGAAGACGACGACCTCTGTCCTGAAGTATTTTCTCCCAAGAGTTTGCAAAAAACAGCCAGATGCTGTGGTACCTTAACAGGCGAATCCCTTGAGCATGAGCCCATTTCGATAGGAGGGCAAAGACATCTGTGAACACCTGAGGGGACATGGTCAACCCGAAGCACAGGACCTTGAACTGAAAATATCTACTCTCCCAGAATGAAGTGAAGAAACTTTCTGGATGAAGGGTGAATAGGGATCTGAAAGTAAGCATCCTTCAAGTCTATTGACAGAAAAAAGTTGTTGTCCCTTATCGCTGCCAACACTGTCCAAGGCGTCTCCATCTTGAACCTTATCTTCCTGAAAAAAAAAAAGATTCAAGGTGGAACGGTCGATTAATGGTCTCCAATCGCCTGTTGCTTTAGGTACCACGAAAATCCAACTGTAAAACCCCAGAGAAGGATGCTTCACTTCTTCTATCGCACCCTTGTTCAGCATTTTCAACATTTCCTCCTGAAGAGCCATGAACTCCCGCAAAATGTCTACTACCCATTTCTCCGCTCCATACCTTTGCCATTTGGCCCACTGGCCCGCCAGGCATCCCCCTACCCGTGGCAACAGAGAGGGAGAGGAGCCCACTCTATCGACGACCCACTCTGTCCCTTCCCCTAGCACCCCTAACAAGCTGGTAGGGGCATGGCTGTTTCTTTGCCTTGGCCTGTGAGGGAGACTGGGAAACCCTCACAGAAGCAGAACTCTTCAGAGATTTAAAAGGTGAAGATCTTCTCACCTGTTGCTGAGCAGGAGGATGGCATCTTGAACACGTCTGTGACTTTGATACTGCCTGATGTACCAACCTGTCTTTCGTATCTGCTCACCGCCAGTCAATTGCATCTTCCAATTCAGTCCTTGGAAACAGTAACTGCAATTCAAGCAGATCCCCATTTCTGAGAGACGACAAAGACTCATAGTCCACTGAATTTGCCACCTTGGACAGTGCTGCTGCATCTCTCCTGGCAAGGTGGTGGTTGGCCCACAGGTTGGAGCTAAGGTGTGTCAGGTAAGAAATAGTCTTAGCTCCAGACTGTAACAGTCTATTGAAAGAGGAAGAACTTACTAAACCTCCCTCAGTCCTATCTGAAGCAATCTTGGCTATTGCCGTGGATCACCAGTCCAGCCAGGAGACCGTCTGGAAGATGGAAGCTGTAGTCTCCATTGTTAAAAACTCTTATGATGAAAAGGAAGGGCCTTCAGCCCTAACCTGTTCAAGAGTTAGGCCAGGTTTAAGACGCATCATGTCCGGGTTAAGGTGATGGGGCATCAAATGAACTGTACTAATGGAATAGTACTTCTTATGTCACACAAGAGGAGGGAGAAGACGCTTAGATGATCTACTAGAATGCAGACACACATCTCAGTCTGACACCAAAGCATTCACATGTTGTAAGATGGACTGAGCATGACCCAACAAGGGGCTCAAAAGATGTTCTAGAGCCCTGTTTAGCACCCAGCAAGGTTTCTAGACCCATTGGGGTGATAGAAGATTGAGCTCATGCCATACCCTCAAGATTGCCGAGCTCACAAATGAGATCAACAACCTCTGCGAATGAGGACAAACTCTTGATTATCTCCCTCCTCCAGCTCTGGCACAGCGATCGATGACATGAAGCAGACAGTTTGGCGATATCCTCCTCCTTTCGTAAAACTGCTGATGATTTTTTTTTGTTTACTTTAGTTTAACCAGACCACTGAGTTAATATTAACTCTCTTAGGGCTGGCCTGAAGGATTAGACATGCTATTTAAAATCTATAAATTATTATCTAAAAAATATTTACTATCTGGAATACATTATAAGTTACTATATGAATATTGTATTTTATCATATAAATTATTAAATTTAATGAATTTTAAAATATCAAAAAGTAAAAATTTGTCACTTTCTGATATTATTGTTTTAAAAAAATCTTCTAAATAATATGTCTCTTTGGATTCTATATTTTGGATAGATTTTAAAAATATGTTTTACTGTTATTTGTACATTACATATTTTGGAAATAGGTATAGGGGCATGGGGGTTACACATTAGGTGTCAGTTTAGTGTGACCAATTCTTAGCCATGTCAATAATATTATCTAAATTAGGGGATGTTTTCCTGTTGATTTTAGGCATTTTCTTCTTTTGATGTCGATTAGTATTAACTTGAGTTTTTGGGGGACAAATTACTTCTTTCTCTCATTTTCTTCTTGTTTGGTCAGCACGATCATCTTCCTTTTCAGAGTCTAGAGATGGCAGTTCTTCATCTTTCATCAGTATTTCATAAGGGTTGCTTACTAGTACTGTATTACTAGATTCTCCAAGAGACTTTTTGTTCATTTCTATGTCTGTTGACCTTCTTCGTTTCTCTATCATTAGTTTTTCCCAGTATCTTAAAATGTTTATTGGACATCACTTTTTCTACAGCATCTCGATATGATTTATTTCTAGCAGGGTCCATTAAACCCCTTGATTTTAATTCTTGCTTTCCTTCTGGAATTGACATGCCCAACCTGCTTATTAATAGTTTTAATTCAGTGTTATATATGTAGAAAGGGCATATCTTTGATCTGGCATGGTGGTCTTGTCTGCAATTATAACATTTTGGAACGACACAGTTCCAAGCGGTTTCATGATTTTCTGAACAACAGAATGCACAAACTGGTTCATTTCTATATTTGTTTTTAGTACGACCATATTTAGAGCAGTTTGTGCATTGAAGAGGCTTTGGTACATGGGGTAATACCTCTCTTCTCTGGCCTTCTATTTTAATATTAAGTGGAAGAGTCTGGCCTTCATATTTAATTTTAGCAATTCTCAATTTTTTCCTTGGTGTCTTTTATTTGGGATTTCATATACTTTTACGTTTTCAATACTGGGATATCTGATTTTTAATGAGTTCAATAGTAATGTCTCATCTGGTAGGCCATCACAATCATTATTGGGAGGTAACATTACTGTTCCCTCAATACTGTTCAATTTGTCATGTTTTTTAAACAGTGACATTTATCCCATTCATATTATTAAGCATTTGGTAAGTTTCCAAATGAATTTTTGTGGTAGCTTCCACTTTCCATTCTTTTCTTGTTATAGCTCTAAACTTCATTTCTTTGGTTGGGTACTGAGCTAATGAAATATTCTCAAATTTAGCAGCAGTCAGTTCAGTTTCTCTTTTAAAAACCAAATTCTTGGCCAAGTGTCAAATTCAAATAATGAGTTAAAGTGTACCAGTGTAGGATCTGGTCTGTATTTAGATCGTTCATTTCGAAATCTGTAAATATTTTCAATTTTTTGGTTTGTTACTGAAGGAATTTCCTTTTGTGGTATTGAATATGGTTCCATAGTTACTGTTTGATATGGGTATGGATCTGGTATTATCGCTAACTTCTTTATTTACACTTTCCTGAGCCAGTTCCAAGTCCGATCCAGGGTGGCCAACAATGGGGGTTAAGTTATCATCCATAGATACAAGTAGCTGTATTATTTCAGCCAGGTAGTCCGCCGCTCACCATATTCCTAAGTAAAACGGAGCCCAACAAGGGAGGGATGTGTTATGCGACTGTAAGTGGCCACCCCTAGAGGCTACAACCTGGTTATACACATGGCTCCCAGAAGTTGAGGTGTCATCAGTCCGTCGAGATCTGACCCACCTCTGGGGGCATGTTAGAAATGAGACTTTCCCCTCGCTCAGGCACATCAGGTACTCAAATTCTACGGGTGGAGAGACATGTAAGTCCTCTTCACCCTCCATCAAATCAGAGGAGCAGTCAAGAGCTGTAATCCAATGTAGGTCCAAGGTTGTCAACTAAGGTCACTCCTGATAGGGGAAGAAGTTAAGGATTGAAAATAGGAGAAGGCTCAAAAGTGGACCAAGCTTAGTCCGAATGCTCAGGTCTGGCCTGTGTAGCATAGTTAGACCTGCCAGGGTAGGGCACTACTCCGCTACTGTAGCTCAGTTCATCCTTGCACCACAAAAGCCCCACCACCATATCAAGGTGCCGGGCCATTGGTGGGGAAACTGCTGATAAAACTTCCCCAGGAAGTCCAACATTCTGGAAAATATTGGTTGGCGTGTAAGGTCTAAAATTGGAAGATACCGAGACTGAAGGTTCTCAAAACTCGTCTCGCAATGACACTTGCACCCCGTCACTGCTCGAACAGCGTACTGGCTCATGAGAAGTACCTCGTAAATGGACACATACACGTATGTCAGGCAAAACGTACACGGTCACAGGAGGAATCATGTACATGAATGTGTGATGATCCGAGTAAACGATCATAATTTTTTTGTCCGATTATCATAATGTTTGCACATTTTACATAAAGTTTTATACATGAAAATGTGAGCAATTTCACATAGAATACAACAAAAAACACCTATGGTTGTAGCTTTTATCAGTTTTGAAATATTTTCATATAAATAACGATAAGTGCCAAAATATCAACCTTCGGTCAACTTTGACTCGACCGAAATAGTCGAAAACTGCAATTGTAAGCTACAACACTTACATTCTCGTAATATTCAATTATTTACCTTTATTTTGCAACAAATTGGAAGTCTCTAGCACAATATTTCAATTTAAGGTGAATTTATGAAAAAAACTTTTTCCCTACGTCCGCGCAGTAACTCTTTCTAAAAATTCATAAATTTTTTCGTCTGATTGTCGTTATGTTTGCACCGTTTTATATTAGCTGTTACATAAAGTTTTATATATGAAAATGTGCACAATTCTATTTAGAGTACAACAATAAACAACCCATGGTTGTAGCTTTTATCAATTTTGAAATATTTTCATATAAATAACGATAAGTGCCAAATTTTGAACCTTCGGTCAACTTTGACTCGACCGAAATAGTAAAAAAACGCAATTGTAAGCTAAAACTATTAAATTCTAGTAATATTCAAGCATTTACCTTTATTTTGCAACAAATTGGAAGTCTCTAGCACAATATTTCTATTTATGGTGAATTTATGAAAAAAATTTTCCTTACGTCCGCGCGGTAACTCTTCCGAAAAAATCATAATTTTTTTTTGTCATTGTCGTAATGTTTGCACCATTTTATATTAGCCGTTACATGAAGTTTTCTATATGAAAATGTGCGCAATTTCATGTAAAATAAAAAAAAAATACCCACGGTTGTAGGTTTTATCAGTTTTGAAATATTTTCACATAAAAAACGATAAATAGAAAAAATTCGACTTTTGGTCAACTTTAGCTCGACTGAAATGGTCGAAAACTGCAATTGTAGGCTACAACACTTACAGTCTAGTAATATTCAATCAATTACCTTCATTTTGCAACAAACGGGAAGTCTCTAGTACAATATTTCAATTTATGGTGAATTTTTTAAAAACTTTTTTTTTTACATCCGCGTGTTACCAATTCATGCATCATATTGTGATATTATTTTCTATGTGTTGCTTTGATCATTTTACAATTTGTTATATACCACAATCATTGCAATTTAGTGTACAATACAACGAAAAAATAATTAACTCCTTAGCTTTAACCGTTTTGCTCACAGTTTGATTTGTATACAATTATATATGAAATTTTTTTCACGTGTTCATATATTTCAATATTTATATATGATACTGATATTTTTTTCATTTCTGATGGCTGCATACTAAACTTCAGGCAATGACAAAAAAAGGAGCCAAAAATGAACTCTTAATCTTGAAAATTAAGCATGCTGTGATTTTATGAAAAAAACTTTTTTTTCCCCCTTCGGCGCTCACTCGCAAACACCGCCGACATATGGGAGACATTTTCGGAAATACCGGCTTGGCGTTTAAGGGATAATATTAACCCAAAAATAATTAATGTTATATGCAACTCGGGTTCAAACCTAGGAAGAAATCCCTGAGGTTTGAGAGCCCCCTCATCATGTCAAAGTGGTCCCAAAATGAGGGGGAGGGGGGGTTGCCCATGATTTCGTCAACAGTACGTGCAAGAATGATTCATATTCGTGTATAGGAACAGCTGAAGAGGTATCACCTCCATTATCAGCATGTATGAGCAGAGATGATTCATGTCTGCGAACGGATGATGTTGCAACACTCTTAATGCTCTCAACACTCACACTGTCATGAACACGTACATGAGAGGCCGAGACACATCCGTGAAGGGAAGACTGAGATAAATAACTCTCACGACGTAAAGGAGATACACAGCCACGTATTGAAGAGGAGGATGCCTTCTTTCCACTATCTTCACTGTCAGCCAACGAACGCGAATGTGAGGAAGAAACACGACCTTGTGGGCCATATGGAGAAACACTTCTCTCACTTGCACAAACACAGACGTGTGTGGGAGAAACACAGTTGTGAAGGGAAGAAGGCAATGCACTCCTTTCACTCGAAGACGACAAAACCACAAAGTCCTTGATCCTCCAACGTCTGAGACATTGGTGAGGAGGGGATGGCGAAGTAACAGGAGGAGAGAAACTCCTCTCACTACGAAGTCTCTTACTAGCAGAAGTAGGAGAAGAGCCCCTCTGTTTACAACTCCTCTTCTTCATAGACATAGCAGATATCCTCTCTTGCAAAACAGTCCAGTCTCTTGTAGACCACTTGAACTAAAGCCTCAGATGGCTCAGCAAGAGAAGATGATTACGTCATATTGGGAAGCAGTGACGTCACAACTGGAGGAAGAGCGTCCAACGCATCTGACATCATAGGCTGAGAGGACCACTGGGAGTGACGTCATGACACCTCTAAGACTACATCTTATCGCTCCGCCTCTCTGGCAGAGCGATAAGATGCAACTCAGGGAGCGTCAATGATGACTGGGGGCACCGCAAGGTGGCAGCACACGAGATCCAATGTAGAGGAGTTCAGGGGGAGGCGGGACTGCTATAGGGACCGGGAAAGGGGTATGTGCCTCCAAGATATCCTACAGCAGTCCATCCAAGGAAGGTGAACCCTGTAGCCCCAGTGACGCCCAAACAGCCGCCATCTTGAATGACTCCGAATCTGAAAATAAGGCATTAGATGGCGTAGTCTCCTCCCTCTCTGGTATAAAGTTAGAACTCGAGGGAAAGAGGGCTACATTAAATTAACATCATCCTGTGGAACTCCCGATACTTTCATCAACGAATCAATGGAAGGAAAGGAAGGAGATAGGGGCACACTCGCACTAGTTACAGGGAGAGCGAACGCGGGAGGGAGAGGCCGAATCATCCGTCCAAGGAGAAGAAAACCCCATCCAAGAAGGAAGAGTCGAAACTCTACGATGTTCCCTCTTCTTATAAAACACTCTTCACTGTGACTTAGGGAGACAACATTCGGGGCAAGGATTAGTTATCACACAATAATTAGCACAGCACTTACTGCCCGTCATGTGTAGGTCTGTGAGAACAGCAGCTAAAAACCTTGAGCAAGGAAATCCCGGGCACATGCGTTGACAAGACCGAGGCGACACGGTAGAATCCATACTGCAGACACACATACACAAGTACACTGACATGAAAGAAACAGCAGCGCAAAGCAACTGGCGATAGCATCTTACTCTCCAAGGCAGTTAAGGAAAGACTAAATACATCACGAGGCTGTGCAGGGTCTCTGACCAGCTATCACCTCGTAAGCACAGGAGTTGCCAGATCTCACAGATTCCTTGCTTACAATCTTTGATTATTTTTAACGGGTTACCAGCTAGCGCTTGGAATATATCCTATTGTTCTTAGGACTGAAGGTTTGTTCCGCATATGAACAACTAAAATTTATGGAAAAAGGGTTTCCAACAAGAATTAGAACTTACAGACGTATTTTAACCACATACTAAGCCAAATTTTCATCTGCAAGGCAGGCCAACAAATTTGGTACTTTACATGGGAGAAAATGCAACTTATTTCTTGCATGTGATCATCTTTAAATCTATGTCTCAAGTCATTTCATCAAATGGGCTGAATAATTACAGGACTTAAATGGCTATTTGTTGTTGTATTAAATTATGATGTTTATAAAAATATGACATATTATATTCTCTCCATACAAGGGACAAGATTATGAGCAGATGGCAACATATAAATGTGTGCTAACTGAAAGTGCCAAATCCTTAAAACTGCAAAGTACTGTTGTACACAGTTCTTTTTGTACTGATATATACTTTAATTCTCCTGTTGGTTTAATATACTACTTTAGTTGTTGGTATACAATCACTTTTCCACATATCCAGACTCTTACATTTTGTAGTGGGTTTTAGTAATTTATTTGTTTGTTTGTATGGTGTTTTTACGTTGCATGGAACAAATTCACTTCTGGGACTTTACACTTTGTAAATATAGATTTGGCTGCTACCTACATAACCTTTATTGTTATTGGTATTGCTAGCTTTATATTATTAATCAACATTATTATGATCAACAATCACAATGAATTTACTCTTCAGTGATGTAGACTTTGAAAATCAAGAGGTGACACCTTTATGGTGACAGTCTGCATTGTGGATGAGAGAGAGAATATTACATACGAATATAATTAACCTCACTTGAAATACTTGAGTCAAACATGTACAGTACACAGTATCTACAAAACCAAAACAGCCTGAGTTGACCGCAAAAATTCCACGAAATGTCACAAACTACTAACAACCTTCCCAATAAGAAAGAGAAGAGGTGAACATTCTCTGCTGCATTTAAGTCTCAAAACCATTACCTGTGTGGTGGATCTTCATGTGTGTGGTTACCTTTGATTGGCAACTCAGGGACCTGATTTGGCTTTAGAGCCTGGCAACCTGGGTATATTTTCTCTCCACAGCTCATTCACTGCTAGACATGAACATCTTAATTTCTCAGAGACTATGAAAGACTTTTTATATTCTCTGTGAAGTTTCTCCCTCCATGCAATTAGATAAAAGCCATCCATAATCCCTAAATGAAAATACTTTGAGAGAAACTGAAACACTCATGAGTAGCGTTGTGTGGAACTACTAGGCACCCCCGGCCTCTTGATTTTTCTCTCTAAAAATTTTGTTCTAAAATATGACAGTAGTGATGGAAATGTATTTTCATCATAATGCTTTTAACTTTAACCTTTTCAAATTAGCATACTTCCAATCATCTCTGCAAATCTAAAATTACAATATGATATTGCTGATTAAAACAAAGAGGAATTTATTATTACATATATAAAATCTAAACTTGATCAACATGATAAATCTGAATAATTGATTCATATACTTTGCCACCACACCTGCCTTCTCTACAGAATGAATCCCCTTGATTTTAAAAATAAATAAATGGTTACATGTAAATTACTGTTGAAGCATGTTATTCTCTAGTATTTTTTAGTAGTATGTCCATATTGGAAAATTAAAACTTGTACAACTAATGTCAATTCTCTTCACTCTGTCTTCTGTACAATCAATGCAAGTATTTAACTTGAAAAAAAAATTATAAGCTAAAATGTAATTTTTGACAGCAGGGCAAAACAGACTTTACTGCAGCTATTGGTGCTGTAACAAAAGAAAAATATATAGAAAATGTTTTAACAGTGTCTCATCCCACTATGCATGGGAACTTTTAACACATTAATTGTAAGTTCAGTAATTTACTTGGCAGGTATGAAAAGTTATTGAACTACTTTAAAAGCTTTTCTAACATTTTAATATCTAAACAATTTCACCTACTCCTCTCTAGGGCACTAGACTAATTTTTCTTAAGGGGAATGACAATTACAGTAAAATTTAGCCTATCTGTACAATGAATACCTGTGTTACCTAGCTAATAGTTAGAACAAATGAATATAAAAATCTTAGCATAGCAAGCATAATAAGATCAAGCTTAAGCTAGCAGTTGATTTCTGAGTCAATGGGAGTTTCACCCCATAACCTTGATAGAAATAAAATCAGCTACTACCTGTATATAGTATTTTGTTACATTTTTGCATGTGAAACCAGTCCAAATAGTTATTATAAAACTTACTGTGTTAGTGATTTGTGGTATTCATCATAATCCATTGTTTCAAGATCAGGTGTGCGTAATTCATCTGTCTGCCCTTCTTCTTCAAGCCAACGTCTGGACACTTTGTTGACATCTGAACCTATGTCCTGTTTAGAAGATATTGTAACTATTACATAATTCTGTATATAAAAGAAAATTATGTTATTTTAATTGCAAAGGTTACCTAAGGGAAGAAAGATTCTACTTGAAAACATTTACAAAAATTTTTTTTCATAACATAGTATACCCAACATAGACCAATAATACTACAATGTACCTACAATATTTGGTAAAATTATAACCTGAAAATGGCTTAAGCATTGCACAATAGTGATTTTTCATCAACCAGCTATTCTCATAAGTTTTGTTATTATTTAAGTGGTGTGTATAAAACAGAATATACAAAAAGAATTGGGGTTTTAAAAATATTTAAACATGAATTCATAAACAATAAAAAACTAATAGAACTGTGCATTAAGATACTAACTTAAAAAAACCTTTGCTAATATCAAAGCAAAACCTGTGAAAAATCCATCAGGGTTCCAACAACTTACAATAAATTACAATGAGCAAGATACTACATCAATTCTTTGAGTAGTGAAATACTTTCAGTCAATAACTTTAAAATAATTCACTCAAATGAATATGAATTTATGCACTTGAAAAAATTTGAGTCATTATTAAAATTTCTATTCAAGAATGCAAAAACCTGAGTGAAATCCACATACGTACATGAAGTTATCTAGTATAGGCAAACAACATTGTAGTGTGATATTACTTTTAGTATGTAAGTGCATGTCATCATTCTTTGTCAAATTCCTATGGGTACTGCTATGTTATGCATACTTAAATGACTCAAGTGTTGTGAACATTCAAAATGTGAAAATAAAAATCTTGAAAGGCCAAAACAATCAGCCACTCAGCATAACAGAAAAGATTCAAGGAATTACAGTAGTACCTCAGACTTCGAACTTAATCTGCTTCTGAAGGCTCGTCAAAATATGAAACAAATACTATCCCCATAAGAAATAAATGGAGTCAGGATAATGTGTTCCAGCCCACCCAAAAAGTTCCCTTTTTCAAATTTTTTCTATTATTAGGTTTTAAAAGTCAAATTTGGAGTGTCAAGTAATAAAACTGTATATCATATAGAGCAAAATGTTAGAAAAATCTTGTCTCTGTGCACGATTTACGAACTGTTTGATAAAAATGGCACACAGCTGGCTGGGATGGAGGGAGGAGAGATGGAAACCCTTTGAGGAAACCAAATTGGCCACAGTAGGCAAAGGTTAATAACAAAATAAATTTTATTCACATTTTACAAGGATAATTAAAGCAAAGGATGTCTGTCCAATTGTGTCGGAGAGAGAGAGAGAGAGAGAGAGAGAGAGAGAGAGAGAGAGAGAGAGAGAGAGAGAGAGAGAGAGAGAGAGAGAGAGAGAGAATGATTGTTCACTTGGATCTTAAGTTCAAGAACATCATTTATGGCACAACACATCAACTTACTATTGGCAAACAGCAGATTTTCAACTAAATATGAGGATTCAGCAAACAAATATGTAATAAGTACAGAATCTGAGAAAAGGAAAGAAATTAAATAACTTTTTACAGGGAATTTGTTTAAACAAACAATCAAAGGCCAGCAGTGTGTTTATCATGGAGTTGTTACTTTTAGTCCTAAACAATCGTAAATAGCAAGTGTCACTCGCAGCAAAGAGAAGTGATTTGGGCAAATCGAGTGTAAGTGAAAGAAATGGGAGAATAATCATTCCAGCCCAGCTGGTAAATCAGTGGGGAGCAGACCCATGTCCCCCAAACCAATAACTCACCACCATCCATTCCCTCTCCTCTATCGTCTCACTCAGCACACCGAACTCTGGCTCAAGTAGGACTTTTCTTTTTAAACTGTATTGCATTTGATTGTTTTCATGTTTTATCTTTACATTATATTTGTGAAATTCCATTATATTTTTCTGATGTAAATTGGTACTGCTTTCGTGTACATACAGTAATGCTTTTGCCTTCTCCTCTCCTTCTCTCCCCAACAATATCATGATACCTGTCACTTAAAATCATTCATTCATTACTCCTCTAAATATAAAGGCACCCTCCAACTCAAGTTAGATGCATGTCACTGCAACAACCTATGATTTTGTTTGTTGTTTATGCTAAATATGATCGTGAAAAGCTTTGTTCTTTTTTATTCATTTTGTTGAACTATACCATCTCACTCAGTGCACCAAACACTGGCTCAATTAAAACATTTTTATTTTCATTGTTATTTTATTGCATTTGATAGTTTTTATATTTTATCATTAAATTTATTGTGAAACACCCTTTTACTTTTTTGTGTGAATTGGTACTGCTTTTACATACATACAGTAATATTTTAACTGTTTCTTTCATGCTAAATTTTATATTGAAATGCTTTATTCTTTTATTTACTTTGTTGAATATGGTGTAATTAAACTACATAGGTACTATTGTAAAAGAAAAACATGTTAATGCAGTTTTTCTTGTAGGACACTGTAGGCAGTCGAACAAAAGTACAATACTTTTCATTTTTGAATTCGTAAATAAATTGATCTTTGTTGGGTCCAATCTGGGCATTCAACAAGTAAATGCTGCACTGTCATGGGTGTTTGACATCTATTACATTTTATTGGGTCAGCATGTGGTGTTGACATCAAGTGACCATGTGAGAATCGTGTGTGTCCTATACAGAGCCTTGTTAGGATTACCTCTTTTGATCTTTATTTTTGTGAGGATGTTCTCCATGTATACACTTCAGTTTTTATATTTTTAAGTTTATTTATGGTTGGCACTAAGGCCCATTCTCTTTTCCAACCTTGGTATATCAATGTTAGACAGATATTCTCCAGTCTGATACTGGAGCATGTGTAATTGTTGGACAGATAGTGCAGGCTAATTTGGCAGCTGAGTCTGCATTCTCATTTTCTTTTATTCCGACATGTGCTGGAATCCAACATATTTCTATTGATAATCCTGATTGGAGGAGTTGATGAATTTTTATTTGTATTTCTTGTACTATTTAGTTTACCGATTTATACTGTCTTATAGCATCTATAGCACTACGCGAGTCACTGAAAATAATAGAGACACTTGCTTTTGCCTCAGATATCATATCAAGAGCCATTTGTACGGCCGTGACTTCAGCAGTAATAATTGATGATATTAAAGGTAGGCTTCTTTTGATTAACATATTTTTCAAATATGCAGATGCTCCAACTCCAACATTATTTTTGGAGCAGTCTGTATATACCATGAATTTGTCTCCTTTTCTTCTTATGTGCCCCAAAGCATGTTGGCGGTACATTTCTACACTTGTCAATTGCTTTTTAAGCAGGTAAGACAGGGAGGTACATATCTTTCATTCGTTTTAACATCAATGGTGGTGAGAATTCTATTGGTGGGTGAAAAATTGGATTTATGTTATGTTAAGTTCATTAGGTATTTAGCTCTTTTTGGGAAAGAGCTAGTACTATTAACTCCTGTTACTGGATCATAATTTTGAAAGCAGTCAGCTGCAGGAGATGATCCTACTTGCAGTGAAAGACCTCTTCGTATTGCTATCAAATTACGGTGATGTTTCAAGGGCAACACACACTAAATCCACAAAAGTGAAAAAGAAGTCTTGGTTTTCAAGACATGACTAGAGCATCTGTAATTTACAACATGGCAACAAAGCTGAGCTGGTCACATGATCAAGCCATACCTTATATAATGAGAAAAACTTAAAAAAAAATTCCTTGTTCATATTTTGGCACCATATTAACAAGTCCTGGGGTGATTGTAAAGTTATTGGAATCACAGTTGCCTCATTCCTTGGGTTAAAAAAAATAACACAAATAGGATTGGCTCCCTTTCATGGTAGTATTTCTTAATAAAAAATTCTCCCAGCCAACACCAATCTCTCAAAGAGATATCTATTTTGTCTGTGGCAAAATTTTCCTTAATAAACAAATGTATCTCCTTACCAGATGGCTTTGAGGTCTGGCCTACTCAAACAACAAAATCTGATAAAAAATTTGTAAGGCTCATTAGCAAATTGTAACCCTTCTAAAAAGACAGCATGACAAAATAATCTTATTGACGTTACTGATAAGTGAAGAAATGATATAGATTGAAGATTGACTATTAAAAGCAAGAATGTGGCATATAATTCATAACCCCATTTTTCAAGTCTTAGCATGACTTCAGTTTTTTATTTGGACAATGCTAATAAACAAAATCAGGAAGCTGAATACTATGCATATAAGATCTCAACAAGCAAACACAATTTTGAAAGATACACAAAAAATTGTAGGAATCTTCACCTATGCACACAGTATCCTTCATCCATAAAATTTAGTAACCTTTTCTTAAGAATCCCAGGACATGGTCCGAGAAATCATCCAAGACAACTCACATTGAATTCTTATGAGCATAGCAATTAATTTTTACTGAAATAATATTACAGTGAATACATTTTTAGGGGTATAATGCTCTTATGGTGCCATTTTGAAGCCAAAAACTTTTTCTCCAAGATATTAAAATAAATAAATAAATAAATGAAAATAAAGAAAAAGATGAATTGAAGTTAGCAAACAATGGTATGGCTGGCATCATTTGCAATGATCATAACCTCAGCAAACAACAATTTAATGTATGTCTCCAAATAATGGCATGACCAAAAATTACATTGTGGGAATCTCAAAAGGATTAAAAATAAAATGCAAAAAAGGACAAGAATTGACTGACAAAAATATACAGAAGTACCAAGTACACTTTATCATCATGAACTAGTTAAACCACTCTTTACCATAAATTTGTTTAACCAGACTGCACTGTGAAGTGAGCCAAGACAGCAGAAAAAGTAGCAGTAGTACAGATGAAATAAGACTATACTACTGGTACATCAAAACATCCAATTAGTTGAGAGGGCAAAGACTTAAGTTAGGTACATAAGGCCTGCACTAATCTATGCAGTAAAAACATGGACAATGACAAAGAAAATGGAGATGATTTTGCAAAAAGTGTGATCTCAGATTGTTAAGATTCATGATCAAAGTATGACCACAAGATTGTAATGTGAATGGAGGACCAGATGAGAGATTTGCTACTAAGACGCTGAAATAAAAGACAGTCATGACATGAGATGTGAAGAGATGGGAAATATAAAGTCAGGAAAGCACTAATTATTGAATTAGCAGGAAGAAGATTTGTAGGACAACCCAAGAAATCCTGAATTAAGAGGATAGATGAAGAGCTAAATCTGATAGGCATTAACTGTGAGCGCCAAGATACAGAATGATTGAGAACATTTACAGGGAAAAGCTGACAAAAATCTATGATGATAAAATACTGATCAGACCTCCATGTCAAATTTCTAACACAGGAATGTAAACAAGAGCAGGAAATGTGTTTTATATAAATGGCTGCATTCAGGAGATGAATAAAAACTAAAAACAAAGCTGCAGATGGAGTCTAAAGAGCAAATAAAAACCTGCCTGCAGTTTGGCTAACAAGACAAATTATAAATGGTAACCTTTCTAAGAGAGTCCTTGGAAACAGATTGCAAATTATAAATGGTACCCCTTAACAAAGGGCACATTTGGAAACGGATCAAATCCTCCTTCCAACCACCACCAGGAGAACAATGAGGCGTCCCACTGAGATAATGCTACAGCCATCCTCCTCCTCAAGTTGTGAACTCAGTGAGCAGACCCCACAGGCATCAGCTTATCAGCACCTCTGTCACTCAGCCTAACACAACCAATAAGAATGCTCCCCAGCTGTGGCATCTAATATAAAATCAAACCCACCATCTTTGTAAACTAATTTTCGGTTATAAATATACCATGTATGTACTACACCTCTGCTACCATTCACCCTTTGTAAATGATAAAGTGAACTATCAAAACTCTCGGCTATTAAATTTCTGTCAGCTGCTTTATGACACCTGCATCAATGAAGGAATTTGTACGCCGAGTTGAAAAGGTGCACTGTCAGCTAAGCAGCATAAAAACTGCCATTCTTTTCATGAAGTGTCTCTAATAAGGTCTTCAAAATGTTTATTTCTATAACGTAAGAGAAATGCATTTCCTTTATTCAAACATTACCAGGCCACAAATGAAGAACTATAGAGGAATATTAAAAAAGTAAACAAAAGGAACAAGAATAAGAAGATGGTTCATTTTCAATAGACTAATGGAACAAATAATCCAGCCACAAACTGAAACAACTTATTTAATGCTAAGAATTATAGAAAGGTAACCTTATAAACAAAAATGGTTTACGACTAAATACTTTTTTTCAGTATTATTCATCAATAACTTTTTAATAAAAAAAAGCATCTTGTGCCAACAGTATGTATAAGGCTTTAAATTAAAACACAACCAATTTTTTACTATTAACTGTGCTGTTGCACAAAATAATGGATTTCGTTTCGCTCTAAATGAAAGGATGATCTCAATTTCTCACAAGTGCAAATAATGCATCTGATATTTGGTCAGTTCTTATCAAATACTGATGCAGTTTGATTGGTAATGCTAGTGATTTCTAGTATTTCCAATATATTGTTATTACAGGTGAAAAGAATTTCACATGTATGAACTGGCCAAATATCAAATGTATCATCTACGCATCAGAGAGATTATGATATTCCTATTGACTGAAGTGAAACATGGTCGACAGTTCTGTGCAACAACAACAGTTAAAGGAAATATCAATCATCCTTGTCCTATCAATTAAAAAATCCTTGTACATTTACACTTAAATGCTTTTATAATTTAAAAATTATTGATATACATATATATATATATATACAGAAATCAATTAGTTTTCAAATTTTATATGTTTGTATGGTTACCCTCCCGGCAGTTCTTGGCATATTTTTTGTTTGTGTCTGTGACCAGATTATCCTAGATTATTTCTAACTTGATTACCTTTGCAAAATCCACCATCTGGCATTTTTGCTCCTTTTATCTACTTTACCATTTTCCTAAATTGCCTCATTTGTGTGCCTTGATGGTGTAAGAATAAAAATGCAAGTGCTTGGTACTGAACTTCTCACAATTATTTTCCTGTGTATCTGTGTATACTAAAGCATGTGCATCACCTGTTGTTCTTCTCTATATATGTAACAATACAGTTTCACTAAGTAATCTTTAACTTTTAAGCAAAATTACAAAAGCACCTCCTCAGTTTCTCAATACACATGTACGTACTTTACTTAGTGGACATCATACTTTGCCTCATAAATGACCTTAATATTTAATAATTTTTTCATTAAACTGTTTCCTTTGAATACAAACTACTTCAGAATTGATGATACAATGCAGTATATGCAATCCACGTTACTGCATTTATTTCTTTAATACTATAGTTAAGATAATTGCCTTGAACATTTAATTTTCACCTGTACCTCTTAAGTACGTACGTTAGTTCTGAAGACTGCATGCCATTATGTATGTATATATAATTTTGAAAACATCACACAAAAATTTATGCGCCAAAAATAATTGCAATCAAAGTGCATTCATAAAAAAAATTACTTGTATTGTACTATAATATTAAAAAATCTAATTTCTCTTCAAAAGGGAAAAACATGCAATGAAAATAACATACATCAAATAGCAACAGGCTTGTATAACATTTTCAAAGCTATAAACAGCAACACCATGTTCACACTATGATAAGAAGACTTGAGCTCCTTTGCCCATCCCCAGTCTCTACACTAGAAAAAATGAATTACCATGAATAATAAACAAAAATATCCTGCATTCCATAATGTTAATCCTCTCAACTGCAGCAGCAGGGAAAAAAATAAAATAAAAAATAAAAAATAAAAAAGCACTGCTAGACATCTCTGGGTGGGGGAAAATGTCACTTAAATATACAGCAAAACTAACAGCCAAAGCATTATTGTATATACTATCACATTAATGCAGTATACATACATTAAAAACCACATACAACCAAAGCATGCACTAATTTGCACAAGCAACTACAATACTATGGCTTTTACCTGTAGAGACAAATCAGTGTTAGGCCGTGTACTGGTGGTAATAGATGTTGGATGCTTTGGCAGAGACTGTTCCACTGAATCTACCATCACATCCAAATTATCAGGCTCAGACGTGGTAGGGGTCGAAGACCCAGTGGAAGACCCTTTTCCCTACGAGGTCAGAGGAAGCTTATTGTATGTTAAACCTAATACTAATATTATTCATTATTTGGTCATTCAGCTTTGACCTGTTTTCAGAATATACCTGAAATGGCTTGTCATAGGTTAAATGTACAATGTTTCAAGTTGAATTGCAAAAGTACTGTTTATCTGATAATTTTGAAACTTACTTTGGATTAATAAATTAGTTTCATACTTAAGAGCCCAACCCAAAATCCTTTTCGGTGTTAATTTTCATAAACTGCAACAGTCTCCACAAAATTTGGCAAATTCTAAAATCAATATGACAGTAAATATATACAACACTAAGAGAGCGAAAAATTAACAGGAAACATAATTGAAGTTCATAGCATAATCCTCCATCAAACAGTTAAAATATAAAGACAATATACTTTAATGTTTTACAGAGGGGACTGATAAAAACGAAATGAAACCTGATGTTATATTTCACAAAAATTTCCTTGGTGACAAAATTCAACTCCCTGAACCTTCATGATTTATGAAAACCGAACACGCATTAGGCAGTAATAAATAGTTTACTGCCCACATAACATCTGACCAAAACAAAAACAATGTTTGAACAATGGAGATCACACATATTGGTCATGCAACTTCAAAACATTCAAACTGGAATTATAATAAATCTTATTAACCAATAATTAGTGCTGTACAATTCAAAAACTAATTTCAAACTAACTTTCAAAATGTGTTTATAATAACAAAATGTTATATTATGCAATAAGCAATATAACTTGCATAACTAGTGCCTCTATAAGTAGGAATATAAAATTATCATGCAGTAGTATGGCTAGGATGTACTAACATCTTCATACCCAATGGCATCAAATAAGTTATATTTGTACAGACCGATAAGAAAACTGTCCCAAGTTTCACTCCTAATAAGGACTCTGTATATCATGCAAATACCTTAACCCTTAACCCCAGAGAAGTATGTTTAAAACAAAACATTGCAATTTAATTAATCAAAATATGAAAACTTAGAAAACACACTACAGTAACATCATACTTAAAATCATACACGTATATGAGACTCCCTGTAAAATCCAGAAAAGAAAAACTAGTAAACCAAATAAAACCATCAAGTTACATCTGGAAATGCCTCTTTCTCTAAATGACAATAAAGAAGTAGTAACAATATTAATCACTCATTTGCAATTTATCATTATAGTTATTTGGTAGTTTAACTCATCCATTAACTCTAACAAGTTTATACCTAAATATTATTTTTTTTAAATAGAAGAAAAATGCGTCATGGCACTTAATTATCGACAAAACTTACAAATGTAACAAGGCAGTAAACAAGAAAATGGATATACGTACAACCAAATTTACAAGGCCCTTGTCCAAGATTTATCCTTCTTTTCTGTTGAAATTACATCATACACTGAATTTCAATAGCTCATAAACTATGCATGCTTTCCCCTTACAATGACTTTCACCATTATAATTCAAATGACTCCTAGAGTTTAATTATTTGACATGTAGAAGAAAGAAATAAAACTTCTTGGAGGACCTTTGTCCAATACTTGTCCTAAGCTGTAGTTGAAATTAAAAACGCTAATACAGGCAGTCCCTAGTTATCGGCAGGGGTTCCGTTCGAACAGTTTGATGAGCGAAAATTGTTGATAACTGAGAATTGGTGAATTTCAGCACTTATATGCGGATTTTGGCACCAATAACCAGTTAATGGTGCCTCTATCAGGTATGTATTTGGTGCTAATACTCTATTATCGGAGCTGACAAACAGAAATCTACACATTTTGGTGCCAAAAATCACAGATGCTAGACAAGCCCCATAAAACTCTGCATTGGGTTAATTACTGTTCTCTAGTATACCCATACCACTGAGCTGTTATTTAACTCTCCTTTAACCCTCTTACGCCGATTGGACGTATTAAACGTCGACATATGTAAATTGTCTGTCGGGTGCCGATTGGACGTATAGTACGTCAATAAAAAAAGTTTTTTTTAAAAATTCGCGGAAAAATACCTATAGGCCTACCAGCCGAAAACTTTTGAATCACGCGCCTTGGGGGATGCTTGGAGCTCACGGATCAAGGCGTTGTTTTGTTTACAATCGTTATGCAGGCGCACAAGCGTGAATTTCTTTCTTATCAAACTAAAAAGTATCAGTGACATATCTCAGAAATTATTTTGTCACTTTGACATAATTTTTGCACCATTTTAAATTAGCCGTTACATGAAGTATTATATATGAAAATGTGCGTAATTTCATGTAGAATACGAACAACAAAAAAATACTCATGATTGTAGCTTTTATCAGTTTTGAAATATTTTCATATAAATAAAGAAAAGTGCCAAAATTTCAACCTTTGGTCAACTTTGACTCTACAGAAATGGTCAAAAAACGCATTAGTAAGCTAAAACTCTTATATTCTAGTAATATTCAATCATTTACCTTCATTTTGCAACAAATTGGAAGTCTCTAGCACAATATTTCAATTTATGGTGAATTTTAGAAAACAACTTTTTCCTTACGTCCGCGCGGTAACTCTTCCGATAAATTTTTTTGTGCGATTGTCGTAATGTTTGCACCCTTTTAAATTAGCCGTTACATCAAGTTTTATATATGGAAATGTGCGCAATTTTATGCACAATACAACTCAAAACAATCCATGGTTGTAGCTTTAATCAGTTTTCAAATATTTTCATATAAATAATGATAAGTGCCAAAATTTCAACCTTCGGTCAATTTTGACTCTACTGAAATGGTAGAAAAATGCAATTGTAAGCTAAAACTCTTATATTCTAGTAATATTCAATTTTCTGGGCTCAGCTCGTGTCGCTGCGCGAAATATCCTTTAATCTATTATTTCTAGGGTAAATCAAATGTACTAAAACACATACCAGAGAATAAATAAAATAAAGAAAAAGGTCCAGTATAACTGACTCGCTCACCCTCCAAGAGGGTGTCGGTATGAACACTAGGCGAGTGAGACCACTACCACGAGCCAAATACCAATAGAAATCTCCCACAACAAAAACCCTCCATGAGGAGAGCCGACCCACAGAGTGAGCAGCTCGTACTACTACTACTCCATCCCATGCTGCCGACTGCTGCGCCTCTGGTGGCCATCCTTTCAAGTTAGCGCACACGAGTCGGTTGTGATATTTTTCTCTCTGTGTTTTTTGTGCCCTTTTCGTTGGATTTATCTATAATGGAGCGTGCAGCTATTGCAGCAGCTAAGTTAAGTACTCAGTAATTATGGTTAGTTGTTTCTTTTCGGCCCTCAGTCAGTATTTGCCGTTTTTTAGGTATAAATACGAACTCGAGGTCGGAAGCATGGCAGCATGGTTCTGCCGCGTGGTGGGTTCGTTCTCGGTCTCCCATACCTAGAACATCTTATTATATGTACGCTCTATATTAATTATCCGTTTTACTTAGGGTACTGTCTACTCAGGTTTGCCATGCATGCATGTCTTTTACCTTATGTAGGCTTCTTCTTTCCAGACCCTAGTCCCGGCTCTTAGTATCGGCCTCTGACTAGCTTTGAGTGGTAGACTTTCCTTCGGGTTAGTCGTACACTCCTGGATTTTTTCTCCTACTTTCTTTAATTTGTTTTCTTTCTTTTATTTTATTTATTCCAGTATTTTTGTTATGGTTAGGTTAGTTAGGCGTCTGGCTTAGCCTAGGTCCTGGCTCATCGAGCCTATGCTACCGCTCATCAGTTCGGTTGCTTCCTATAGCATCTCTCTGATCAGGCGGTTTTGGCCCAGTGGGGTCTCCATGCTCCCGCTTTTCAGGTTCAGTTGCTTCCCGATAGCATCTCTCTGATCAGTTGGTTGGTCCTAGGCTTAGTTGTCTTATGTTGTCTTACCGTCTCGTGGTCACTACGCGATCACGAGACAGCCAGACGCCTGCCCAGTCCCCCCCCCCCCCCTCCTCTCGCTCTTCCATTGAGTCGGGGGAGGGAGGGTGGGTCGGTCTGCCCACGCTCGCTCACATACCGAGCATGCCTCCCTCTCTCTAAGGCGGAGGGCGGCAGGGAGACGGGACAGACCCAGACTGGACGCGATCTCTCCGGCTCATCGTCCGGCCCCCCGGTGGTACGTGGTGGAGGGTACTGGCCTTTCCCCCCATCCGTTGCTTCCTGGTCGCTCCGGTTCGCTCGAGCCTGTATGTCTCCTCGCTCTTCCGTCCTTACTTGGACTCCTTTCCTGATCGGAGTCTAGCATCTAGCGGGAAGATGTTAGTCCATCCAGTAGAGTGGACCGGAACATACAGTAGGTCCCTACTAACCTTACCGTATCGCTGAGTTACTACACTCCGCACGCACTGGACTCGTTCCGGTTCGTTTGAGTTTTAGGTTTAAGTGTTATTAGATTTAACTATAAGTTTATCTTAAGTACCTTAAACCTTCCCCCCCCCCTTACATGTCTTACCGGATATCTCGGGATTATAGCCTATTCAGGCGATGCAGGGGGGGAGGGGGGGGTTATGACAAAATTTTTTTCCGAGCTCCGGCATGCAACGGAGTTCTTCTGGTCCTTTAGCCTGTAAGCGTTATTCTTTAAGATTACTCATGTGTCTTCCCACTTACAGGCCACCAACTGTGAGCATCCGGGATGCGCCGCCACACTTCAGGACCCATGTGGACACGAAGTTTGCCGGTCCCATGCTCCATGCGCGACTCTGCACGGGGACATCCAGGTCTGGTACCATGAGACGTGTACCATATATTACGATCTGGTGAGCCAGCTTTTAGAAGGGGGTGAGTATTCCATCTCCGGTAGCTGCTCCGCTTCTGTTTTAGTGCTTAAGTTTTCATCATCCACTTTAACTAAGGCATCTAAGTTTAAGTTATATTTTAAGTTTAGTTTTAAGTGATTCTTAAATCTAATCTTCGCCCTCTCTTCCAGGCGCCGGCAGTGAAAGATACCGCTCTGGCAAACCCTGCGGGGCCTGGGTCGGCGGTTTTGGGAAGAACGCCGCCAAGGGTATGCCCTACATCTTGTTGGAGAAGCGGTTGGCGCTGTTAATCTTCCCCGGAGGCAAGGCGACAGGATACGTCGACCCACCGTAGAGGCGGCCCCTACTATCGCCTTCATCCAACAACAGCTGGCTGCCTCATTAACCGACAAGACCAGGATATCTCCACGGACGTCGCGACTTTAGATATTAATTGTTTTTGGGAACCTATGGTAGGTGTAGACGACCTGTTGGTCGAGGTAGGTATGGTGGACACCCAAGGGTCACCCTTGGGTGTGAGCTGTTTCTTCTACTCCTGCAACCTCCTCCATCCTTCCAAGGCTTTACAGGCGATGAATTATATACTCCTCCTGACGCTTCGGTTAGACCTAAGGTCAAGGGTCAAGCAGTGAAATCCTTGACTAAGACGTCGTCGTCTTCTAAGAAGTCGACTTCGGCGTCTTCCTCCTCACGTAAGTCTCCGGCTGGCAATCCCGGAGCAGACAGGTCTAAAGCTTCTGGCTCCGGCTCTAAGTCCTCGAGGAGTAAATCCTCTAGAGAGAGATCTCGCACCCCGGCAGGGTCACCAGTTCCGCTACCCTTAGTTCCGGTTCAGAGCCACCCCTCCACCTCCGCAGCAGCTCCGGCCTTGGACTCCAATGCTGGCCTGTTGCAACAGGTGGGCGACCTGGTTGGGTCCTTAAAGAGTAGCATGGAAACAAATGATCTCGTCGTCTGTCGGATAGGATTACTTCCCAGGACTCCATTATAGCCGGACTGAGAGAAGCCCCTCTAGCCTCTCCTTCACTTTCCAATACGAGTGGAACTCAGCTTCCTCCGTATGACTCACTACCTCCGTTCTCGATGAACAATCCATGGAGAGTAGCATCATACGCCCCCTTCCAAGACTGTCCTCATCTCCCATACCGGAATTCGGGAACTCGAAGGATAGAGGACTTCGAGTTCTTTCCGCCGAAGACCTCCAGCCTCCGTTCATAGGCTAACGCAAGGCTTACAGCTTCAGCCATGGTTCGGGATGATAGGTACCAAAGGACAGTCCTCTATTCACGAGACCAGGCTCAGAGAGAATGGCTCAGATGTTTAGAGGACGTGGATTGTTCTAATACCAGGATACAACCTTTCAAGAGTCCCTTTACCATTTTCACAATGGAGGAGAGTACCCCGCTCCCGTTCCTGACAAAGATCGCTAGGTCTACCATCCCAGCGGCCCAGAAGGGGGAACCCATGCCTCAATTAAAGGAAGCAGATCCCACATCTCCGTTGCTCCCCTCAGCCGGAGAATTGTGGGAGGCCTTGCCAAACACCTTCTCAGCTGGCAAACTCAAACCAGACTGTGCTATGGAGCAGTTTGGTGAAAGCTACCCAGGCTCCCAGATAGCCTTATTCAGGCTGAATTTGACGCGAAATCGCGATTAGAGTCGATTACTCTATGGCTATGTCCGAGGTAGCAACCATAGCTTATGGCTCAGAACCGCTTTTTAAGCTCATGCCACCAAGCCCTGACTCAAACGGTACAGTCGGATATGTTTGAGTTTGCCACTGCTAGAACGAATTGTAGGAAGCATGTCCTGCAAGAGGCAACCATTCGACATGAGCCGAATAGGTTATCTCGATCTCATCTGGGGAGCAGATCTCTTCCCAGAAGCTATGGTGAAGGAAGTACAGTCAGAGGCTACGAGGCTAAACCAGAGCCTTAAGGACCGTTGGGGCCTTACGGCTAAGAGGAGACAAGACTTAACACTACCAAAGGTAAGGGACGAGGAAACCTAGGCGTTTCCATCCTTACCAGAAAAAGCAGCCACGCTTTCCTCAGCAAGTTCCAACGGTGCCCTTAGTGCAAACTGCCCAACCTTCCACCTCTAAGGCTCAATCACAGCCAATTTATGTGATATCCCCTCAGCCTCAGCCCTCCACCTCTTACGCCATCTCCCCAGCTTACAATCAAGCCTTCGAGAGTCAAGCTTCGCAGAAGTATGACCGCTCGGGTAAGGGAGGCAGAGGTAAGCGCTTCCTTCGTGGGAGAGGATCGGGAGGCCCCTTTAACAGGGAAAGCACTTCAGAGGAGGCCGAGGCGGTTACCAGAACCAATGAAGAACTTCAGGTAGGAGGGAGGCTGTTTCACTTTCGCCACCGGTGGAACTTCAGCGAATGGGCTCAGAGCATAGTGTCAAAAGGCCTGGGTTGGAGCTGGTTGACGAACCCACCTCCATCCAGACCTTTCCGTCAACTTCCTTCCAAGGAATTGACAGAGTACGCAGACGACCTCCTTCAGAAAGGAGCTATAGCGAGAGTCAAGAGATTAAAATTTCAAGGTCGCTTGTTCAGCGTGCCAAAGAAAGGCTCACAAAAAAGAAGGGTAATAGGAGACTTGTCCCGCTTAAAACTTAGCCATCCGCTGCGACAAGTTCAAGATGCTCACGATCTCACAGGTGCGGACCTTACTTCCCCGTGGGGCCGTCACCACCTCTATCGATCTTACAGACGCCCTACTATCATATCCCTATTGCAAGACACTTCCGTCCATATCTGGGTTTCAAGATAGGAGACCAGACATTCTACCTTCAAGGTAGTCCCCTTCGGACTCAACGTGGCACCCAGGGTGTTCACGAAAAACTAGCGGAAGTGGTAGTACAACAATCAGATCGCAAGGGATTATGGTAGTAGCGTACTTCGACGATTGGTTGATCTGGGCTCCAAACAGTCGAGGAATGCAACAGAGCTACACTGAAAGTGATTCAGTTCCTGGAATATCTAGGCTTCAGGATAAACAGGACCAAGTCAAGACTCACTCCAGAGTCAGGACTTTCAGTGGCTGGGCATTCAATGGAATCTATCCTCCCATACTCTGTCGATTCCATCAACCAAAAGGAAAGAAATAGCGAAGTCAGTCAAGCAATTTCTAAGTCACAAGCTGGCGTCAAGGAGAGCTCAGGAGAGGATCCTGGGTTCTCTCCAGTTTGCATCAGTGACGAACGTCTTAATGAAAGCCAAACTGAAAGACCTAACCAGAATTTGGCGCTCACGAGCAAATGTCAGGTCAGGGACAAACTATCCTCAGTCCCTCTGATTCTAAAGAATCGACTTCGGCGTGGGCGAAAGTCAAGAATTGTCAGTGTCAGTACCCCTTCAGTTCCCTCCACCAGGGATTACCATCCACACAGACGCGTCCTTAAGCGGTTGGGGAGGGTATTCCCATCCCAGGTCCAAAAAGGTTCAAGGAACTTGGTCACCTCAGTTCAGTCAGTTCCATATAAACGTACTGGAGGCAATGGCAGTGTTCTGACTCTAAAAAGGTTGCGACCCCACCAAAGTACTCCCACATAAAGCTAGTTCTGGGACAGCGCAGTGGTATAGTACATTGTATAAACAGAGGAGGCTCCAAGTCACGTCATCTAAATCATGTGATGGTAGCCATCTTCTCCCTGGCAGACAAGTTCAGTTGGCATCTCTCCTCCACTCACATAGCTGGAGTGAGAAACGTCATAGCAGACGCGTTTATCCCGATCAGTACCCCTAGAGTCGGAATGGTCACTGGACAACAGTTCGTTCCAATGGATCCTCCAAAGAGTCCCAGGGCTACAGGTGGATCTCTTCGCGTCCCAAGCGAATCACAAACTCCCCTGTTATGTAGCCCCCACCCCCAACCTGGACCCTCTGGCTTATGCCACGGACACCCTGGCTCTAGACTGGAACAACTGGAAGAAGATTTATGTCTTCCCCCCAGTGAATCTTCTTATGAAAGTTTTAAACAAACTCAGGACGTTCAACGGGTCAAGTGGCTCTAGTAGCCCCAGACTGGCCGAAAAGAGCAATTGGTATCCCCACCTAATTCTGGAGTTGGGCCTTCGTCCTCTTCGGATCCCCAATCCCACCCAGGCTCTCCCAGTCAGTACAAACGAAGACTGTGTTCGCTTCCTCAGGGATTCTCCAAAACCCTAACTTTATGGATTTCATGAAGTTTGCGGCAAAAAGAGATGCGAATATTGACCCTCAGAATATTCTCTTCCTGGAATCCGATAGAAGGGATTCAACTTTGAGACAGTATGATGCTGCTGTCAAAAAGTTAGCAATCTTCCTGAGAGAATGTATTAGAATCAGACAGTTAATTCAGCTATATCCTTTTTCAGATCCTTATTTGAAAAAGGTTTAGCAGCTAGCACGATTACGACAAACAAGTCAGCCTTGAAAAAGATATTTCAATTTGGGTTCAACAGATAGACTTGACGGATTCCTACTTCTCGTCTATTCCTAAGGCATGTGCTAGACTTAGACCTTCTGTAAGGCCTACGTCAGTTCATGGTTCTTAAACGATGTTCTAAAACTGCTTCAGAAACCGATAATGACACATGCTCGTTTATAATGCTCTTAAGGAAAAACACTGTTTTTATTAAGCTTAGCTTCAGGAGCAAGAATTTCAGAACTGTCGGCTTTGTCCAGAGATTCCGGATCATATTCAATTCCTTCCCACAGGGGAGGTACTACTTTCTCCGGAACGTAGCTTTTTAGCAAAGAATGAAGACCCTTTGATGAGGTGGGAACCTTGGAAGGTACTACCCTTCCACAAGACGTATCTCTTTGCCCAGTTACAACTTTACGAGCCTTTCTGTCCAGGACCAATCCTCATCCTCATCGGTCCCCTCTTTAAGAGGGAAAAAGGTGGAACTTTATCCATTAAAGGCATCAGGCAACAAATCCTGTACTTTATTAAGGAAGCAATCCTGACTCTTTCCCGAAAGTACATGATGTCAGGGCAGTTAGCCACCTCAATTAATTATTTCCAACACATGAACTTCGATGAGTTGAAAAAGTATACCGGATGGAAATCGCCGACAGTGTCAAACGCCATTACCTTAAGTCCTTGGAAGCTCTGAAAGAAATTTTCAGCATCTAGCAGCGGGGACAAACATAGTTTCCCCTGATTCTAGTTAAATTGTAGTAGAAGATTCAGTCCTCCTTTCTACCTGCTTCACCCAACAGTTCGTCTATTCCTACCGTGTTCATTACATTCACCTGGTGTCTTAGCTGCTTATATGATGATGTAGTGTGTGCCCCCTATTTTTTGACTAGGGACACTCACAGATGATTATGGATTTTGATCTCATGGATGTTACCCCCTTATTTTTATGCTAGGGGATACATCTCATTTATAATGGTTATGGGTTTTGTATATTAAGTCATATGCATTCCCTTATATATTATCCTTGTTGTTTAATTTGCTCATTTGATTATTTTTTAATTGCTATTATACTTTGATACATGCTTTACACAGATACCATTTTGTTACATGTAAGCCAATTTACCTCTGTACATATGTAATTACCTTATGATAAGAAACATGTTTAGAATTAAGGGTAATTTAAGCATATTTCTATTTTGTATCACTGTGTATTTGTATCTTTTTTAGCATTATATTCTTTTTTATATTTACTTTACTTTTTTTTATTTTTTATTTTTTTTTTTATTTGAGACCTATTTCTGATTTATTTTATTACTTTTGTTTACAATCTTGTGCTATTTCTCTGGTACGATTTCGCGCAGCGACACGAGCTGAGCCCAGAAAAGGGATTTTGACGTAAGGAAAAAATCTATTTCTGGGCGATTGGCTCGTGTCGCCAGCTCCCAATCCCACCCTACCCATCCCTTCGCCCAAGATTGTCTGCTAACTCAGGATGGCCACCAGAGGCGCAGCAGTCGGCAGCATGGGATGGAGTAGTAGTAGTACGAGCTGCTCACTCTGGGGTCTGGCACTCTCCTCATGGAGGGTTTTTGTTGTGGGAGATTTCTATTGGTATTTGGGGCTCGTGGTAGTGGTCTCACTCGCCTAGTGTTCATACGACACCCTCTTGGAGGGTGAGCGAGTCAGTTATACTGACCTTTTTCTTTATTTATTTATTCTCTGGTATGTGTTAGTACATTTACCCTAGAAATAATAGATTAAAGGATATTTCGCTGGCGACACCGAGCCAATCGCCCAGAGAAATAGATTTTCTTACGTCAAAATCCCTTATTTACACTCTACTGAAATGGTAGAAAAATGCAATTGTAAGCTAAAACTCTTATATTCTAGTAATATTCAATTATTTACCTTCATTTTGCAACAAATTGGAAGTCTCTAGCACAATATTTCGATTTATGGTGAATTTATGAAAAAAAAAACATTTTCCTTACGTCCGCGCTAACTCTTCCGAAAAAAAGAAATTTTTTCTTCCGAATTTCGTAATGTTTGCACCATGTTAGATTAGCAGTTACATAAAGTTTTATATATGAAAATGTGCGCAATTTTATGTAGAATACAACGAAAAATAATTGAAGGTTGTAGCTTTCCTCATTTTTGAAACATTTGCATATAAATCATGATAAATAGAAAAAAAACCACATTCGGTCAACTTTGACTCTACCGAAATGGTCAAAAAATGCAATTGTAAGCTAAAAATCTTACAGTCTAGTAATATTCAGTCATTTATCTTCATTTTGAAACAAATTCGAAGTCTCTAGCACAATATTTAGATTTATGGTGAATTTAAAAAAAAAAACTTTCCTTCCCTCTGCGCACGGATTCTCCGCCGCAAATCTCCGAGATGCGTATGTCGCATTCTCGTAATGTTTGCACCATGTTAAATTAGACGTTACATAAAGTTTTACATATAAAAATGTGCGCAATTTCATGTAGAATACAACAAAAAATAATTGAAGGTTGTAGCTGTTCTCATTTTCGAAATATTTTCATATAAAAAAATATATATAAAAATTTCGACATTCGGTCAACTTTAACTCGTCCGAAATGGTAGAAAACTGCAATTGTAAGCTAAAACTCTTACAGTATAGTAATATTCAATCATTTGTCTTCATTTTGAAACAAATTGGAAGTCTCTAGAACAATATTTAGATTTATGGTAAATTTTTGACCCCCCAAAAAAAAAAAAAACATTTTTTTTTACATCCGCGCGTTACGAATTCATGCATCATTTTGTGAAAACATTTTCTCTGTGTTACTTTGATCGTTTTACAATGTGTTATATACCAAAATGATCACAATTTAGTGTACAATACAACGAAAAAAATTAACTCGTTAGCTTTAACTGTTTTGCTCACAGCGCGATTTGAATACAATTATGTATGAAATTTTGTTTTTGCGCTATCATATATCGCATTATTTATGTAAGCGCGCTATGATTTTTTGAAAAAAATATTTTTTCCACTTCCGCGCTCACTCCGACCTCCCCCCCCCCATTTTTATTATACCCCTTCGGCGTAAGAGGGTTAATGAAAAGGTTTAAAATTTCATTAACTAAACTACACCTCTGAAAATTTTATGAGTTAACTGAAATTGATGGAGTTCTGACAAAATTTCCTCAACTGACTTATTTCCAAAACTTGACAGTCATTGTCCATTTTACTTAGCCATGGGCACCTCACAAAAATGTTTAAATGGTAAATGCTACTCTATAGTTTGGACATACTGTATTGGATCATGTAAACTACTGTATTTATAAATATCCAAGGATCCAATATGGGTGACAAATTCTAAGACATATCAGACTTACTTCTATGTTTCTCTTCTTTTGATGTGAACAACTATACGTATATATGTACATATACCTGTAGTAAGCTTGATTTGTTCTAGATACTATCACAGGCTTTCTCAACAACTTCTGCCATTTACTGATTATGCGACATATTGGGTTTAGATATGTTATATAATCACTAATAAAATTGTGTGTGTGATTTTGACGGAAGTAGCAACTTTGGCTGTATTATTGGTATCTATATTTCCTTTAATTCTTCAATGGACAAGAATCCAATATATTTCTATATTTCTAACATTTTTGTATAATTTTTCAAATGAAAATCTTGTAATATAATCACAAACAGGAACATCTAATTCTGAAGTAATCTTGGGACTTGTAGCATTGGCTGTTTTGTTGGCTTCATGTTCTTTATCAACTTCATATTTCTACATTTCTCTATCCAATAAAAATTGTTAAATGAAAATATAATTTGTTGTGCAAGGGTAATTTTTGGATCATAATTTTAGTTGGTTTTTATAGCACTTCTAGAGTTGTAGAGATATACAAAATTCTGCAGTGGTGAATCATTAATCCTGTTTATCATTGATTCTAATGCACAATATCCTGCAGTCAAAACACACTATTAGACAAGGTAAATAGGCGTTTTGTTGGGTGATATGGGTGCAAATCCCATGAAATAACCATGAATCAAACATTTGACATTAGTTCCTGAGGAATTTTACTATACATCAGAGAGACACTTTCAAAAAGGAACAACACTAGAATCCTACACTGGTCTTATTATGTTTTTTTATTTGGTACTAATATATTCAATATTTTTAAAAACATCGCTACATACTGTACTTATAAATTAGTAACTTCAACCAGATTGCTTCAATTTGTTCCTATCAAATTCAGTACAAGTACTCCTCACTTAGCAACGTACTGATTTTATGACAACTCAAGAGTTATGGCGAAAACATGGAGAAGAAAAAAATTAAAATAAAAACATGTCCAATGGTGGCCAAGAGAGGTTATTTGATGCCAATATCCTAGCCTAGCCTAGGTTTTGAAAACCTTGAAATCTATGGCTAAAACAATTAATAAGGCTTTAATATACAATGGTCCCCCCAATATTCGCGGGGGATGCGTACCAGACGCCCCCAATGAATAGTTAGAACCCGGAAATAGTTGGAACCCCAATAAAAATGCTTTATAACCTCCTATTTTGTTAGTTAAAACTCAAGAAAAACCCACAAACAATTTTCATACCTGGTTTTTTAATAGTTTTATCACAAAATGTGCATTTTTATGATGAAATTGATAAAAAAAAAAAAGGAAGTTTGTGGATATTCTCATAGAAAAACAGTGCGAATAAGCAACTTTGCAAATGATGGGGGGGGGGGGGGGGGGGGTGGGGGGGGGGGGGGGGGGGGGGTTATGTTCCAGAGAGAAATATGCGAGTGCCTGAGTCCGCGAATCCAGAGAACACGAATACGGGGGGTCCACTGTCTTTGTAATGAAAAGCTATACAGTTGAACCTCTTAAAGTTGGCATTCTATGGTTTGGGAACTCCACTTGCTGGCTTGATTCAGCCCCCATTAATTCATTGCACGGCCGAACAGGTGGCGCCACATTTGTTTACAACTTCAAGACAGCAAAAATTATGCCATATCTCCTTTGTTTTAGTGTGAATAACTCTTAGTAATAAAAAGATAATGTGTAAAGAAATATGTTTTTTATATTAACTTGAAAATAAATATATATTTTTTTAAATATTCCACTTGAGATGTCTCTACCAAGTCAATTCTTTTAATCAAAACAATGAGACATTTGGCATGCATGAATTCCTTACTCTTAGTATGCTTGAAAGACTTATATGTAATACAGTTTGATAATTTTTATACAACTGTGTACTTACATAAGTATCTGATATGTCACATGAGATCAAGCATAAATCTTTATCAATACTAAAAAATGCTTATCCCATTAGCGAATAATTTAGTGTTCACTTTCCTTAATAGATGGCGGTGTGCTTTGTTTACGTTTTGACGGCAACAGACGGCAACATTCAAATGCCCCATGATCACCGACATTCATTCATTTTTTTCATCTCACTACCCTCTACAACAAAAATAAATAAAGAAAGTAATAGCAATAATTATGAAATAAATTTAGAATATGAAAATCACTGCTAAATAATATGCAGATTATGAGAAAAGTTTAGTACTGTATTGACTTACTAGTAAGCTAATTCGGGAATGTAGGCTAAACGTGTTAAATAAAATACACTATTTTAAAGAAATTCTGCGTTATGAAGTTATGAACTGATGAAGTTAAAATATTTGAGTACGAAAATTATAAAAAGCATTGTCAGAACTTTAAGTAGTAGGCTGTTCAAAACTAGTAAATAATGTGTATATGACTAAAAATTAATGCTATTAGTAAAATTAAGAGAATAACGCGTTTAACGACAAATTCATTTAACGACGTGGTCGCTGGAACGGAATCCCGTCGTTAAAAGAGGAGTACCTGTATTTAAAAAAGCTGATCACTTATTATTATCAAAAAGTTTAACCAGATTATGGATCAAAATACTTAATTCTGATATTGTTGACTCAGAAGATTTGTCTTTAAATCATAAAATTCTAGTTTTATCTAAATGTCATGGGTTCTGATGATGCTAAAATGTAACCAACAGGAACACAGTATATGTATATGCAGCTGATTTGCTTTGTAAGCAATAATATTTTTTTTTAACACATATAGGAGGTAGGGATCCATCCTAATTTATCAACACCAGCTGCTTTTAACTTAAGGGATCAGTTTGTTGTAAAAGAGGAACTTCATGACAGACAGAAGTCCTTCACAGCTTCAATAGCCTTTCTTGAACTCTTAAAAAGGGAAATTTTTGTTTGCTTCACTTCAAACCCATTACAGTACTTAGTTAAAAAAATTTATGAATGCTATTCTAAAATATTGAGGCATTTCTTTATAATATCTGACACTCCTTAAGACAGTAATGCTTTGAAAACACTGGTATTTGTCAGATAAGAATTCTCAATCTTAATTGTAAAACCTCACAGAGAATCCCACAATGGGAGAAAGTGTTCCATTGGCAGAACCAGCATAGAAAGAACTGTTCCCATTGACATAAGTAGCACAGAAAGAATTTCTATAACTTATATGTTAACTCTGTCTCTCAAGTTTTGGGAAATTGTTTTAAAAATTTTCTGACACACTTCTAGAAAAGATGGAAGGATGTCTATAACTTGAGTATTACTGCCAAATGAAGGATTTGTACATCAACCAGAGAAAATTTAGCTCTAATACTAGATGAGGAATGTATTCAGAATACAATATTTTAACAAAAAAAATATCTCCACGTTTTTAGTTATGAACTTACTTGTTTTATTTCTAAAAGAATCTGTGTTCAATACTTGTAAATTTTTTGAAACTGAAAATTGGTCATTCACACAATGTTTTATAAATGACGTACTATTATGTTTGCAGAAACCAACTAGGTCAGGAGAGGTGGCTAACAAGTGTCCATGCATTAAATGTAACCATTACCCTTTTCTCAGATGAGCAAACAAATTTGCAAACTTCTATCTTAGCACTGATGATTACCAAAATTCTAATGGAGGTGTACATACTCTACTTCTATTTAACTTTAATCATTTAAAAATACTGCAGCTGACTGATCAGACAAGAATAAGCTGCAGGTACAGTGCAACTTGTCTCAAATTCTACAGCTGAAAAACCTAGCTCTCACTGGGATGGGGAAGATGCTTTTTTTTTTAAGAACTGGCCCTCACTGACATGAAGGATGTCCCAGGGTGAGGGTCACCTGTCAAGGACTGCTCCTCTCATAATTATGTTGATTAGCTTCTCCACAGACTTTTGTATTAGGTCCTCCAGAAAGAGAGTGGGGTTTAGTGGATTCCAAGTCCTGAGAGCCTAATTCCTCCTCTGCATAATCAATCTGGCTAAGAGCCCAATGAAAATCTGTATGTAGAAACTGAAGTCCCCTGTCAAGAAACAACCATCCTCCTAGACTTTGCAATGGTCTCTATTGATATACTCTTTCTCTCCTCAGTAAGTTCACTGTCAGATAAATCTACCAAGACAAGAAAATTAAAAAAAATTGTGCGAGTGTAAGACAGCACAAAGGCTGGGAGCACAAAAAAATCTAGGAGTGCTATACTGAGGTATTGATGCTGTAGAGTCACTCAAAGGAAAGAGTTGAGATGGGGTTAGCTACAAAGAGTGCATTTTTTTTTCAGGATAAAGGTGCAACTAGGTGAAATGCTACACAAAATAGCTTTGTTTTGATTATTAGGCTCTTCTACAAACTAGTAGTTAAACTGCTTGTTGGAGGAATGTAAAATGAAAAAGAAAGCTTGTACACGTTCAGTACTGACATCAGCATAACCTTGTGTGCTTGGTACATTTTAACGGCAACCACATTAAAACTTGCTATTGTCCAAGACATATATGTAATATTGAATATGCAATGACCTGAAATAGAGACTAATTAAATAGTATAAGACTGTATTACAGAGGGACCTCAACAAACATAACCTGGAGCCAACTTGCATGACTTGTAGAATACCGCAATAACCAATTTTTGAAGTAATTGAAATAAGCTTATGCCTAAAACCCATAATTTTGATGAAGTTATGAATTTCAATTCATAATATCAATTTTACTTTATCAATGAAACTCAGGATGTATCTGCAAAACTAATTTCTAAAAATATTTTCAATACAGCACTGTACAGTATAGCATACAGTATATGCAGCTTATTGCAATAGTTCTACTTATTTATGCTAATATGTAAAATATACAAAGAAAACTTCCTAAAATAAAATTTTATTTTAAGGGGGGGGGGGGGAAATGAGCTTTTTCATTTTGAAAATTTTACAAAACATTATTCACTATGCCCACCTCCATCTCTCTCTGGTACAATATTTTTTATCAATACTTAATTGATATTGCAATTTTAGTACTTAATACAGTAACATAATACTGTAAACATATACCATATTTTTACTTCAAGTGTACGTACAGTGGACCCCTAGTTTTATGTGTTTCACATTTCCCTGGTTCAATTTATCACGGATTTTTGTGGAACACATTATTCACTTATCCACATGGAAGCTTCAGTAATTTGCAATTTTATCTATTGACCATATCTCTAAATTATTAATAATTTGCTTATTTCTATAGAGCAACTATTTATTCACTAATTACTGTATTATTTTCATATTGTGTATGTGACTGATATTGATTTTTATGATAAAAATGATTTACAGCATACTTATAATGCAGTTACGCATCTACTATTTAGTGTAATCCAGGTTGGGCCTCATACTGAGCTCTCTCTCTCTCTCTCTTTCTCTCCGTCCTTCTACACAGCCTCTCTCTCTCTCTCTCTCTCTCTCTCTCTCTCTCTCCAAGTTGTTGTTTTTGATTAAGCTGACCTTGTGTCAGCACAGGCTCTTGCTCACAGAGCAGCCCGTAATCTCTCTAAGAGTAATTTAAGAGGTATTTGAAATGATACTACTGTAAAGATTTTTTTATGATAGAGCATATTGTACAATATTTAAGGTATTCTCTAATTATTTTCATTTCATTTTCAAGTAAAATCAGACTGGAAAATTAAATGAAAATAATTTGCAAATTTTTTTAAATATTGTACAACATGCTTTATCATAAAATACTTTACAGTACTATCATTTCAAATACATCTCACATTACCCTTACAATGAGAGAGAGAGAGAGAGAGAGAGAGAGAGAGAGAGAGAGAGAGAGAGAGAGAGAGAGAGAGAGAGAGAGAATCGTACCCCTATTATGCTCAGTCTGGGGCCCAACCTGGATTGAGCTTAACCCTTAATGGACAGATTGATCCTTGAGAGTAGTAAACAGATTTGGGGTGGTGGACGGATTGATCCTGTAGTTATACAATTGGGCGGGAAAGAGGTGCCAATACTTTTATACCCCATAAATTCACTTATGGCAACTCTAAGACTGACTAAGATCACGAGTGTGGGCGTCTCAGACTTCAGTAGTGCTTGTGACTTGAGGGGGGAATGTTCTACATCTCTCTGACATGATGACTTTTTGTAAATTTGCTCGTAAATATACCAAGGGGTTGCTGTTGTTTTTTGTTCTCGTCTTTAACAATAGTATGTCGGTTGTAAATGTAATTTTACAAAGAAAATTGCAAAGAAATATTAGAAAAACATATAAATGTAAAAAAAAAAGTTACTGAATCTTCGTTCTCAGTAAATTTACGTAAATATTTTTCGACACATATGCTAAGAATTTGTTACTGCTTTTCTTTCTTATCTGTTTTGATATTGTATGAGCAGTAATTTATAATTTTACAAAATAAAATAAATTTATTCATTAAACAAAACATATATAGTAAGTTAGTTGGTAAAATTTACGATGTCTTGGGGTTGTAAATGGTCATTTTCAACTTCTTGTGGAAGGTAATGAAATTTTTTTAGAATTATTTTCTTTTGCTACGTACATTTGCATATCTTCCTCCATCCATTGATGTGTTTTTTCTTAACTTGGCTGACCTCAAAGTTTACCTGGCCTTGAAGAATGAGGAGAAATGTATTTTATTTTTACATTTGGAAGCCACCATCGAGAATCAGCAGGTTTTAACACGGTGAAAACTTCAACGCAACCCTTAACAAACACTCAATAATAATAACAGAAAATGACTCTATAATCAGCTGTTTCTCAATTCTGTTGTTTATGTCGGTACAGATTTACAATGGCTTCATCCGTAATTCTAAAACCCTGAATTTCTTAAGTGAAGGATGGAGCACCATCATAAGCATGAGAGAGAGAGAGAGAGAGAGAGAGAGAGAGAGAGAGAGAGAGAGAGAGAGAGAGAGAGAGAGAGAGAGAGAGAGAGAGTTAGGTTGTTACACTGACAGACATCCATTAACAAAAGTCAAATAATAGTTGTGTATTGAGAATACAGGCAGTCCCCAGCTTACGATGGGTTGGGCTTACAACGTTCCGAGGTTACGACACTTTGTAATTATATGTCAGAATTTATTTCCAGATTTACAACGCATGTGCCCGGGGGTTATGACGTTTACGACGCCAATCTGACATGAAAATTTTGCGGCTTATAATGATTTTTGGCTTACGACACATCTCAAGAATGGAAACCCCGTCGTAAGCCTGGGGACTGCCTGTAATGAGCATTTTAATAAAACTATGGTTTTACTGTAATCATATTAAATGTATTAAGACCATATTATCGTATTATAATATGAACAGAGCGATCTGCCATTTGCATACTGGTTTTCTTTATTCTTAAAATATCAGCTGATTTCATTTTACCGACATCATCACTGCCATTAGTTGCTGAATGGAACTTAATTCTGAGATACATGTCTTTCATAAATTATCTAAGCTGGGTTTAAAAATTACAGCTGCTTTATCCATAAACATTGTAAATTCAATGAAGTAGATGATTTTTTGCCAGTTTCAGAAGGTGCTTTTGCCTCCTAAACATGATGTTGGCAATCAGCTGTTTCTTAATTCTGTTGTTCATGTCTATACAGGTTTACAGTGGCCTTATGCACAATTCTAAAACCTCGAATTTCTTAGTGGAGGATGGAGCATCATCATACGTATTGTGATTGAAGAGGAAAAGAGAGAGACGAGAGACAGTTGCCCCGGTTAGGTTGTTACACTGACAGATATCCACTAGCAAAAGTTGAATAATAGTTGTGGGACGAATAATGGTCATTTTAATAAAATTGTTGTTGTACTATATCTAATTGTATTGCATGTACGTATTATTATCTTATTATACAATATGAACAGAGCAATCTGCCATTTACTCTGGTTTTGTTTACATTCTTGAAATTATCAGCTGATTTCATTTCACCGATACCAATGTCTTTAGTTGCCGAATTGAACTTAATTCAGATACGTTTCTTTCGTAAATTACCAAAGCTGGGGTTTAAAAATTGCAGCTACTTTATTTATAAATGTAGTAAATCGAATTAAGTTCTCCATGTGTTTTTGCCCATTTCAGATGGTGCTTTTGCCTCTAAAACTTTTGCAGTCTGCTCATTATCTATAATTCCCACTCATGCCTTTCCTAGAGGCCAATATTTCCTTGGTAGTAGTACTTTATAATCAAATTACAGTGTTTTATGATATCGACAGTTCCCCAGCTACCCTTGATATCATGATGTTCCAATTTTAACCCTTAATGGGCGGATATATTCATGAGCAGTAGTAACAGGTTTTGGGTGGTGGACAGATTCACTCATGGTGAGTAACAATATTATGCACCATCGATTTGGGGGAATCGGGTGGGAAAGAGGTGCCATTACTTCTATAGCCCATAAATTCACTAATGGCAACTTTTAGACTGGTTCAGATAAAGTGGGCACCTCAAGACAGAGTAAGTTGTGTACTTGACTTCAAGGAGAGATGTACTGCCTCTCTATCTCTCTCACATGATGTCTTAATACATATTTTCTCATAAATATAACCAGGGGTGGCTGTTGGTTTTAGTTCATATCTTTTAAGATAGTATGGGAGTTATAATTGTAATTTTGCAAATAACAGTGCAAAGAAATATTAGAAAACACAAGTATAATCCAAAATAGTTACATACTTCATCTTTGATTTTAATAAATTCCTGTAAATATTTTACAACAAATATGCTCAGAATTTGTTACTGATTTTAGTTATCATCAATTTTTGATATTGTGTGAGCTGCAATTATAATTTACAAAATAAAATTGTTCATTGAAAAATATGTGTAATTTGGTAAAATTTATGATTGTCTTGTAAAAGGGACCCTGTAAATAGTCATTTTCAATTTCTCATGCAAGGGAAAATGTTTTCATTTTTTTTTTCCTTAAACCAAGTCCATCTGCATATCTTCCTCTTTCCATTAATGTGGTTTTTTCTTAAATTGGCAGACCTCAAAGTTTCCCTGGCCTGGGTTGCTGCATATTGATTTTTAACCTTGGCTATTAAGGGTTAAAGGAATACATTGATGGGGATCTACTTCCAATGGGTATTACTCTGCAACAGTGACATCACAGGCGTTGAGCATTTGTCGTGAAGTTTACCACGTATTTTTCCTTAATGAATACAAGTTTTTTTTTTTTTTGTAATGGTTAGCTTTGCCAAACATTTTGAAACCCTGAAGATACCAATTTTACACATTTTTAGTACAATAATTCCAATAATTATTGTTTGTATTTATGTACCAACTAACTTATATCAACTGATGGAGTTATGTAATTTAATAAATTAGTGGTTGTCTTATTGACGAACATACCTCTAAACCTACAAATTTACATGAAAAATGGAGGGTCGTCTTATACGCCGGCATATATGGCACATACATTATAAGTATGCTGTCAATCATTTTTATCATATAAAAACAAGTATTTAGTTACAGACATTATAATAAAATACAGTGCAGGTGCCCCTCAGTTAACGGCAAGGGTTCCCTTCCTAGCCGCCAACATCGAACGATTTTTGACGCTAAGCGATTTTAAAGTCTACGGCCGACACACACCTTCTTTCAAGTAACTAGACCAGTTAACAGCGCCCTAGACCAGTCAAACGGCACCATAATCTCACAATGGCACAATAAGTAACATTATATTTATGCAGTATAGTAGTATAGAATTTACTGTACAGTAGTACTGTACAGTACAGTAGTACCTCGAGATACGAAAGGCTCAACTTACGAAAAACTCGAGATACGAAAGCTAACACGAAAATTTTTACTGCTCTACATATGAAAAGTTTTCAAGATACGAAAGGTTTCTGAAAGTCCGAGATTCGCCCCATAACAATTTTGAAACTCGCGCCGCACGCCACCATCTTAGTTATAGTAGACTCGCCACCATCCTCCTGCTCTCCCATTGGTTCCTGATGCTAGCCAAGCCATGAGATCCTTCTCTCTAATTGGACAGCATCCCTCCCATCATGCATCTTCTATACATACGTGTTGGCGTGCCTTAGCTCGGCCACTCTGCACCCGAAACTTTACCGTACGCAATCGGCATTCGTTCGCTCCAACGATTTCGTTTAGTAACGTAAATTCGTTAGTGATTTCGTTGCAGTACATATTATCGTGTTGTGCGAAGACTGTATTGAGTAACTTTACGTAAATTAACGTAGACATGGGTCCCAAGAAAGTTGAAATTCAAGGAAAGAAGCGCATGCTGTCTTTGGAGACAAAGATGGAGATCATAAAGAAGTACGAAGCTGGTATGCGATTGAGTGTGATCGCAAAGGAATACGGCCGTAATCCGTCGACAATAGGCACCATCCTTAAACAGAAGGATGCCATCAAAGCAACTACACCGTTGAAGGGCATCACTATTTTGTCCAGCAAGAGGAGCCATGTGCACGACAAGATGGAACGGCTGCTCCTCGTCTGGATAAAAGACAAAGAAATTGCTGGCGATACGATAACGGAGACGGCAATATCTCACAAGGCCAGTGCTATTTTCGGCGATTTGATTGCGCAGGCGGAAGACGACGGAGGGGAAGGGACTTCAACGCCACCCCCAGAGTTCAAGGCTTCGCATGGCTGGTTCGAGAAATTCTGTAAATGGACTGGCATCCATTCGGTGGTGCGTCATGGGGAGGCTGCCGGCTCGGACACGAAAGCGGCCGAAGCATTTAAGAAGACTTTCGACGAGATGATGACCAAGGAAGGCTACAGTTCTCAGCAGGTTTTCAACTGTGATGAGACTGGCCTTTTTTGGAAAAAAATGCCTCGTCGGACGTACATCACGCAGGAAGAGAAGAAGCTACCCGGGCATAAGCCTATGAAAGACAGGCTTACGCTCGCACTTTGTTCCAACGCCAGTGGGGATTGCAAGGTGAAGCCCCTACTGGTGTATCACTCCGAGACTCCTCGAGCCTTCAAGGCCCACAAAGTGTTGAAGGAGAAGCTTCCAGTGATGTGGAGGGCTAAAATGCAAAAAGCCCGGGTAACCGAAGGCTTTTGTTTTGTTCACCGAGTGGGTAAAATCTGTGTTTCGGCCCAACTGTGAAGAGTTTGCAAGAGAAGCGCCTCCCCTGAAATGTCTGCTGGTGTTGGACAATGCCCCTCCCCACCCTCCTGGCCTCGAGGAAGATATCCTAGCGGAGTATTCCTTCGTTAAGATTCTTTTTCTTCCGCCCAACACCACCCCTCTCCTCCAGCCCATGGACCAGCAAGTGATAGCGAACTTTAAGAAGCTGTATACGAAACATCTTTTCAAAAGATGTTTCGACATCACCGATACCACAAACCTCACCTTGCGTCAATTTTGGAAGGAGCATTTCGACATCGTCATTTGCATCCGACTCATCGACCAAGCTTGGCAGGAGGTTTCGAGGCGAACCTTGAATTCCTCGTGGAGGAAACTCTGGCCTGATTCGGTATCCGCCCGAGACTTCGAGGGATTCGACGTGGGTGAAGCTGGTGCTGCTGAGTCCGAAACAGTTGACGATCCCGAAACTGTTTCCCAACCAGATCTTGACGAGATCGTTGCACTCGGCAAGTCCATGGCTGGTCGTCGACGAGGACGACATCAACGACCTTCTCTAGGAGCACCAAGAGGAGCTTACGACGGATGACCTGAAGGAGTTGGAGGCCATGCAACATAACGTCGTTCAAGAGGAGTTCTCTAGCAGCGGCGATGAAGAGGAGGAGGAGCCTATGACAACGGCAGAAATTAAGGATGTCTTAGCCGCTTTTCATAAAGTGCAATCGTTTATCGAGAAAAAGACACCCCAAAAAGGCTCACACAGGTCGTATGCTTGCGCAGTTCGATGACGTTTGCCTGAGTCGTTTCAGGAACATTGTGAAAAGTAGGCAGAAGCAATCTTCCTTGGATCGTTATATTTTAAAGAGGCCTTCAGCATTAGCAGGAGTAAGCAAAAAGGAAGAACCAAGTGATAAAAAACAGAAAGTTGAAAGCAAAAAGGAAGAACCAAGTGATGAAAAACAGAACGTTGATAGTGGTGATGAAGATGAAATCCTGTACTATTTAAAAAAAGGCCTACGTAAAAGTAAAAAAAAGTTAAAAATAAAAAAAAAGAAATTTTTTTTTTAATTTTTAGATTTTTGTAAGTTAAGTGTTACAGTTTTGTTAATGTGTTTCGTAAATTTTAGTTTTATAGTTTTCCTTAAATTTTGTACGTGTTTTCGTAAAGTTAAGTGTACGTATGTACGTACGATATCTGCCGTTTGTCCTCCTCCTCCTCTGCCGCCACTTTCGGAGATAGCCTCACTCGAAAGCTAAGCTTCCACATTTTACGTTACAGTAATAATATTTCTTGTACACTAATATACACTTTATTTACAGGTTTTGGATTTTTATTCTTAATTTAGGTATTGAATGCTCCAAATTGTTGTATTTCATTGTTTATAGGGCAATTTAGCTTTATTATGAAATTTAATGGGGTGTTTTTGGAGGGCTTGGAACGGATTAGCCATTTTACATGTAAAATGTGTTCCAAGATACGAAAAACTCATTATACGAAGGCCGCCTCAGAACGGATTAATTTCGTATCTCGAGGTACCACTGTACATTATAGAATTAAAAATACTGTAAAGTGAATAAAGTCTACCTTTAATCCTTTGGGTTTCTAGAGTATGTAAAGATATACTTAATAAGGTTTCGTACAGTGTACAGGTAGCTACAGTGTTGAAGTCAAGATAATTCGTCTTACGATAATCCGATTTTACAAGAGACCAAATTACAATAGCCTAACTTTATCCCATCTTCTAGTTAAATAAGTTAGAAAAAACAGCAAAAGATAATGATGAAAGTAAAGTTTTAATGTTATACTCGTTATGCAAACGTGTACGGCCATGAACATCTCAACGAGGAACAACTTTTATTTCTTCTAAGTACTACCGAACTGGATAACAACAATATACATTTGGCTTGTATTTCAACCATCGTACTGTAGTAAACAGTTACCGTTGTTGTTACAGATGATATTATGTAGAATAGGACTGAGATATTTAATGTAGTAACTTTATTCACTATAGATCAAAGATCAATAGGGAAATATACTGTTAAATTTAAACCTAGTTGTAGCTGAAGCTGAGAAAACTGTTCAAGCTGCTAATGACCATTATCGTGCATCGGCAACAAGAATAAAACTCCAGTAAACATATGCCATCAAATGCAACCATAGATAGAATTGAGATAAAATCATCTTAATCAAAACTACTGTGCTTGAAAGAACACATTTTCCTGTTGGTTTCACGCCAATAAAAGATAAATAATGTAAAGTTCGTATTACGATGATATAAAGGGAAATTGCGAACGGAATCACTTAATTGTTTTACTCTTATTAATAAACATGCCGCCAACGTAATCTGTTAACGAAAAGAAGAAAAAAAAACAATTTATATAGTCACAAAGAAACATTCAAGTTATATTTCAGCCTAAAAACATGTCGTATAAAGAAAAATGACCTCGTCTCATTTAAGTCATGTATCTAGATATTCGTTTATGCTAACGAGAATAAAGAAAATTTGCTCAGAATTGCGTTACATGTGGCGAAACAAACTCGTATTCGCCATCAGCTGATTTCCAAACCAAAAAAATTGACCGCTCAGCGGAATAGCAGCTTAGATCAACCATAGCATTTCATAATACAATAATATGAGAATACATACATACAATATTATTGGAGACAAGGGGAAATGTAAAACTTTTTAAAAGATTTATGGAAAAGATGCATATTTACTATTTCTTCTGTGCTTATCTTAATTTTCGCCACTATGCCATCTATGTAGCAGTGGCATCTCAAGCTCGTACGGTCATACATAAATTTTTTGCTCATATAACGAAGCGAAAAATCGACCGAGCTGGTTATATTTTGTACTTCTATCCCATAGAAAAAGCAAATAAATTGCAGTTGCAAAATCGAATGTATACACGAGTTTTGCCTCTTAAAATCTACGCAACAATTGTAAAAATGTTATAATAACGTGATTCAGTGATATAATAGGGATTTTGACAAAGGAAAAATCTATTTCTGGGCAAGGGCCTGTGTCGCCCAGTGAAATGTCCCTTTAGCACACATTTTTAAGGTATAAATATTGCTAGAATACCAGAGAAAAAAGCTAATATGGAAATGCCAGAGTATTCTGGCTCGCTCACCTTATTTAAGGTGTCGGTATTGTTTCTGGGGCGAGTGAAACCACTACCAGAGGTCCTTTGGCATTTAGATTCATCCTTCTTCAATATCCCTCAACTACAGAGGAGCCGATCTAAGGCCCACTACTCGCTACCGTTACGGCCAGCGCCTCTGACGTCATTCCTGCAGATAGCACCCAAGCTTGGGCCAAGAAGGGTGGGGTAAAAGGAAAGGGTGGGATTTCACTGGGCGACACAGGCCCTTGCCCAGAAATAGATTTTTCCTTTGTCAAAATCCCTTTTCTGGGCTCAGCCTGTGTCGCTACATGAAATAGTACCAGAAAAATGGCCGTACAAGCTTGGAAAGAAGAAAGCACACAAGTAACATTATAGGATAATCAAAATCAATTCAGGTTAATTGCTATAATCTAATAATAAGGTTACAGAACAAGTAACAATAGAGCAATTGGAGCCTTAATGCTAAATCAAAATACAAACATAACAGATACTTAAGAGTAAATAGCAAGGCTTAAATGTAAATTGTGACTAATCCTAGGAACAAAATAAAAGGAAACATCACAAATATATACAACATGTGGCATCCAAGGTACAATATGGCTATATTGACGGCTGAGCTACGGCAAGAATGCTAGCGAGGCAGGTAGGAAAGAGAGATATAAGTTAAACTACTTACTACTAGTTAAGCAGTGTCAGGGGAAACTGTGTTTCCGGCTGCCACTGCTGGAAATTTAAGGGCTTCTAAGGACTTAAGATAAAGGCGTTTGAATACTGTCGGAGATTTCCAGCCTGTGTACTTCTTCAGATCATCAAAATTCATATGTTGAAAACAATTAATAGAGGTAGCTACTGCCCTAACATCATGTACCTGTGGGAAGGACTGCGGGTTGGCTTGCTTTATAAAGTATAAAATTTGCTGTCTAATTCCTTTTAAGGAAATGGTGCCTCCCTTTTCCCTAATAAACAGAGGGCCTGAAGATTTTAGGGCAGTTTTACTTAGATATGCTTTTAGTGAAGAAACTGGACATAAGGAAGGGTCCTGTGGAAGTGAGAGAATTTTCCATGGGGCCCATTCTTAGCTAGAAATTGGCGATCTGGAGAAAGTAACACTTCTCCTGAAGGGAGAAACTCTATATGACCTGATTCTCTAGATAGAGCCGACAGTTCGGAAATCCTGGCTCCTGAGGCCAGACTTTACAGGAATAATGTTTTCCTCAGGAGAGCTAAATAGTCACACGAGTCATTATTAGTGTCCGAGGCCAATTTAAGGACATCATTTAAAAACCATGACACAGAATTGGGCCTCTCGGATGGTCTGAGTCTAGCGCAGGCCTTGGGGATAGATGAAAAATAAGAATCTGTCAGATCTATTTTGAATCTAAACTGGAAGATCTTCTTAAGGGCAGACTTAGTAGTAGTAATAGTACTAGCTGCTAAACCTTTCTCAACTAGTGTCCTGAAAAAGGATAATGGCCAGATTCGTGGTCATGGTTTGTGCATTAGAGTCCCTCAGGAATACAGCTAGTTTTTTAACTGCTGAATTATATTGACGCAACATCGATTCCCTTTTATCAGGTTCTAAGAATAAGATGTTCTGGGGATCGATATTAGCATCCCTTTGTGCCGCAAACTTCATGAAGTCCATAAAGTTAGGGCTTTCTGAATTCCTGAGGAAGTGAACACAGTCCGCGTTTGCACTAGTTGTGATAGTTTGGGATTGGGAATCCATTGAGGTCGGAGTCCCAATTCCAGTAGAAGTGGGAACCAATTGCTCTTGGGCCAATTGGGGGCTATTAGAGCAATGTGGCCTTAGAACGTCCCGAGTTTGTTCAGGACTTTCAAGAGAAGATTCACTGGAGGAAAGAGGTAAATCTTCTTCCACACATTCCAGTCTATAGCCATCGCGTCCGTGGCATAAGCCAGAGGGGTAGGTTGGGGGCCACATAACAAGGGAGTTTGCGGTTCGACCCGGTACTAGTTGACAGACCCAACTGAATGACTCCTTGTCCAGGGACCACTCTGACTCCTGCGGAACTGAACGTGATAGCGCATCCGCTACCACGTGTCTTACGCCCGCTAGATGAGTGGCGGACAGGTGCCATTTGTTCCTGTCTGCTAGTGAAAATATGGCTATCATGACATGGTTCACGTGGCTCGACTTGGAGCCTCCCCTGTTGATGCAGCGTACTACTACTGCACTGTCCAGCACCAGCTTGATATGAGATTGGCAGGATGAAGCTTTTTCAGGGTGAGGAACACTGCCATATCTTCCAGTACATAGATATGAAGCTGGCGGAATGGTAGGGACCAGGTTCCCTGTACCTTTTTGTACTGTGAGTAACCGCCCCAGCCACTTAGTGATGCATCTGTGTGGATCACTAAGGACGGCGGAGGGAATTGGAGCGGAATTGTCTTCCACAAATTCTTGATCTCCGTCCACGGGTGGAGTCTTTTCCGTAAAATCGCCGGGATAGGTGCTAGTTTGTCCCGGGATCTCTTGTTTGCTCTTGAACGCCAAAACCCGGTTTATGTCCTTTAGTCTGGCTTTCAGAAGAACGTCCATTACTGAAGCAAATAGGAGAGAACCTAAGATTCTTTCTTGGTTCCTCCGGGACGTCTGCTTGCACTTGAGAAATTGTCTGGTTGCTTTGGCTATTTCTCTCTTCTTCAACGGCGGAATTGATAGTGTGGGAGTTTAAGTCCCATTGAATGCCTAACCACTGGAAGCGGGACTCCGGTGTTAGCCGGGACTTGATTTTGTTTATCTGGAAGCCTAGGTGTTCCAGAAACCGGATTACTTTGACCGTTGCTTTGCGGCATGCTTCGATGCTTGTGGCCCACACAAGCCAATTGTCCAGATAAGCTACTAGCATTATTCCTTGAGACCTTAGTTCTTGAACAACTGTCTCCGCCAGTTTTGTAGATATCCTGGGGGCTACGTTGAGCCCGAACGGCATTACTTTGAAAGAGAAGGCCTGCTTTCCTAGTCTGAAGCCTAGAAACGGGCAGAAGTGTCTTGCTACTGGAACATGATAGTAGGCATCTGTAAGATCTATAGAGGTGGTGACAGCCCCAAGGGGAAGTAAGGTCGGCACCTGCGAAACGGTCAGCATCCGGAACTTGTCGTAACGAATGAATAAGTTCAGACGGGACAAGTCTAAAATTATTCTTCGTTTGTTTGAGTCTTTCTTTGGCACGCTGAACAAGCGACCTTGAAATTTTAAATGCTTGACTCTTGACACTACTTTTTGAAGGAGTTCCTGAGAGTACTCTACCAATTCCGCTGTTGGTTGCTGATAAAAGGTGTTGGATGGAGGGGGACCTTTGAGCCAACTCCATCCTAGACCTTTGGACACAATGCTTTGGGCCCATTTGCTGAACCTCCAACAGTGACGAAAGAGGAACAGCCTCCCCCCTACCTGGGGGATTCTCACTGGTTTGAGGAAGGGTGTGCACCACGTCCTCCTCGGGAACCCTTGCCTCAGTTGGAGGCTCTTCCGCCGCCCCGTTGACAGAAGGCGCCTCTAGCTCTGCTACCCCTGCCAAACCTGTTGAAGGTCTGAAAGGACTGGCTTTCAAACACTGGGTTGTAGGCAGGGGAGACAGTGTAGGAGGTCGAAGCCTGTGCCTGTTGCGGCAATTGTGTCAGCAGCACAAACTGCTGTTGTGGCAGCAGCACAAACTGCTGTTGTGGCTGCGACCTAGAAGTTGAAGGTTGCGGTACTTGTGATACCGGAACCACTTGCACTAGAGTCTGCTGTTGAGGAGCCTGGAAAGGCTGGAATTTCCTAGGCTTCTTTTTCGATTTGGGATTCGATCCAGCGGACTCTGGTTTGCGTTTGGTGACGAATCCCCAGCAAACACTTAGACTCTGATTGAATCTGACTGCCTCGCAGTGAACTTTGTTCACTACAGAGGCCGGGAAAAGGTCAGAGCCCCAAATGGATGAGGCTAAAAGCTTGTTAGGCTCATGGCGGATCATGGCCTCCGCCAGTACGTTTCCTACAATTTCGTCTAGCTATGACGAAATCATACAAGTCACATTGCATCGAGTACAAAAGTGACTTGGCAATGATCTTGAATAACTGCTCTTCTCCGTAGATTAGAGCCGATACTTCCGTCATAACTAGCGAGTTGAGGGACCTGAACAGCCTCATCCTGGCTTCATACTCAGTCTGGATGAGGTTCTCTGACAGCCTGGGCAATCTTTCGCTGAATAGAGTGATGGAGCACTCCGGCTTCAGCTTACCCACTGAAAAGGTGGCCGGAAGATCTACCCAGTGATCATCAGTTACGGGGAGCAGGAGGGAAGTATGTTCTGTCTCCCGGAGCTGGGGCATGGGTTCGTCCTTCATCACAGCTTGCAAGGTCAATTATGCCACCTTCGATGTGAACGGGATGGGTGTATCCTCGTCCACGGTGAAGATTGTGAAGGGGCTCTTAAATGCAGTAACCTTGGTGTTGGTACACTGCCACTCCTCCAGGTTACGCAACCATGCCTGCTGCGCCTGATCCCGGGAAAGAATTACTGTCTCTTTCGGGACCTTGTCTTCCCTTCTCATAGCTGCTTCTGTGAGGCGGACATAGCCTATGAAAGGGGGCTGTAATCCTTGCGGATGGAACTCGAAGTCCTTAATCCTTCGAGTTCCGCTTGGCAGCATGCCGTCCACATAAGGAGCATAAGAAGCAACCCTCCAAGGGTTGTTAGGGGTAAAGGCAGGGTAAAGGCAGGAAGGGTAGACGAGTCCAGCATCATCAAGCTCTGAGCTGCCAGGCGAAAGAGGATGTCACCGTCCGTTGGGCCGATAAAACAGCTGCATTTGTACTCATCCGCACTGAAGAATACCACCACAAGTTGGATGAGATACTGGCAGACAGCAGCAAATTCCAGAGAATCACCAAGAACCCGGTAGATGACATTAAACGTGAGGCTAATAGGATTAATGAGACTGTCAATGCAGTTTCCAATGCCCTTCACTTGCTGCCGATCGTAGGGGACTACGACCTTGGCTACATATACGGGAACGTTAAAACCCATAAACCAGGGAACCCGTTACGCCCCATTATTAGCCAAATTCCCGCTCCTACATACCAGCTTGCGAAGAAATTGAATACTATTTTGACTCCTTATGTTCCAGATGACCACAGTTTAAAGTCATCTGCCGAGTTTTTAGAAGCCCTGAAAACGACACCCTCCAGAGAAGTTATTGCATCGATGGACGTGAAGTCCCTCTTCACGAACGTCCCCGTGGATGAAACAATTCAGATAATCCTGGATCGTGTATATAGAGACGACTCCACGCCCCCATTAAACATCCCTGAGCATGCCCTCCGAAAACTCCTTGATATTTGTACAAAAAAGGCCCCTTTCTCCACCCACAGAGGACATATGTACACTCAGAAAGACGGTGTAGCGATGGGTTCTCCCCTCGGAGTACTTTTTGCGAACTTCTACATGGGTGCTGTGGAACGTCGGGTATTCGCCAACATCAAGAAGCCGTCTTTGTACGTCCGGTATATTGACGACACTTTCATTAGCGCCAGCACAGTGGAAGAAATAGAGCGCCTGCGACAAGCCTTCCACGACCACAGCAGACTCAACTTCACCATCGAACATTGCCGTGACCGTTGCCTCCCCTTCCTTGACGTCCTCGTCGGGCAACAAGAGGAGCGCTTCGTAACACAGGTGTATACGAAACCCACGAACCTGGGCATGTGCCTGAACGGCGAGAGCGAGTGTCCAGAGAGATACAAGCGCACTGCGATCAGCGCCTTCATCAGGAGAGCTCTCTCACACTGCTCTTCGTGGAAGGAAACGCACACTGAATTAGAACGTGTTGCCCAAGTTTTAATTAACAACGGGCATTCCAACCGGGACATCACTAAATGCATTCACAGAAACATCAATAAATGGTATCAGCAGGAGCTTCGTCCCGCCGCCCTTGAAGACGTCACTCTCTTTTACAAGGGAGTATTTCATAAGAAATACAAAGAGGACGAGCGAGCCCTTCGTACCATCTTAGAAAGGAACGTCTCCCCCACGGACCCTGCGAAAAAAGTGAAATTAATAATTTACTACAAGAGCAAGAAGACCAGTGGCCTGATTATGAAAAACAATCCAGCCCCCGTGATGCAGGACCCTCTCAAGAAAACTAACGTTGTCTACCAGTACAAATGCCCTGTCCAGGAATGCCCCGGCGCTTACATTGGTATGATGACTATGCGATTTTCGAAGAGGATATCCTGCTACGCTCAGGAAGGCGCCATCCATAATCATGCTAAAAACGTCCACAATACCAGGATAACTAGGAATGACATTATTCCTAATATCAGAATTATCGATAAGGCGGCAGACCACCGTCGCCTCCGCCTCTTGGAGGCCCTACACATCGGGAAGGAGAGACCCAGCCTCAACACCACCCAAAAGACTTCACTCCTCCCGACGGTGGCGCGTAGGGCGCCGCCCGCCAGCACCTTAGAGCCGATCGAATGGGCCAATCAGGTGCCCCTGTCTATCGGCAATGACCTTCCCAATACTACGCTCCCAGTCTCCAGTGTCCGCACGCGAAGAGCAGTGCGAGCTTCCACCTCTGCAAGACGGCTTGACTCAGGGACTTAATCCTCTGTTCAGCCAATGAAAATGCAGCGCCCATCAGACAGAGCACCTGGGACACAATAAATACCGCCGAACGACCCCATTCTAATCAGTTCACGCTCACCTTTCCTTGAAAATGAACCAATGATACGGTTGGAAACGTTGGAATTCCGTTACTAAGGTTTGTTAACCACTTTTGTTATCATATCAATAAATTATTATTTTTAGAAAACATTTCTTTAACCGAGATATGAACATCGGCCAGCTATTAGCAAATATTAGCCCTGATGAGAAGAGAATAATAAGAAGAATTGAAAAGACCACTGATGCTGCCATCATCTTTAACAAAACATATTATACATATTATAGTATTATTATTGGAAAATATTGATAATAAACTTATCACAAACATGTCCATAAAAATTATCTCATCTCAGTAAGAGAGAGAGAGAGAAATCATTAAATTCATTGGCATTATTACTTTCCCAGCTCCAAGTGTCACTGGAGTTATGAGAAGGTAAGGAAATTGATACAGAAAAAGACAAAGGGAAGAATTTTCATTTGAAATTAGTTATCATATTATTACTACTTTTATTATTATTATTATTATTATTATTATTATTATTTGAAAATATAATAAACACATGAATCTACCATAAAAATTCTCTCATTTCAGTAAGAAAGAGGAGTTATCCTTACAAGTGAAATGGAAAGGTCATTTTCATCTCTTTAAAATAGTGAATTTTGTAATTACAGTTTTATTAATATTATTATTATTATTATTAAACAACTGAAATTATCAATAAACATTTTACATACTAGTACCATAAAAATTCTTTCATCTCGGTAAAAGAGAGAGAGAGAGAGAGAGAGAGAGAGAGAGAGAGAGAGAGAGAGAGAGAGAGAGAGAGAGAGAGAGAGAGAGTGAGTTTATCTCTCTGTTCTCTCAGAAAATACTTATAACGCTTCCAGCTAAAGAGGAGGGGGGAGTTACCACTATGACACATCTTGTGTGGCGAGAGAGAGAGAGAGAGAGACGAGAGAGAGAGAGAGAGAGAGAGAGAGAGAGAGAGAGAGAGAGAGAGAGAGAGAGAGTTAACCTTAATTAAAAGTGACATGGATAGATTAGTATTGTATATCTTTAAAATACTATCACATAGTATGAATTTTGTAATTACAGTTATTACTATTACTATTATTATTATTATTATTGAACCAAACAAAAACTTCTTTCAGTTTTCTTCTGAAGATTGAAAAAGAAACCCACAAATTCAATTTGTAACTTGTTTACTTCTAAGTATTTACATTTAGTTTTTACTCCCACACTCGAGTACTTTCAGGCCCTTCTGTGGCCCATTCTCAAGAGATGTTTGGGATGTTAGCCTGGGTCAAGGCCCAGCAGTCTCCTGGAACTTCTTCTCGTTGTGCTGTCATTTATGCGATGGCTGTTCTGGTTTTCTTGAGAGTTGCCAATCCCCTCTTGTCGCTCTGATATCCTGAGCTGATGGTCAATGGGATTCACCCTTGTGGTAAGGGTGTGGTCACCGAAAGTCTGTTGGGCAGGAAACCTAATCTTCCAGGATACAGCAGGGTCAACTCTTAGCTTCTTGTTTTAAATATCGAAAGCTCGGCTTATGGGATCTTCTGAGGTAAAACCTTTGTTTCCTTCAATTACTTTAATCTCTCTGATAAGTGCACCTTCTACTACCCTCCTGTGACTAATTTTGTTGCTTTTGTATATAAGCCTACTGTTTTTGAAATCCATCCTATGGTCATTTTCCCAACAATGTCTAGCTATAGCACTCCCCTGAGAGTTAAGCTGTACTGCCCTTCTATGTTCTTGGACTCTAGTCCTTATTCCCCTACCTGATTCCCCCACATATCTGTCTCCACAATTATTGCAATTGATTATGTATACCCCCGCTACATCATCTGTATTACTGTCTTCTCCTTCCAATTTTATTTTTAACATACTTTGTTTTTTAAGGTCATTTCAAAGGTATATACAAATTTATATGACTTTCTTTCATTTTTGAAGTGATTTGTTTCATTTTAGGCATAAAAGGGAGGGCAACTATTTTCTTGTTTTCTTTATTCCATGTACTCTCTACATTCGCTCTGTAAAATATTTTTCTAGCGACAAGAGGGGATTGGCAACTCTCAAGAAAACCAGAACAGCCATCGCATAAATGACAGCACAACGAGAAGAAGTTCCAGAAGACTGCTGGGCCTTGACCCAGGCTAACATCCCAAACATCTCTTGAGAATGGGCCACAGAAGGGCCTGAAAGTACTCGAGTGTGGAGTAAAAACTAAATGTAAATACTTAGAAGTAAACAAGTTACAAATTGAATTTGTGGGTTTCTTTTTCAATTATTATTATTATTATTATTATTATTATTATTTGAAAGTATTAAAAACATATAGTACAAGTACTATAAAAAATCTCGAGTCTTGGTAAATGAGAAAGAGAGAGAGAGAGAGAGAGAGACCTTACCTTACAGACCTTACATCTTGTTCGGGTTGCCCCAGGTCCCTCAGTGTGAGGCACCTCTAATGTCTACCAGAGAGTTGCTAGTACATCTTCCGGTATATTTTGCATCTTCCAATCTTGGATGGTCTGGGATGCAGTTTAGATATTTGTCGAGCTTATTCTTAAACACATCTACGCTCACTCCTGATATATTCCTCAGATGAGCTGGCAACGCATTGAATAGACGCTGCATTATCGATGCTGGTGCGTAGTGGATTAATGTCCTGTGTGCTTTCCTTATTTTTCCTGGTATAGTTTTGGGCACTATTAATCTACCTCTGCTTGCTCTTTCTGATATTTTTAGTTCCATGATATTTTCTGCTATTCCTTCTATCTGTTTATATGCCTGAATTATCATGTAGCGTTCTCTTCTCCTTTCTAGACTATATAATTTTAAGAATTGTAGTCTTTCCCAGTAGTCTAGGTCCTTAACTTCTTCTATTCTAGCTGTAAAGGACCTTTGTACACTCTCTATTTGTGCAATATCCTTTTGATAGTGTGGGTACCATATCATATTGCAATATTCAAGTGGACTACGAACATATGTTTTATAAAGCATAATCATGTGTTTCAGCTTTTCTTGTTTTGAAGTGCCGTAACAACATTCCCATTTTTGCTTTACATTTTGCCAACAGAGTTGCTATTTGATCATTGCATAACATGTCCTATTCATCATCACACCAAGGTCTTTAACTGCTTCCTTATTTGTGATGGTCTCATTATTAGGTCCCTTATATGCATATAGCTTTCTTTCTCTGTCTCCATAATTTATTGATTCAAATTTATCAGAGTTAAATACCATCCTATTTACCTCTGCCCAATCATATACTTTGTTAAGGTCTCTTTGTAGAGCGTTCCTATCTTCATCACAAGTAATTTCTCTACTTATTCTTGTGTCATCTGCGAAACTACTCACTACCGAATCCTTAACATTATTGTCTATGTCTTCAATCATAATAACAAACAGTATTGCAGCTAACACCGTACCTTGCGGCACACCGGATATTACCTTGGCTTCATCCGATTTCTCGTCGTTTGCAATAACTATCTGTTTTCTTGTGTAAAAATTCTTTTAACCATCTTCCTACTTTATCCACGATTATTGTGTTTTCTAATTTTCTTCGCTAATATATTATGGTCTACTTTATCAAAAGCTTTTGCAAAGTCTAAATAAACCACATCTGTTTCATTTCCGCTTTCATATTTTTTAATATGTTCTCACGGTGGACTAACAGTTGGGTTTGTGTACTTTTTCCGGGTACGAAACCATGTTGTCCTTTATTAAACAAATTATTTTTTATTAAATGTTTCATAATATTTTTCTTCATTACCTTTTCATACACTTTCATAATATGTGATGTTAGACTCACAGGCCTATAATTACTTGCCTCTAGTCTTGATCCACTTTTGAAAGTAAGGGTAATATATGCTAATTTGTGCTGCTCATAAATCTTGCCTGTATCTACACTTTGTCTTAATAATATTGCAAGTGGCTTTGCGATAGAATGAACTACTTTCTTTAACAAAATAGCAGCAGGAATTCCATCAGGGCCCTGCAGCAGCTCCATTTTTAATTTCATTAATAGCCTGCACAATATCAGCTTCATTAATATCTATGTCAGCTAAATATTCACTATTTTCATCCCTTACTTCTATATCATTATCTTCATTATCTATTCTAGGGGTGAATTCTCTCTTATATCGTTCTGCCAGTATGTTGCAAATTTCCTTTTTTTCATTTGTTAATCTCCCTTCAATTCTCAGAGGGCCTATTTCTATTCTTCTTTTATTCATCATCTTCGCATATGAGTATAATAGTTTGGGGTTTTGCTTGATATTTAATAGGGTTTTTTCTTCCAAGTCCCGTTTTTCATTTTCTTTTGATTGTATAATCTTTTGTTCTGCATTTTCTATCTTACTTTTTAGTTCTATAACTTTCCATGCATTTTTTTCTTTTGCAAGACCTTTTTTCCACTTTCTGATTTTCTGGAACAAGATCCTTCTGTCTCTTGGTATGCATGAATGATGTTTACTTTTCTTCTTCGGTATATATTTTTCCACTATTTTCTCCAATATTTTATATAATATCTCCGTATTTACCCTTATGTCATCACTTACGAAAATGTTATCCCAATCTTTGTTTAATTCTTCATTAATTTCTGACCATTTTATATTTTTACTGTAGAAGTTGTATTTTCCATATCCTTCCCACTTTTTCATTTCTTGCTTATCTCTATTTTCACTTGCTTTGGAATGAACTGTTAATTCTATGACATTATGGTCTGAAATACTCGCATTATAAACTATTATTTCTTTAACATAATTCATCTCGTTCACAAATACTAGGTCTAAAGTATTTTCCTTTCTTGTTGGCAGGTGATTTATTTGTTGAATGTTGTATTCTAGTAGCATATCTAATAGCTTTTCAAATTGCCTCTTATCTTCTGCACTACTATTACTCTCTTTTTTATATGTATAAGTACAACCCAACAATCTCCTATTCGTTCTTTCCCATTCTACGAAAAGGAAAGTTGAACGTCACCCCAGATAGGAGTAATAGTCTCCAGTCCTTGTGATTTCTACATATATCATCCAATTTTTCAATTATTAAGTCAAACTCTTTAGTATTAGGAGGTCTATATATTACTATGTTCATCAATTTTTCAGATTCAAATTCTACCGCTATTAGTTCACATTCTGAGTTACTATATTTCTCATATATTTTTCCTTGTTTTTTGTCTTTCCCATATATTGCGGTTCCCCCTTGATTCCTATTTTTTCTATCTGATCTATAAGTTTGGAACCCTTTTATTTGATCATCATTCCCAGTCTCTTGGGAATACCAGTTTCACTTATATTCATTATATCTATTTTCTTTTCATTTGGGGTTAGTTTCTTTTCTAAGTACTCTATTTTCTTTTTGAGTTACTCGTAACTAAACCCTGCGCATTCATCACTATGATGGTTTGCGTGTTTTCTCCTTCATTTAATACTGGTAGTAATAAGGATTTTCCCATGTCTCTTTCCTGTTCTGGTATGTTGTTCTTTTTTTCATTTCCAGAAATTCTGACATAAAAAATCCAACTTTTCCATAATATTTGATCTTCCTTCATCATAATTATTCATTTTGTGTCTGAATCTGCAATTTTCTCCGTTTCTGCAATATCCTCTTGCATAATAAATACAGTTATTATCTCTTGAGTAGAATTTCGGAGCTGATGCTTTGAAATTTTTTGCTGACACCTCTGCATATCTCATTGGTGGTTTTGCCTTTTTCTCTTTTACCTGATATTCTTGATTTCTCTCTTTATTTGTTTCTTTCTTATTTTGGATTTTATTACTTGGTTGGTTATTTATTTGATTATGATTCATGGCTACAGGGTGCATATATTTGCATTTTTTGTCGAACTTACATCCTTTTCCTTCTTTTAGGTTTTTACATATTTTTGGATGCAGATCTCTGCAATCATCCCCATATCCATCTAAGTATGCACATTTACCATATATTTCATAGTTTTGACATATCTTAGGATGTTTGTAGTAACATCTTTCTCCAAATCTGCAATTCCCTCTTTTCAAAAGGTTGCAGATTTTGTCTTTCTTGTCTATTTTTTCCTCTTTCCCGTCATTTGTATGATCTGGGTAGAGCCTCTTCGGGATTTGCTTTTCTGTTGTCATATCGTAATTTATTTCTTCGTAGGTATGCTGCTTTATTGCCTCATATGTAGTATCAATGAGTATCTCTGCATCCATACTTTTATCTTGTTCTTTGTTTTCCTTATTTTTTTCTGTCATTTCATTTTTGTTTACTTCTTCCGTTTTCCTTTCTTTCTTTTTCTTCTTTTCTTCTTCTTTCCCTTCTTCTTCTTCTTCTTCTTCTTCTTCTTCTTATTCTTCTTCTTCTTCTTCTTCTTCTCTTCTTCTATTCTTCTTCCTCTTCTTCTTCATCCTCAACTATTTGTACATTCAATCTTGATTTAATAACATTGTCTATCCATGATAGACATGTTGAACAAAAATTCTTGTATCTTTTCTCAGATCTTGTATTACCTCAGCACACTGTGGATGGGTCGGAATGTTGCATGCAGCACATTTTCTGATTAGGTTTTGTGGATTGACTATGCTATACCAAACCTTACACAGTTTGCATGCTTTTGGCATTCTTTTTCCTAATGCATCAATTAGGATATTCACAAGATTCACCTTATTCATTTTCTTTGTCGGAATATGTTGGTTTATGTATATTTTCTTTATGAGTCTCTTGACCACTTGGATTTTATTTGGAACTTCTTCAATAATTTTCAAGATGTTTTCATTAGATTTGTTCCAGTTTGAAGGATTATATCCTTCTAATATATCTATGAATGCTTTTGTATCTTTTTGGTTAGGACTGTTGCTGATTTCATAGATGAGAAATGCCAGTTCCCTTCCTGCTACCTCATCGTATTGCGAATCTGCTAAACACGCCAAATTACGCCACCTCTTCCCGCAGTTGGAACTTACTGCCATCTTGTTCTGATTTATAGTATTACACTTGATAAACTAACTTAGAAGACGCTTTATCCTACTATTTTCACACTAATCTTATCACCGATAGTTCACGAACACTTCTAGATATTTCTCAAATTCTAGTCGTATGTTAAACTTGTGATATCTGTTGATTAATCTGACTTCACGCGGGTACGTCTCACCAAGCAAGATGGCTACTACGAGAGAGAGAGAGAGAGAGAGAGAGAGAGAGAGAGAGAGAGAGAGAGAGAGAGAGAGAGAGAGAGAGAGAGAGAGAGAGGGAAATTACATGAGCACTTGGTGGCAAACACAACAGCTCCTCCCCCTCCTGTCACATAACTTGATATATCTGACAGTTTTAGTACCTGGAGTTAGAGAGAGAAGACTGGGATTTCCTTCATTCTTCCATAATTTTTTAAATTTATAACCTAAAATCTTACTAATTCACTATGGCATTTTCTTTAATGAATTGATATTATTGCTGTATACATTAATATTAATATTTGAAAATAGTAAATCATTTATTTATCATACAAAAAAAAACATACATCTTTGTAGGAGAGAGAGAGAGAGAGAGAGAGAGAGAGAGAGAGAGAGAGAGAGAGAGAGAGAGAGAGAGAGAGAGAGAGAGAGAGAGAGAGAGAGAGAGAGAGAGAGAATTATTATTTTTATTATGTGATATCATTTAAACTTATTAAACATACTAATACAGTATTAATCAAAATTAATATTTGAAAATTAGTAAATCATTTTTGTATCATAAAAATGTATTTAGTCATGAAAATAAACATCAAAATACACTAAAAAGTTATTATTTTTGTTGGAAAATCCCGCGAATGGGCAAATCCTCCGCAAATAAATGGGTAGATATGGTCCAGAGAGAAATCAGCGAATCAGTGAGTCCGCAAATCCGGAGAACGCGAATACGGGGGGCCCACTGTACACGCCGTGACGAAAAAACGCGGGGCATGCGGCTAGGGTGGCTCGAGGACAAGGGAGAAGAACCAGTCCTTCGTAAGGGTGCCTAACGAAGAAGTAACCTGACAACTAAAATAAACATGCATGCATGAAATTCTAAGCTGAAAGGAAACGACGTAGGCTACGAGCTGAGTGTGAGCTCGGATAACATCCCCCGTGTGGATAAAGAACAAAACGTCAATAAATGCATCATTGAAATCATAAGAATGTACTGCTAAACATGAATCGAGCCCAACGGTATAGGGGACCGAATGGGGCACGAAACAAAGTAACACGCGGGAGCGGGCCGCGAATGGCGGCGTGGTGATGGTGCTGCATGGGACGCCGTCCATAAAACCTTAAATAAATCGGTTAAACGTGCCCAGGGCAGTCCCCTAAATGGTGTTAAACATTAAGAGCAGTACTTAACTTGGATGCAGCAGAAGCTTGACGTTCCATGACGAACAAGAAAGAATTCCGTAGAGAACACACCACAGAGCAGAAAAACATGTGCGGTGTGGAGCATGCTATTGAAAGGAATGACGTCAGAGGCGCCAGCCGTAACGGTAGCGAGTAGTGGGCCTTAGATCGGCTCCTCCGTAGATGAGGGATATTGAAGAAGGATGAATCTAAATGGCAAAGGACCTCTGGTAGTGGTTTCACTCGCCCCAGAAACCATACCGACACCTTAAATAAGGTGAGCGAGCCAGAATACTCTGGCATTTCCATATTAGCTTTTTTCTCTGGTATTATAGCAATATTTATACCTTAGAAATGTGTGCTAAAGGGACATTTCACTGGGTGACACAGGCTGAGCCCAGAAATTAAAATTTTATTATTTGGGCGTGACTGAACAACCTATTCTCTTCATCATGTGAAGGGCTGTTACAAAGACTTCAAATGGACATGCGTACTGCCACGGTATCATATTTATGTACAACAATTTTAAAAAATACCCTGTAACACATTTTAAACAAAAACATGAAAGCTTACAAAAAAAAACTTTAGTTTCACTAACAAAATGAGTTATAATTAGATACCAAATTAATAAAATATAACAACGTGAAGTCTTTGTATACGCCTTTTTTGGAACAGCGGCGGACAAGAACGAACATGAAAAAAACCTCCTCTGATAGTGCAGAGGGCAGTTACAGAAAGCTGCCTTAATTTGTATCATATTTATGTAAAAAAAAAAAAAAACTATATGTAATATATTTTCATATACACTTTAAACATAAAAGCATGAACATTTATAAAATCAACACATTGATCGCTAAATTTCCTTTTTTTTTTTAACTATATTTTCGGAAGAGCGGCAGGCAGGCAGTGGCTGAGGGCGTCATGTTAGTAGCAGACATTTATACCATTTTGCAAATTGAACTGTACTCAGTTCTAGAAAAGTAATTTTTCACAGTTGTTTCTATATGCCATTCATCTGGTTTCAGGGAATTAACAGATATCTCCTGTGTTGGAAACACACCAAGTAATATTTTTTCAAATAAAAAATGGTGTTCTAACCAATTATCTCTAATTCAGTACATGGTTCAAAATAGAGTTGGGTATCATTCAAACTGTTAATTCCTCTTCTTGTTTATATTTCTTGTTCTGGGTACCTAAAAATGATTTTTAATTGTTTCTTTGAAAATATCATTATCAGTAATCTTTGTTGCTGTCTGTTCATCATCTTTTACCTAATTACTGTTTTGCCTGTTAAGCATTAAGTAATTTTATTTTGCCTAAGCCTCCCACCCTTCAATTAAAACTAATGATGCAGCTGGCGAGTGAGTGCCCTGGGAGGACAACTTACATATACATACACCTAACCCAGTGGCCCCCAACACCCTTTAAGAGATGTTAGCCCTCAAAATCTGACCATAAATTGTGGGTTAGTCTTCCCATATTTGACCACATCAAGTTCTCCATTTTTATGGGTAGAGCGCCATGCAGCCCAGATTTACCACTCAGCAAATCCTGCTTGCAGCCAAAAACCTGGTCACTTTCTTTGAGGAAGTCAATAAGACTTCTGTCCAAGAAGAGGGGTGGAAAATTGAAAAAAAGAAAGATCAACTGAGGTCCAGTCATTATCTCATGAGTACCCTGAACTGCCTGATAAGTTTATCAGCACCTTCCTGGGGTCAGAAACCATGCTAACTTCACTCTATCAAAAGGCATTCCTACATCTTATCTTTGTGCACGTAAATAGCATTTCCTGATGAAATGTTCACAGCATTAAGAATCTCATCCAGAAATTTTCACTGAGTATGAGTTCTCATTTTTAATTCGATATTTTTGTGCTGCTGCCCCTAAGTATACAAAGCAAGAAGTTGTTTTTTAAAAATTTAAATACATTTATATCCACATCCATCTAGCAATAACATACATTCAACAAAAATAACAACCTTTTACACAGATATTAGGTAAATATCACCATGAATTCCATTTTCTAATCTATGAATACAGATCAGCCATTTTTATTTCTAGTGTTAATCATCTAAATTCACAGAAAGTGACATTTAATGAATTGATGATAGTGTTTTCAGTACAATATCTTTGTGTATTAATTCTTTTCATACATCAATGAAAATGAACACACTTAAGTTTGCATCAAGTCCCTTGTTAGCATTATCTTCAAAGAGATTAAATAAATCTACGACAGAACTGATGTTTTGGGATTCAAAATGGTCTGGTGTTGGATCATGTTTTGGGATTCAAAATAGTCTGGTGTTGGATCTAGATTTACAAGTACATATAATACAAGTTGAGAACTGTACTTAGAAAATATCTTTTACGAAAATTAACTTTCTGGGGAATACTTTCTATAGTAATTTGGTAAATATAATTATAATACGAGTAGATAAATCTCCTAAGAGTGAAAGCTGTTCCATCACTTCAAACCACATGTCTCTTTAAAAAACATGATTAATTACATGTAACAAAAATATATCTTAGTCTTCCCTTAATAATATTTATGGTAAAAAAATCTAAATATAATGACTTGGTTTTCAGTGGTTGCGTAAATTCTTTGCCTTTTATTTTTTTTATATAAATTCATTATTTTAATCAATAAACTATGTACATTTTCTTGTCTTGACATAATACATAAAGAATCCCAATAAAGCACTACATGTAATGCCAAAAGACTATGGTGCTTTAACCCTTAAACGCCGAGCCGCTATTTCCGAAAGTGTCTCCCGTATGCCGGCGGCATTCACGAGTGAGCACCAAAGCGGGAAAAAAAGTTTTTTAAAAAAATCATAGCACGCTTAATTTTCAAGATAAAGAGTTCATTTTTGGCTCCTTTTTTTGTCATTGCCTGAAGTTCAGTATGCAACCATCAGAAATGAAAAAAAATATCATTATCATATTTAAATATTGGAATATCTGACAGCGCAAAAAAATTTCATATAAAATCGTATACAAATCGCACGGTGAGCAAAACGGTTAAAGCTAACGAGTTAATTATTTTTCCGTTGTATTGTACACTAAATTGCAATGATTTTGGTATATAACAAATTGTAAAATAATCAAAGCAACACAGAGAAAATATTATCACAATATGATGCATGAATTCGTAAGGCCCGGGCGTAAAAAAATGCTGTTTTAAAAAATTCACCATAAATCGAAATATTGTGCTAGAGACTTCCAATTTGTTGAAAAATTAAGGTAATAGATTGAATATTACTAGACTGTAATTGTTGTAGCTTACAATGGCAGTTTTCGACCATTTCGGTCAAGTTAAAGTTGACCGAAGGTCGAATTTTTTCTATTGTAATTTATATGAAAATATTTCAAAACTGATAAAAGCTACAACCACTAGTTGTTTTTAGTTGTATTCTACATGAAATTCTGCACATTTTCATATATAAAACTTTATGTAACGGCTAATTTAAAATGGTGCAAACATTACGACAATCGGACAAAAAAATTTATGATTTTTTAGGAAGTTACTGCGTGGACGTAAGGAAAAAGTTTTTTTCATAAATTCACCATAAACTGAAATATTGTGCTAGAGACTTCCAATTTGTTGCAAAATAAAAGTAAATGATTGAATACTACTAGAATGTAATAGTTTTAGCTTACAATTGCAATTTGACCATCTTGGTCGATTCAAAGTTGACCGAAGGTTGAAATTTTGGCACTTATCGTTATTTTATATGGAATAGATTTTCAAAACGATTTTTTAGCTTACAATTGCAATTTGACCATCTTGGTCGATTCAAAGTTGACCGAAGGTTGAAATTTTGGCACTTATCGTTATTTATATGAAAATATTTCAAAACTGATAAAAGCTACAACAATGAGTTGTTTTTAGTTGTATTCTACATGAAATTGCACACATTTTCATATATAAAACTTTATGTAATGGCTAATTCAAAATGGTGCAAACATTACGAGAATCGGACGAAAAACTTTTTTTTCGGAAGTTACCGTGCGGACGTAAGGAAAACTTTTTTTTTATAAATTCACCATATTGTGCTAGAGACTTCTAATTTATTGCAAAATAAAGGTAAATGATTGAATATTACTAGAATGCGTTTTTCGACCATTTCGGTCGAGTCAAAGTTGACAGGAGGTTGATATTTTGGCACTTATCGTTATTTATATGAAAATATTTCAAAACTGATAAAAGCTACAACAACGGGTTGTTTTTAGTTGTATTCTACATGAATTTGCACACATTTTCATATATAAAACTTTATTTACCGGCTAATATAAACTGTGCAAACATTACGACAATTGGACGAAAAAATTGATTTTTTCGGCAGTTACCGCGCGGACGTAGGAAAAAGTTTTTTTTCTAAAATTCACCATAAATCGAAATATTGTGCTAGAGACTTCCAATTTGTTGCAAAATGAAGGTAAATGATTGATTATTACTAGAATGTAAGAGTTTTAGCTCACAATTGCGTTTTTGACCATTTCGGTAGAGTCAAAGTTGACCGAAGGTTGACATTTTGGCACTTATCGTTATTTATATGAAAATATTTCAAAACTGATAACAGCTAACACCATGGGTTGTTTTTGGTTGCATTCTACATGAAAATGCACACATTTCCATATATAAAACTTTATGTAACAGCTAATATAAAACTGTGCAAACATTATGACAATCGGACGAAAAAATTGCTGATTTTTTCGGAAGAGTTACCGAGTGGACGTAAGGAAAAAGATTTTTCATAAATTCACCATAAATCGAAATTTTGTGCTAGAGACTTCCAATTTGTTGTAAAATGAAGGTAAATGATTGACTATTACTAGAATATAAGAGTTGTAGCTTACAATTGCGTTTTCCGACCATTTTGGTCGAGTCAAAGTTGACAGGAGGTTGATATTTTAGCACTTATCGTTATTTATAAGAAAATATTTCAAAACTGATAAGAGCTACAACCATGGGTTGTTTTTAATTGTATTCTACATGAAATTGCACACATTTTCATATATAAAACTTTATTTACTGGCTAATATAAAACTGTGCAAACATTACAACAACCAGACGAAAAATTTATTTTTTCAGCAGTTACCACGCAGACGTAGGAAAAAGTTTTTTTTTCTAAAATTCACCATATAAATTGAAATATTGTGCTAGAGACTTCCAATTTGTTGCAAAATGAAGGTAAATGAGAGTATTACTAGAATGTAAGAGTTTTAGCTTACAATTGCTGTTTTTGACCATTTCGGTCGAGTCAAAGTTGACCGAAGGTTGAAATTTTGGCACTTATCGTTATTTATATGAAAATATTTCAAAACTGACAAAACCTACAACCATGGGTTGTTTTTAGTTGTATTCTACATGAAATTGCGCACATTTCCATATATAAAGCTTTATGTAACGGCTAATATAAAACTGTGCAAACATTACGACAATCGCACAAAAAAAATTCTGATTTTTTCAGAAGTTACCACGCGGACATAAGGAAAAAGTTTGTTTCATAAATTCACCATAAATCGAAATATTGTGCTAGAGACTTCCAATTTGTTGTAAAATGAAAGTAAATGATTGACTATTACTAGAATATAAGAGTTGTAGCTTAACAATTGCGTTTTTCAACCATTTCGGTAGAGTCAAATTTGACCGAAGGTTGAAATTTTGGCACTTATCATTATTTATATGAAAATATTTCAAAACTGATAAAAGCTACAACCATGGGTTGTTTTTTGTTATATTCTACATGAAATTGCACACATTTTCATATACAAAACTCTATGTAACGGCTAATATAAAATGGTGCAAAAATGATGTCAAAGTGACAAAAGAATTTCAGAGATGTGTCACTGATGCTTTTCAGTGCAAGAAAGAAATTCGTGCTTGCGCGTTTGGATAACGATTGTAAACAAAACAGCAGCTTGATCCGTGAACTTCCAGCATCCCTCAAAGCGCGTGATTCAAAATTTTTGCCTAGTAGGCCTATAACTATTTTTCCGCGATTTTTAAAAAAAACTTTTTTTCTTCGACATATTGTATGTCGGTTCGGCACCCAACACACAATTTTTGTCGACGTTTAATACGTCCAATCGGCGTTAAAGGGTTAAGCAAAACAGATTCTACACAGAAGTCTCTAAACATTTCTTACAGCTTTTAAATTATGAAAAATTTTATAATATAAAAGTGCATAAATGAAAATGAGTGAAAAAGTGTTATGATAACTTCTATGGGATTAAGGCCTATATTCTGCTACTTTATTTTGCAGTTACAAATGAGCAACACTATCCAAAAGAATGCTTAAGCGTATTCAGTGAGGTGCTATTACTGTGTACTACCTACTGTTGTGCATTATTTTCCATTTTTAACTTATCACCATGAAGGTCCACCCTCATATTCTTGTGCGCGCACAAAATGCTATATAATGTGAACTTACCCCTCTAACAACTGCTTGCATAAATGCCTCCTTCCCCAGTTTTTGTCGTTGCTTATTCATTGCTTGTTCCATTTTCCTCTTTTCACTTTCTATTCTCCTTCGCTTTTCCTCAAGCTTCAATCGAACATTATGTAACTCAGATGCCATAATTTGTGGCTCCATATCATCTGAAACATTAATAAATCTTTAATAGTCTAACACATTATTCACTGAAATGTTTTCTTTGATACCATGAAATGCTAAAAATCACACAACATTAATTTCTAACACTATACACTTCTTGAAATTCTTGCCTCCATGAAAAAAAAAAAAAAAAAAAGAAATAGTAAACCACCACAATGTAACATTTTCTACTGATACAGTATTCCCAAACAAAACCTATTAGCATTATTTTCTATTTGAAATTTATCTACGTTAATTTATAAAAATTCTCAGGAATTACAGTATAGACTAAATGTTTTTGAAATATACATTCAACATATCATAACAGAACTATTACTGCAAAGAGTCCCAAAAACTATTTTGAAAGTAATCTAATATCAAGTTTTAGGACTACTCACACTTTAAAAGTGCTCATCCTAGATGTAAAAGCGAGTCCTGCAATTAATTCAGCTATATCTTTCAAGTGCCCTTTCAACTTTACAGAAGCCTAATCTTGTATAACTATGTACTCCGTTTCAACTTGATGTCATAAAAAAAAAAAAAAAAAAAAAAAAAAAAAAAAAAAAAAAAAAAAAAAAATCTGACAGTCGGTCATGGCAACACCGTGGGATGTACTCACCTGCGCACAGACAGTGAGAGAAAAATGGTGGAAGCTTACGCCAGAGAGAATAGCAAACAAACGTTTCTATGAAACAGATGAGAGAGAGAGAGAGAGAGAGAGAGAGAGAGAGAGAGAGAGAGAGAGAGAGAGTGTACTGGTATTATGACTGAGAGAGAGAGAGAGTGTACTGGTATTATGACTATCTTAAAGCATCATAATGTTGGACTAAGCCTTGCCCTTTTTATTTTTTAACAATTAATAACTGAAGAAATTCAGTAATTCTCATTAAAAAATTTTTTAACCTTTTCTAATTTATTACTCATCAAAAGGTGCATACAATTTCAGTTAGGCTAAGCTTTCCATCACATATCCTTCAATATTGTTACTCAGTTAGGAGGTAAAACCAGCACATCTTAGAAAAACAGACATCTCTAAACAAGCCCCCAAGGTTAGATTTTCTTTTTATTCCTATTATTTGGATTTACAAATACTTTTCAAAGAAAACTAGGATTTTATGTGTCATAACAAAAGAGGGAATGCAATCCTGTACATAGCCCTATGCGGATTTTCTCTTGCACTAGCCTTGCCCACTCATAATGTCTATTAATGTTAACAGAATAATAAACCAATACTGCTTGATTTCAGAGCATGATAATGTTACACGGTTTTCCAGGTTTATGGGCAATAAACTGATGAATGTGATAAAAGGCAGAAATATATTTTAAAAAACCATCAGAAATGAGATGCTCCTTTTAGTATCACAGAAAAAAACTAGTCATGAGACTGCATTTTGAATGACTGGCTTCATTAGACTTAGATAATACAAGTACATTGATCATATATATTTGTCATTTCAAATCATGCTTTTGCAACCCTTTATAACCCATATACACATCGTTTCCAAAAAAAATTAAGTCCAGCTTTGTAAATAGCAAGGTCTCTACAGTGTGCTATAGGTCTACCCACTTTATTCTCATGACGTGATTTCTACTTACTTTCATAAAACAAGTAATATAAGGAAGGAAGGTTGTTATTAAGATCAGCATGAAAGAAGGGCAATAACAAACAAAATTCAGATTAGAAAGGAATTCTGGGTTAGTCGTGTCTTATTTAGCATTCATTGATGGCATAAATGACATATCAATTGAAGAAAAAAATAAGCAGCAAAAATCATAACTGAAACACGTTCATTAGACACTAGTAGTATGAATGGGATATAATCTACTTAGGTTGTCAGTTATAAAATGCTTATAACAGTCACTATTAAATTAAAAGAAATATTCTGTAGTCAATCTTCTGATATATTTACAATAGTCTCATACTTTTCAAAGGATGCCTGTGTAATTTATACTGCCTTAATAGAAAAAATGTTACTGTAGATAAGTGCAGATGGCCACATGGAATATAAAAGCAAAAGCAGTTCACAGCTTCATCTGAACCTCTAAATATGGTAGTCAAGTTAGATCATTTCCCGTGACTTGCCTCCTTCTCCGAAAGTTCACAGATGTTCACCTGTATTTCTTCCTGGTACTAAACACACCGTATTTGAAGGGGGATGCTAAAATCCACGAATACTTAAAACCCCTCTAAAAATGGTTAGAACTGCCTATTTTGAGTTAAAAAACACAAAACCATCTGTGCATTTAGTCATGAATATATTAATTACAGTAATTTGTGAATATTTCTTAGTAAAAAATACTGCCAATAGGTGAATTTGCCATGGGTATTGTATAAACTTTCGTATCACGTGACTTTTGAAGACCTAATTTTGGAGCTAATTCTAAGGGGGTCACATCATGCACAAGATATAAAATTAGTTTATGTAATACTATGCACATACTAGTATCATATAATAAAATACAAAAATAATAAATATGCATCTTTTCCATGGATTTTTAAAAAAATTATGGTTTACTTCACTGCATCCAATAATATTGTATGTATTTTCATATTACTATTATATCATTAAATACAAACATAGTAATCAATGTTTTGGTTTGGAAATCAAATGAGGGCAATTGCAAGGTCAGTTTATTTTGCTGTACTGAACTCAAATCAGAGCAATTTTCTTGCTTCTAGTTAACATAAATGAAACTCTAGACACACTATTGATATGGGACACGGTTATTTTACGTTATACGTACAAAGTGTTTTCAAGTCAAAATATCATTTGAATATGTACCATTGTGAATTAAATTTAGTTATTCTTTTTCTGGTAGATGGCACTGAGGGCATGTTTGTGTAAAAAAAATCAACAGATTGCGTTCGATATCTTCACTTGATTTCATCAGAATACTACGAACCTTAAATATATTTCTTTTATCGGAGTAAAATCAGTAAAATGTGTTCTTTCATGCCAAATAGTTTTGATGAGAACATGTTTCGCTCAAATTTTGTTTACAGTCGTGTCTGATGGTGCTATACCGAAGTTTGCAGGAGTTTCATCCATGTTGCCTATGCATGATAATAGTCGTTAGTAGGTGAACATTCTTTGCTTAGCTTCAGCTACAACTTGCAGCTTAAATCTAGCAGTATATGCCACTGCCAATCTTTTCCCCATAGCGAATAACAATACAGTAGTACCTCGAGATACGAAATTAATCCGTTCCGAGGTGCCCTTCGTATCATGAGTTTTTCGTATCTTGGACCACATTTTACATGTAAAATGGCTAATCCATTCCAAGCCCTCCAAAAACACCCCAGTAAATTTCATAATACAGTAGTACCTCGAGATACGAAAGGCTCAACTTACGAAAAACTCGAGATACGAAAGGCTCAACTTACAAAAAACTCGAGATACGAAAGGCTCAACTTACGAAAAACTCGAGATACGAAAGCCAATACGAAAAATTTAACGGCTCTACATTCGAAAAGTTTTCAAGATATGAAAGGTTTCTGAAAGTCCGAGATTCGCCCGGATAACCATTTTGAAAATCACGCCGCGCGCCGCCATCTTAGTACTAGTAGACTCGCCACCATCCTCCTGCTCTCCCATTGGTTCCTGATGCTAGTCGCGGCCATGAAATCCTTCTCTCCTATTGGCCAGCGTCCATCCCATCATGCATCTACTATGTATACGTGGTGGCGTGCTTTGGCCACTCGGTACCAGCATTGTTATAGTACGCACGCGGTATTCGTTTTCGGGGTCGTCAATGTGTACGTTATTTAAAAAAAAAAGTGACCAAGATCTCTCACATGGGATAAGTGATCAAGGTCTCTCTCATGGGATAACTGGAAACTTTGCAAGGTTGATAGAATATCCACTCCCTGCTGAACAGAGGGTGTAGACCAATCATTTACAACATGCATACCAGTACGTATAATCAAGGCACTTCAGTTTATGTTGAGGGTCAGCAGCTGAACATTCAGTACCCCAATCAGTTGCAGAGAGAGCATTTGGTTGAACAGGGTTTTGATGGACACCAGGGCCAACAGAGTCATGAGGTGCAAAGAAAGAACAGAAAGTTGGAATTCTGAAAAAAAAAACACTACGTAAAGTAAAAAAAGTTAAAAATCAAAAAAAAAAAAAAAAAAAAAAACGGCAGAAATTAAAGCCGCTTTTCATAAAGTGCAATCATTTGTAGAAGACCCCCGAAAAGGCTCACACACGAATTGTGTACGTATATTTTTTAAAGTGTATGTACGTACATATGTACAAAAGAAAAAAAACGGCAGAAATTAAAGCTGCTTTTCATAAAGTGCAATCATTTGTAGAAGACACCCCCCGAAAAGGCTCACACAGGAACTTTGTGAAAAGTAGGCAGAAGCAATCTTCCTTGGATAGTTACATATGTACGTAGCCTCACTTGAAAGGTAAGCTTCCACATTTTACGTACAGTATATTTCTTGTTACCATGTACACTAATATACACTTTATTTACAGGTAATATTTTGCATTTTTTTTTATTAATTTAGGTATTGAATGGTCCAAATTGTTGTAGTATTTCATTGTTTATAGGTCAATTTAGCTTTATGA